>NW_026555343.1:26149809-26697166 GCF_029017545.1 Prosopis cineraria | reverse complement strand
TAGTAACCAAAGCCAATTTATGATAGTGTATACAAGCAGTTAAGTGTGTGCTTATTAAGTAGGATCCAAAAATAATATAATTCCAACAATATAAGAAATTTACAATACACACAAATAACCATCCTTATATCCCTCCATTAACCTCGAGCCGTAGCCCTCACTCGGTGCTAAATTACCAGGCCAAGGTAGATTAGCCCGAGCCCTTACAAGCCACCTATTGAACTTCAATGGGGGCATACCAACGTGGCACATAAATACAATAACAATAGCAAGTCTTCCAACACCTCCCACAATAATCAAACAAATTCATAATAATATTGCACAATTATACAATATTATAAAATTCATATTTTGTTCTCATAATCACCCAATTAACATGAAGTAACACTAATCACAAATTAAAAGCATGGTTACCTCGTGGTTTTTTCAATAATTATTCCTTACAATTTCTCTCCACCACAATCTTCACCAATAATACAATCTACAATAACATATTATTTATAAATATTAGTTTCAATTTTTGAAACTAATAAAATAATTCTAATAATAAAATTAAAAATATAACATAATTTCTAATTTCAATCTTATACAAATCTAGAGTTAATACTATTAAGTAAAATTTTTAACTCCTATTTTAGTCATCATAAACATTAATAATCTAAAAATCAACTTCAAACTAATTTCTATTATCAAAATTTCCTTTTTATTTTTATAAATTCGCACCTAAAAATACCCAAAAATTAAAAATTGAGTCTCTAGCTTAGAATCATAATCCTATAGCCATAATAATTCATTTCTCAATCCTAAATAATCATCTAACCTCAATAATCAACATATATTTTTAGATCTAGTTTAAAATTTGATCCATAAGCCACAAATTCAAAGATCATCACAATTTATACTCTAGAACATTTATTATACTACTAACAACCTCAAAAACCATATTTATTCAATATAAATTCATCCCTCTTCCAAATCCTAAATTTTCTACCACCATAAAATTAGAAACCAAAGACGAAGGATGACTAAGAAATTTTTTTAGAACACTTATTAGTCTTGAAAAGCTTAAAATCACATCCTAAATATCCTATTAAAAACTCTTACCTTAAAAACTCAGATCTCCCGCACCGGCGACTCACACTCACTCTGCCTCAGCTCACACACAAGGAAAGAATGAAGAAACGAAGAAAACAGGTGAGTTTTTATAAAATTCAGTGGGTCCCACATTTTTTTTTATTATTTCTTCTTTCTTCTCTCTTCATTCTTTTTTTTATTATTATTATTATATATACGTAATGATTGCAGCACACGGGACGTCGAAAGTGCTTCTCTTCTTCTTCTTCTTCTTCTTCTTCTTCTTCTTTCTTTCTCATACCTTTTCTTCTTTTCTCTTTTTTTTAATAATAATAATAATAATTTAATTAATTAATTTTTTAATTAATATTTTTTTAAAATTTTAATTTAGAATTATATCCTAAGTTAGATTTAATAATCATCTCCTACTAATTTACTTATCTCTAAATATTTTTTAAAATTTCTATTAATCTAAATTAACTATTAAAATTTAAATTGGGATGTTACAATTCTCCCCTCCTTTTAAAAATTTTATCCTCAAAATTTGAAGTTAGTAACTATTAACTATTTACTAATCAAAAAGACGAGGATAATCACATCGCATACTATCCTCAATCTCCCGGGTAGCATCACCTAGAGTTGCGCCCTTCCAGATTACTTTAACCAATCTAATGGTCTTGTTTCTTAATTGCTTGTCCTTGTAATCCACAATCTCTTCTGGTTCAGCTCTAAATGTCAAATTCTCCTGAGTTCAATCTCCTTGGGTTCAATTATATGGGACGGATCTGGTTGATACTTCTTCAGTTGCGACACATGGAATACATTGTGTATACCAGCAATTTGGGGTGGTAATGCTACTTGGTACGCTACTGGTCTAACTCATTTTAAGATCTCAAAAGGTCCCATAAACCTTGGTGTCAACTTCTTAGCCTTAATAGCTCTTCCAATACCAGTTACCGAGAGATTTTCAAAAATACATGGTCACCTACTTCAAACTCAAGCGGTCTTCTCCTTTTATCTGCATAACTCTTTTGTCTACTTTGAGCTGTGAGTAATTTTTTGCTTGATTAAAGCAATTTTTTGGGTAGTTTCATCAACAATGTCCGGCCCCAAAACAATTCTCTCACTTAATTCTGTCCAATACAGTGGCGATCTACATTTTCTTTCATATAATGCCTCATAAGGTGCCATCTGAATGCTAGAATGAAAACTATTATTGTAGGCAAATTCAGCTAATGGCAAGTGACTATCCCAATTACCTCTAAGCTCAATGGCACAAGCCCTCAACATATCTTCGAGAGTCTGTATGGTTCGTTCTGTCTGCCCATCGGTCTGGGGGGTGGTAAACGGTGCTAAAACTCAAACGAGTACTTATGGCTTCCTATAATAACTTCCAAAATTTTGATGTGAACCTCAGATCACAATCAGATACGATATTTATTGGCACTCCATGCAATCTTACCACTTCTCTTATGTAGATTTCAGTTAATTTTTCAAGAGAATACGTGATATTGGTAGCAAGAAAATGAGCTGATTTGGTGAGTCGATCTACGATTACTCATATAGTGTCATGACCAGAAGATGTTCTAGGCAATCTTGTAATGAAGTCTATAGAAATGTTGTCCCATTTCCACTCTGGAATATCAAGAGACTGTAGCATTCCAGCTAGTTTCTGATGCTCAATTTTGACTTTCTGACAAGTCAAACAACGAGTTACATGTTCAATTACATCTCTCTTCATCCTTAGCCACCACCAACCACGTCTTAAGTCATGATACATCTTAGTTGCTCCTGGGTGAATGGTATATCTACTCTGATGAGCCTCCTCAAGTAGGATATTTTTCAATCGAGCATTATTAGGCACACACACTCTACCTTTATATTTTAGGACATCATCATCTATCACATCAAAAAGTTCAGCCTTTCCAGCCCCAATCTCTACCCTAATCTTATTCAAATGATCATCTTTTTGTTGCGCAATTCTAATTTCTTCTCAAAAATTATTCTCAAATTCAGTAATGTGTAGAGCAACCAAACGATTCTCGACCACTTCTACATTTACTGCATGGAAACTACTCCATAATTCATGTTCTTTGACCATCATATGAGCGGTATGTACAAGCTTCCTGCTCAGAGTGTCGGTGACTACGTTAGCTTTTCTTAGATGATACTTCAACTCAAAATCATAATCCTTCCAAAACTCAATCCATCTGCGCTGTCTCATATTGAGTTCCTTTTGATCAAACAAATATTTTAAACTTTTATGATCACTTAAGACCTCAAAAGAAGTACCATAAAGATAGTGCCTCTAAATCTTCAAAGCAAATACCATAGCAGCAAGCTCCAAGTCATGAGTAGGGTAATTTTCCTCATGAGGCCTCAACTGTCAAGAGGCATAAGCCACTACTCGATCCTCCTGCATTAATACACAACCTAAACCTTTCTTAGAAGCATCAATATATAAGGTACAAGGAGCAGTTGGAATAGGTAAGGTAAGCACCGATGTGGTGGTCAACCTCTTTTTTAGCTCCTGGAAGGCAACTTCACACTCGTTCGTCCAAATAAATGGAGCATCTTTCCTGGTCAACTTAGTCAAGGGCATTGCAATTTGTGAAAAACCCTTAATGAAACGACGATAGTAGCCTGCAAGACCCAAGAAACTCCTAATCTCTGTCACACTTCGAGGTTGTTCCCATTTCATCACTGCATCTATCTTATTGGGGTCCACTGCTACCCCTTCTTTTGAAACAACATGGCCTAAGAACTTAACTTCTTTAAGCCAAAAGTCACATTTGATCAGCTTGGCATAGAGCTTGTGCTCTCTTAATATCTCCAAAATAATTTTGAGATGTCTAGCATGGTCTACCTCATCTCGAAAATAAATAAGTATGTCATCAATAAAGACTACTATAAATTTATTAAGATAAGGCCTGAAGATTTGATTCATATAATCCATGAAGACAGCTGGGGCATTTGTTAACTCGAACGGCATCACCAGGAACTCATAGTGCCCATATCTAATCCTGAAAGCGGTTTTAGGGATATCCTTTGCTCTAACCTTCAATTGATGATACCCTGATCTTAGATCAATCTTAGAAAACATCGCTGAATTGACTAATTGGTCTAACAATCATCAATTCGAGGTAAGGGGTACTTGTTCTTGATGTTTACCTTATTCAATTGTCTATAATCAATACACAATCTAAGGCTTCCATCTTTCTTTTTCACAAACAGTACCAGTGACTCCCATAGTGATACACTCGATCTGATAAACCCCTTCTCTAACAACTCTTCAATTTGCCTCTTCAACTCAGCTAACTCCGATGGAGACATCCTATAGGTGCCTTAAAAATAGGCCCTGTACTAGGTACGAGCTCAATCGAGAACTCAACCTCTCGTTCTGGAGGCAAACCGATCACTTCAGTAGGAAAGACGTTAGGGAATTCTCTCACTACTGGAATCTGATCCACACCTTCTTCAATCTCTGCCTTGATTGAAAAGAAAATCATAAAAGCTTGACAGCCCTTTCTTATACACTGTTCTACTTGAGCGGCAGACAACAACATAGGACTTTGGGACTTTACAGGGGTTACAGTAAGAGCTGAGAGTGACACACTTTTTTCTAACAATCAAGTACAGCTCCATTTGCAGACAACCAATCCATCCCCATAATAATATCAATCCCAGACAAAGACAAAACAAATGAGGTCTATGGTGGTCTTTCGACCCTCATATTCAACCTCTACATTTAGACATGCTTTAGCAGTCCTTACAGTCAAATCAGTAGGAGTAGAAATCTTCACATCAAAAGGTAAGGTACACACAGGCAATTTACATCTTTTCATACATTCATTAGACACAAAAGAGTGTGTAGCACCCGAATCAAACAAAGCACAAATATCATTATCAAGGATTCGGATTATACCTCGGATAGCATTAGGGTTGTTAGCAGCCTCTAGCCCAGAAAGGGCATACACTCATGCTGGCACTGTAGATCTCTGATCATTACCCCTATTCTGATTTTGATAGCAGAATCAAGCAATATGACCAGGCTTTTGGCAGTTGTAACAAACCCAACAATCATCAGAATGAAACTTTCCACACTTACTGCATGCTTGATTACTAGCAGTACCAGAAGTAGGAGTAGAGGTAGCTAGGCTCCTATAGGACCCCTGACTCCCACTCTGATTCCCTCTGTAGCTCTGGCCCTTATGGTAGTAGCCCTTCTTTTTCTGATTTCTAAAGCCTCCAAAAACTTGGTTGCTCCTCTTCTCTACTCCACCAATGGGTCTAGTATGGATAGGAAGCTTCTCATGAGATTCTTTCCTCCTCTCTCTATCAGCTTCTAATCTAACCTCTCTCTTCCTCCGAGAGACTATTCGAAGCTTATTGCACATCTCATTGAATGTCTTGATCTCAAAAGGGGATAACTGTTCCCTTAGATCAGGCCTCACCTTCTCTAGTAATCGTTCAGCCATCCACTCCATATCTTCATGTTTCTGGAGGTAAGTAGAGTATTTAGATAATTCTGAGAATTGTTCAATAAATTCATCCTCATCTAGATCACCCTGGCGGATTGCATGAAACTCAGCCTCCTTTTCTGCTCTCAGTGCAGTAGGAAAATAATTCTCGAATAATATGGCTTTAAAATCTTTCTAAGTAAGAGAAGAATCATCCTTTGGTCCTGATGTTTCCCACCACTTCTTAGCACGCTTCTGTAACAGGAATATTGCTAGCTGCACCTTCTGATTAGAAGTGCACACAACTATACGAAAAATACTCTCCAATTGATCTATCCATTCTTCAACCATCGCTGGCTTAAGATTTCCATTGAAAGTAGGAGGATTAAACTTACGAAAAGTACTCCAGATCTTTGTGATCGTGGATATCTGTTGCTCAGAGTGGAGACTCACATTCTTCGAACTAGTCTCATAGTGAGAATAGAAAGGTGAGCCTTCATCAACAGATTGGCTCACATTGTATACCTTGGTATGGCTTCCTTCTTGTTGGCCATTTCCCTCTCGGTTGACATTCTCCTTATATTATCTTAAAGCGGCCAACTCTTCTTCTTGCCTCTTCATGCGGTCACTAAGATTATGTAGTAGATCCATCATTTGCCTCATGGTTGGCTCACCCTGCCTTAATTGTGGCTGTATGGGCTCGCCCTGTCCCAGTTGTTGCTGTGTGGGCTCCGGTTGTGACAGTAAAGGTATGTCATTTCCTATTGGCTCTATAGAATCACTGGCAATTTCGCCACCTCTTCTAGTTTTGGACACCATCCCTCCTCTCCTAAAGGATGGAAGTCACATAATTAAGTCAACACTAATCTCAAGACAAGAAAATAATGGAGAAGTATTATGATTTAATAATGTATATTGCCAATAAACTAGGTTAATGTATAATAATTTCATAATTTATAAGAATCTGAAACATGTAGCTCTGATACTAAGATTTGTAACACACCAATTTTTTTAATAATAATAATAATAATTTAATTAATTACTTTTTTTAATTAATATTTTTTTAAAATTTTAATTTAGAATTATAACCTAAGTTAGATTTAATAATCATTTCTTACTAATTTACTTATCTCTAAATATTTTTTAAAATTTCTATTAATCCAAATTAATTATTAAAATTTAAATTAAGATATTACAGTATGTCTACAAGTCTCCACCTCTGCCACCAACACCATATGCATATACCTACAGCTCTTCTCGCCCACCATATGCTTATAATTGATCTACGGTTCCGCCATCTCCACCATTACCTAAATATGTTTGTTTGTTTCTTCTGACCACCTTCAAGCTTCCGAAACATTACCACCTCGTCGTTATGTCCTCATGTCGCCAAGTCCTCAATTACCTTTGTCCTCTGCATCATCTCTCCCAAAAGTAATTTGTTAATGTTACATGTTAAGCAAAAACTTAATTTAATTGTGTACTTTGTTATCTATGAAGTTGGTGTCTGCAGCGTATTATTTCCGTTTTGTAATTTAGTCCTTTCACGACAGCCTTATAACGTAACACCTGGACGTGCGGCTAGATATATAATAAATTTTATGCATTTATGCATTGTGTTTGTTGGATGAAACTTGGATCAAAGCTGTGTGCAATGTTTTAATGGTGTGTTTGAATGAAAGAGGATTTGGATTTGAATTTAAATTTATATTTAAATCAAGTCTTTTATTTGGATATATAAAAATTTATGAATTTTGATTTGATTAAATTAAATCCAAATTCAATTTTTATTACAATTCCTTTATTATTTCAAATTTTTCTATACTTTAGTCATTTTAAATTCTAACAACTTCAAATATTTCATTTTTTTTATATTTTTATTATTAATGTTTCTATGACTCTTACCTTTTCTCATATTTTATTCTCATCTTTCTTCGTTTAAAAAAATAGAGGTAAATTCTCTGCTTTTAATTTTTCTGCTTTTATTTTGAATTTTAATGTATCTCTCTTATTCATTTAATTTTTTTTTAAAACTATCCAAACAAAAGATTTTAAATATATAAATTTTAAATGTAAAATTTGAAATGAAAAATTTTAAATATACAATTCAAATCTAAATTCATCAATCTAAACCCTGCTGATATGTTTTATTATTTACATGCATTTCACATTATAAAAGACCTAGTTTATGTTATGCATTTTAACACCTGGACGGTCAGATATATAATATATGCTATGTATTTGTGCATTGTACACTTGGATCAACGGGTATAGATTGTGTGTTTAATTTGATGATATCATCAATATATATTCAAGGTTGTTAAACTCATAAGTTTAAATAAACTTATAACAAGAATATAAACTTAAATTTCAAGCTTAGATCGTAAATTCTTACATAAGAGTTTACCTCTATTAATAAATAGTCATTAATAATATATGATTAAATAATTAAATTATAAAATATGATCATAGTTTGATTTAAATATATTTAAATATAGCCATCAATTTTTTATTAAATATATTTTGAGCGCAGTGGATATTCATTTTAATCTCTTCCAAGGGTATCCACCAATAGAAAAAAGCAAAGCTTAAAACCCATTATATCATAAAAAAACGCTTTAAAAATCAATACGATTGCTGTAAAATGCAAGCTCAAGTGTCAAGTACTACAATAAATAAGTTGCGAATGAGCTCTCAATTTAAGGAAGACTCTATAATTTACACTTTCGAAGCTGTACAAAAGCTGTGAAGGATCGATGTGCTAATTTGTAAATGTCAATCTGATGTGGTAAATATGTGGCTCTGTAAACAGATCAGCACTCGTAGCGTCTCCAATTAATTCACCAAAATGCAAAAGCATGAGCAATAAATTAAAGCACAAAGCTAAGGCAACGAACATTGCGAGAATTTGCAATTGTAAATTGTTCATATCAATGCTAATGTTGGCGTTGTTTTTGTAGCATGGTGCGTGACTTCTAAATTAAATAGTGAGTTTCCAGAGTTCTTTTCCACAATTTTTCTAAACGCAAGTGCTTAAAAATAAAATAAAAATGAAGAAATGGAGAGTGAGTAAAATACAAGAAATGCAGAATAGGAGCCGACATTGTCTTATTATTATTCTGAAATAAATTGCAGAAATTGTAATACAAAAAAAAAAAAACCGAAGAAAAACCGGAGCAGCAGTTCTGTTGTTCAACCAGGTAATGTTACTCTACTAGATGCAAGGCTAGCTATTGTTTAATGGAATGCGTGCTAATGTCAAGGAACATGACAAAATTTTTTAAAATTTTTTAGAAGTGTTTGTACCAATGTTTTGAAACCTGAACTAAATGTCAAACCGAAAAGAGTAACGAGTCACAGTTTTCTCAGTTCAACCGGTTAGATTAACAATCAAATCAATGACATAAAAATTAAATAAAAATAATATTTATATACACAAATATATAAATAAAAAATTAATTTAATTCTTTAATGGTGCTTGGGATCTCAACTTCAAAAGTTAGACGCTTGGACTGTTGGAATTAGAGGTAGAAATATGTCAGCACAAGCTTGTAATCTCGAAGCAAAATGATGGAGCTAGAGGCATGCCATCATCTCATGACTCATGAGTTTCAGATCTCAATGCCAAAGGCTGGATTATTAGAGCCAGAGATAGAAGCTAGAGGAGAGGTCAAAAATTGAGTCTAGGCCATGAAAGAAAGATTAAAGATGAGAAAAGATAAAAGAGAATTAGATATTAGAAAAGAGAAAACACAAATTTGAGTGACTTAGCCTAAATTTTTTTTTTATTTTTTCGGCTTTGAACTGGGTTGACCCACTCTAATTTTCGAGTCAAATCTGGTTCTCTAAAAATCAACCAGGTCTATCCGGTTCAACTGCTAGGTTAGTCCAACTAGTTGAAATAGGCCATTTTAATCAATAAGTGAGAGTCTAACCATCCAGTTCAATTCAATTTTTAAAACATTAGTTTGTGTATTTGCCTTTGCATTGATTTATCATGTGTTAAAAAAGAGGTTTGAATGGGGCAGGCATTCCTTTTCATAAGGGGAGCGATAGTTTTTCCTCCCTCTGACTCCATATTCCACTTTTTTTAGGAATCATTTCTTATAATTATCCTCAAAGTTTCCTCCACTTTTGTCAAGGTATATTGTTATTGGAGTCAATTATGTTCGTGACACTGCCGGACACTAAATATAGGCATATTTTCTAGCAAGAATCTGAATTTTTATTTATCATATTATGAGAGACTAACTCTTTTTACTGGATCAAATTTTATTGGTTTCTGTTATCATTTTTTATTGCAAGTAACCTCCTTCCTTTTAGAAATAGTGGGGGTTTGCCTTGGGCCAAAATGAATCAGAATTTAGCCCAAAGAGCAAATTTGAGGGCAATGAGAAAACCCAATATTTATGTGAGCTACGCATAGACCCATCATTCATGAAGAACCCTTTATAGGCAAAGACATTGATGTTTACAATATTTTGTGTCAGTTTTAGAAGACAGCTAGCCTTTGATAGCTTGCTTGGAGGCATTTAGGGGGGGGGGGGGGGGGGATCATTCTTTCGTTCCCATTCTTTGTTTGAAGTACAACTAGAACTGGGGGCCATAATTGATAAATGTTTAAACGAAGCTCCTTGTACTACTATAAATTCAATGTAAGGTGGAATAGAAGCTGATAATGTACTTTCAAATTTATTCAAGCCCATCCAAACGAAGACAGCTAGAAATTGGGCCAAAAAAATTAGGGAGCTAGTAAGACATACTGAATTTGGGTATGGAACGGATAACCCGATTACTTACAGAAAGGATAGATTACTACTAAATGCAACTTGAGAGAGAGAAAGAGGGGGGGGTAGTTGAATAGAGAAGAGGTATTTAATTCTGGGGTGGTTTTTTTTTTCCCCCCTCCAACCGGCTAGCTCTATTTACATATAATGTGGTTAGTTGATATCAATTAGGAAATTGTATATAGTGGCTGCCAAGTATGTATCTTTGGTCAAAGAAACAGAGTTAATGGTCAAAAATGGCAGGACACTGGGTTATTCAGTTTTGAAAGTTCAAGGGGCCGATTGGACTTAAGGAGAGTACAGGACATTGAATGGTTCCGAGGGTATAGTTTGGGAGTAAAAATAAACTTTTAATCCTTTATTATTTATTGAGTCTTCCGCCCTTTTACACTGTCTTTCTGTCATGTCTTGTGTCTGTGCAGGGCTGTGTGAAGATATTTTAAAGCTTAAGGTAAAATTATTAATAAAACTTAACATGTGTAATTGTCCCTCTAAAAAAATCAAAAGCTTCAGTTAAAAAAAATAATAAAAAAGCACTCATCATTTTTTACAAAATTATATATTAAAATTTTATAATATAGTGATTCTAATAAAATACTAAAGTAATTTAATAGTTAAACAAAATTAGTGTCGACAAAGTGCTTCTATCCCATCTTATATATTGGGATAGAATATTAATAATGATAGGGGATAGCAATACATTTAAATATATATATATATATATATAATTATGACTAATAATATTAATGATTAAAATGAAAAACTAATAATAATTATACAAATTATAAAAAATATTTTTAATAAGGCTTAAAGATATCAAGTTAATAATTTAAAACTATACAAGATCTTGATGCTAATATTTTTCAACATTTTAGGCTTTAAAATAAGAAAAAAAAATGAAAAGTGAGACTATGAGAGAAATTTAATGCAAGCTAGTGTAGTATAAATTAATATCTTATGAATCTCACTATTTTTTTTTTTTTGTAGATAATGAACTCAACTCAATAATTAATGTTGTATTTAGGCTTTAAAATAAAAAAAAAAATGAAAAGTGAGACTATGAGAGAAATTTAATGCAAGCTAGTGTAGTATAAATTAATATCTTATGAATCTCACTATTTTTTTTTTGTAAATAATGAACTCAACTCAATAATTAATGTTGTAATGAGAATAATTAAAACTTTTCAATAAGAAAAATAATCAATACTTTTTATTTTCTTTAATCTACAATTAAATATATGAGAATACAAATATCAATTACACAAACATATAACAGGGGTATTAATAATTTTTTTGTCTTACTTGCCTTATGGCTTCCGCGGCCCTGTCTTTGCGCTTGACCTGATCACAACATCCATTGAACATATGAGGTTCTACTTTCAAGTGCAAGATTTCCCATATCAAAATTAGTCGCTAATAATAAATCCCATATAATTCACATAAAAGTAAAGTGAACACATTTCAGGCCCAAAAAACAAGTTCTCGAATTACACAGAACAGCTCAGACATCCAATATATCACAATTTATATTAGTAACGCAAAAAGCAAGCATCCATTTTATAGGAAAAAGGTTTCCTTTGAACACTTAATTATATTCTACAGTTACACACGAAGCTATTTTAGCAAACTTTACATCACAAGATATGATATTACAGACAATATTTTACAGTCACACTTCAAACACGATGAGGCAAGACTTTCATTCTCAGTGTTTTCACTTCTCCGACAGTTCTTGCATTACATGTCCTATAGATGGCCTTTCATGGGGTGATTCATGAGTGCAAACTAGAGCAATCCTCCCCAGTTTAGCTGCTTCTGATTCTGAGAATCTCCCTTCCAGGTTGTCATCAACCATATCATTAAAACCACATGATGATGATGATGATGATGTTTCTGCCTGGTGATGATTATATAACTGAGTAATATCACTCTTTCCAGTAAGAAGCTGGAAAACTATCACTCCGAAAGCATAAATGTCGCTCTTTTCTGTTAAACAACCGGTGGTGGCGTATTCCGGAGCAAGGTAGCCCTTGGCAGCAGAAGCTTTCAGTGTGGAGAAGATAACATCATCTGCAAGAAGTTTGTGCAATCCTGAATCTGCAAGTAATGAATTATAATGTGCATCAAGCAGCACATTATCAGCTGATATGTTCTGGTGAACTAGGGGTTGTTTTCTTCCCTTATTCTTTCCATGAAGATAACCAATACCTGGCCAAAAATAAAAAAATACATGTCATATTCCAAAGGGGTTAAGATGTAAAAATACTCCAGAGCTTCTGTTATCTTTTAAGTCAATAATGATACACAAACACCTATTAACTTTATAAAAGAGACCAATGTTCCATAATTCGTTAAAATAACCTGACCTTAACTGTTAAGTTCCGAGGATAAAAAAACCTATGGCACATAGATGTAATGCCAGGATAGCTATCCGTGACCATGAGAGAACACTTGCTAAGCCTAAGTGGACTGAACCTGATGAAAGCTTCTTGAAGAACTAGGTATAAGGAAGCCATTAGATTAATTATGGTTTTAACTAAAGGTATTATTAATAATGAAATATCAATTCTTGTCAATTAAAAGATTTAATTTTCACCTTCTTCCCGGATATCAGACTGATCTTCCACATAGTACTACTAGTCTTCCATTAAAAAAAATCAGAGTACTGCCAATTATATAAAAAGACAACAATATGTTTCTTCTTGGCTGTAAAAAGGTCAAGAAAGCGGATCAATATTATTGACATGTGAGCATGAAAGACAACAGGTAAACTATTACAAGATTAGAAACTCACTCATACAAAGATCCAAGAACTATGAACTGATTGTAATTTAACTGTTATCTTCCTTCATAATAATCTGAAAATATATTTTTATTAAACTTAAGAATTTGTTCCATGAAAGAGAACCAAGCCAATTCAAATCAAGCTCTTACTAAAGCACTAATATTTTTCTCCTTCCTCGAAATTCAAGTGGAATAATAAGTAAACCCAATAGCACATAATAGCACATGCAATGGAGACTTAGTAATATGGGATACCAAGTCTGTAGTATAAGATGCTTAATTTGGTAATATGGGATACCAAATCTGTAATATAAAATGTTTAACAGGGTATTTAAGTAGGTTGGTTTTCTCACTTCAATAGCTAGCTTTTGGGTAAAATTTTCCATCCCACTTAGATACCCATAATTTAAGAAGCATGACAATAAAGATGAACTGACCTCTAGCAATACCGTGGATGATGGATGCTCTGGTAGACCATTCAAGAACCCTAGAATCCCCTTTCTTGAGATCCAAATACTGAGACAAATTCCCATTTGGGGCAAAATCATAAACAAGGAAGCACTCTCCTCTGCCTTTAGAACAGCAAAATCCTCTGAAACGGACAAGATTTTCATGTTTGATTGAGGTCATTATCTTCAACCCTTTCAAGAACTCAGTTTCATCAGACTTGCAGCTTGTCTTGTTGATACACTTCACAACCACATGTGATCTGTCTCTCAAAATCCCCTTGTAAATTCCACACAAATAATTATTATTACTACTCTTCCCCAACAAGTTCACCTCAGAGAAGCACTGAGTTGCACGTTCTACTTCCTCTAGATTAAACGTAAAGCTCTCTAGAATTTCCTGGGAATAAGTACTTTTTCCTTTGGCTAATGGATCCCATCCATTAGAATACTCTAAACTGATCAAAGAAGCTGCATTATTATTTTTCCTGCAAACTTGCAGGCTACTACTAGGAGAAGAAGCATCAATAATACTGCAGCCAATCTTTTGTTTTTGATGACGATGATACCACACGAACATGGAAAGTCCAGAAACTGTGGAAGCAACAATAATTCCAATCACACCAAAAACCAGAGCCATTTTTGAGTATTGCAGTGATTTTTGACAGTGGGTTTCATCATCACTGCACTTTCTTTCATCTTTTGGATCAACTGAAGCAGGAAGACCTTTCGGGGTGGAAAAGTTATCAGGTTCGAATGGTTCAGGCTTGCTTGGGTCAAACAAAGATTTACAAGCCAGCAAATTTGTAAACTCAGTCCCACATAAGCCAGGATTGTTGATGTACTGGAAACCGCCCTTCAGTCTTCCAAGAGCTGCATTGATACATAAAGTATGAAGTATTAAATTAAAATATCTAAAAAGAAGCATAAAAGCTAAGTTGAAAAGAATCGAAAGTTTAGTGCTCAAATTAAAAATAAGACCTGAAAAAAACAATTGAAGTAAACATCATATATATTCTATAATGTGTGACATAACCCATTCTTTAGCAAGCTCAACTTGAATTAGACTTTATGATCATAAAAAGCATCATTTCTTGTCAATCATATCATCAAAATGAGTACATATATATATCAGCAAATTCATTGAATTTTGGCGAGCAATTATCAGGTTAAAGAGACATGGAGAGTGGATGGATCATTCCTTGACATTTATTTGTTGAAATAAATATGACTTACTACAAAAACAGAGAATTCTATGTGAGTCTTGCGCAATCTAGTTACATTAAATAAATATGCCGAAGCATCCTGAGCTCCCCATGAGGCTATCATTGCTAATAATGGTCTCACACAACAAGGGTGCAGATTAGTTTGAGCAAGAGACAGTAATACCCCTATGTTTCCCAAAATACCTGGTGATAGAATTAAAAAAAAATATATAACTTACTACAAAAACAGAGAGTTCCACTTTTTTTGGAAGACCAAAGACTGAGTTATAACCATCAGTAAAATTGCCCCAATAAAAATGGAAAGCAAAACATTTTGGAGCTGTTATTACCTGGAGGGACATTGCCTGAGAGAGAATTGTTTTGAATATCAAGGCTTTCTAGTTTGGGGGCATCAGCTAATCTCACTGGAATAGGACCAAATAGATTATTAAAGCTCAGATCCAACCTTGTTAGCGACTGTAGCTGACCCAAACTTGCAGGAATTGCACCACTCAATTCATTATTTTGTAGAGCAACAACACTGAGTCTCTCCAAGTTTCCCAATTCTGTGGGAATACTCCCAGTAAACTTGTTACAACAAAGCTGCAAAACTGCCAAGAATCATAAAGTAAATTTAATGAAAATTAAAAATTAATTAAATTATTGAGATAAATTACAAGAAAACAGGGTGATAAAAATTATACTTTTCTATATTTGGACTGAAAGATGCAGAAATTTTAATTGAGATATTTTCTTCAATTGACAAAAATAATTATATGCATCAACATTCAGAATTAGAATAAAATAAGCGGAGATATGACTTTCTGAAATTAATTATGAACACTGAGCCAGAGATACAAAATGTTGTTCTTCTTGTTTTTTTCTTTTTCTTTTTTTTCCCGTGCATAAGCCTCTGGTGTACCCAAATGGAAAACAGCGGCGGAGTCAGCATCTAAGGGAAGGGGGCGCAATTTAATTTTAAAAAATAATTATTTCAAATATAATAATTAAATATTTTAAAAAAAATTAATTTCATGCATTATAATTTAGCTCTCCTTGATTTGATTTTTATAATGATTGCACAACAAACTTGTTCTTGATGTTTAGTAAAACATCTTCAACAGAGGAGCAAGGCATCAGCTGAAGGGCAACATATTTTTTGAAAAATACTAAATAACAATTTTAACATTTCAAAATTGTAATTTATTTTTATGTGTCCAAAAGCAGATTTTTAATTTATTTCAATTTATTGCTATCAGGTGTTTTATTTATAAGATTTAGCATAAAATTTATCCCCCTTTTTAAATCTACCTTCAATTTTTTTCATTTTTCTTAAAATTAACAAAACCTGCAATTCATCTGTATTAAATCTTGTTTTCACATAAAAATATTTAATTATTTCAAAAAGATAAAAATAAATAATAAAATTAAACAAATAATACAAGACGAAAATTAATACATAAAAATAAATGATTTCAAGCAAAAAAAAAATAATGGTTTCACCATTAAAAAATAACGAATATATATTATATTAAAACATAAAAATAAATTATTTCTTCCAACAAAAACATAAAAGTTAAATAAAAATAAATGACAAATAAATACAGAAAACGTTTTCCGAAATCTCAAATCTCTTAATTCTCAATTCGCCCTCTTTCCGCTCATCCATGCCAAATCCCAATCTCAATAATAACTCTGCCTCCCCTAACTATCTCAAACCAGGATCCCCTCCTCTCTCCTACTTCCATTTCTCAAATCTTTCTACTAACTCTCCCGTTCTCCGAAAACTTCGAACACTACAGACCTAGCAGAACTCAAAAGAAGCTTGCCTAGTTCTCGGTGTGGCCTATCCGTTGTGTTCTGGTTCTACATCACAGGCTGCAAAATGAAGCCATCACTTTGTTTAACGCAAGTTCAAAAAAAAAAAAAAAAAAGGCTTATCCCAAAGACTAGCTTATTTGACAGGAGAACCTTACATATTCATAAAATAAGAGAAAAGTTTATCTAAAAGAAATTAGCTAACGGGTGGAACAATTTTCTATGCTTATAAACTGCGCTCCAGTTATGAAGCTCTCTGCTGCGGGACTAATCACAGTTGCTTTGGCAGTAATATGGCAATCCAGCTCTACACTCCCCAGTGTTGAGTGACTCGCAATTTCCATTTCAAATATACAAAAAGGTACTAAATCTTTCTCCACTCAATCACTGACAATAAAATACCAATCTAACATCATGGAATCTAATGGTCATATAAACTGGGTAATTTATACTCAGACACACAAGAACAACGAGAATATATAGATGAAGATAGCGTGAAAGATAAAAATCTACAGAAGAAAACAAAAAAATAAATAAATTCCGAACCAACCTTGAAGATTAGACATGTGTCCAATTTCATGAGGGATATCACCATAGAGATTATTGACATTGAGATACAAATCGGTGAGGTCACTCAAATTTGCAATCTCTTTGGGTATCGTCCCACTCAGAGCATTAAAGTGAAGATAGAGACCTGTCAAACTCTTGAGGTCGCCGATGGCCGCCGGTAAGCTGCCGTAGAGACCTTTTCCTTGAAGCGAAATATTAGCGACGTGGCCTTGTTCGTTGCACGCCACGCCCTCGAAACCGCCGCTACATGGGTCGGAATTCGGAGTCCATGAGGTCAGAAATATGTTCTGCGGGTCGAGTGAGTGTTTGATGGTCATGAGAGTGTCAAGCTCTGAAGATGAAGAAGCAGGAACAATGGCGAAGAAGAAGAGTGAAAGTGGAACAAGCAGAGACATGTTTTCGTTCAGTGGAAGATTTTAAGAAGCGAGAATGTGAATGTCAAGTGATAAAATAAGAAAGTGTAAAGGAGTGGGCAGATTGCAGTAAATGTTTCCGGGCTCGAGCATATCGCAGTGGTATAGTACTTTGAGAAAAAAAGAATAGTCTAGTTCACTGTCGATGATTGATGGAGTTTTCCATGACACCATAATAGCATAATTTAATGAATCTACATATCATCTGTACGGTCTACATTAAAATTTTTTATTTCTATTTTTATTTTTTACTTATTAAAATGAAAATTTATTAAAAAGTCTATATTTTTTAATAAATCTTTTTATGATTATTTATTATTAATTTGAATAGTTCAAATTTGACATGAATAGTTTAAATTTAATAGTACTTTTTTTATTTTTTAATAAATTGATTATCCATATTTAATCTAAAAAATTTAAATTTAAAATTTAAAAAAAATTAATATTTTAATATTTTAACTTTTAACTTACTTGTAACTTAATCTTTTAACTATAATCCGTTGTAACTAAATCTCTCAATTTTTTATTCACTTATAACTCACTTCTTGTTTTTAAATTTTTTTAAAAACATTATCCTTATCAAATAAGAGGGATAAAAGAAATGCTCATATCTTATTCTAAAATGCCCTCCTATTGTTTTTTGATGTGAGATCTAAATTAACATGAAAAAAATAAACAATAAAAGTTGAAGGATTAAGTTATAAATGAGTTAAAAATTAAGAAATTTAGTCATAAGTCAATTAAAAATTGAGGAATTAAGTCATAGCAAGTAATAATTGAAGAACTGAGTTACAAATAAGTTAAAAGTTGAATGATTAAAAGATTAATTTTTTAATTTTTAACTTATATCTTTTGAAAAATATTTTTAAAAAGTGTTAATTATGATATTAGTTTTATTTTTATTATTGTATTTATCAAATTAAAACTTATAAAATATAGAAAACTAATATCAAAAATCAACTGTTCATAATATATATGGATAGTTAATGTATAAAAATTATAAAAATTAATATCAAATTAGACTATTCAAATTAAATGTATAATATTCAGATTATATAAATAAATTTATTAAAAAATTATATTTTTATAATTTTTTATTTTATAAAATATAAAATAAAAACTTTAAAATTACGAGCTGATGAGTACTATAATTGAATCATAATTTAATGTGAAGAGTGAGAAGAGAGGAATGGATGAAGAGACTTAAAGCAAGGGCTCTCGTCCATATAAAAGAATAATATGATTGGATTCAGTGGGGACTCTTTGATCCCAAAACACACTTTTGAAAGTAAATCTTACGGCTCAGAATAATTCACTAATTAATGCCTTCATGCTGTTTACACTTTCATGTGAAGCACCCGTGTCTCCATCTTTCGTTAATTATTGTGTCTGATCTAAACAAGTACTCGATTTTCCGACGTTGATCTTCCTATCTCTCTCCTTTTTTCCCCTCTCAGCCAAAGGGCTCTTTTGTCAAACTATAATAATAGTAATTTGATTGGAACAAATCAATATAATGTTTGATTATTGGAACTCAAGACCAATAATTCCAGGGGAAAAAAAAAACTCGACTTTTATAATTTTATTTGAGAGTACAAGAAACTATTCCACCTCATTTTTATAATCATTTACTTTGACATGTATAATAGATATATTGAAATATATTTTCATAAAATTATGATTTTAATTTTTAAAATTGATTATTGTTGAAATCTAAAATCCTCTAAAACATCACAATTCGTTCCGATTAAGACTTAAATAAACCTACATTAATTCTATCTAAATCATTTTAATTGCTAGAAACTAATTGGGATTCAGAATCATCCACAACCCAAGTAACCAACCATCTGATTGATTAAATCCAAGAAAAATGAGATAGAGGGGAGGAAGAACAAGCTAGAATCGCATGCCAATGAAATTGGGAGCTTCAAAGACAAAAAAACAAAAAGAGCCAAAACACTAAGACCTGGCAAAGTTCCCTCCATTCTCACACTCCATTCATTATAAGACATTTTTAATTGAATCTTACCCCAATAAAGTAATTATTTATTTTAAAACTAACCATATTTTTTTATATTTATTTCTATTAAACATCTTATAATAAATATAAAGTTACTATCAATAGGGATACTTAAAAAAAGCAATGATTATATTTAAAAAAAATTAAAAATGCCTTATATTTTTTAATAGAGGTAGTATATGTTATTTTTGTTAATATAAAACAATTTTTAACCATTATATAATTTGACACTATATATTTCTTAAGAAAATATATGGCAATTTTTAATCACTATATAGTTGAAATATATATAATAGTTTTTTTAAAAAATGATCATATAAATTGTTTCAGTTTTGAGTTATATTCCTAAAAATAATCATTATACAGTTTTTTAATATATATATATATATATATATCACCACTATTTTCCAAATATATAAGGCCTCTATGTACACAAGAAATGGTTAAGCAATAATAATACTTTCAAAAATAATTATTTTAATTTGTATGTCATTTTTATAAGAAAGAGAAAAGGTAGAAATAAATTTGGTTATTTTGTAAGAGTGAGAAATCGAAATTGCATCTCATTTGATATTCTTATATATCGGAATTACTAATCTGTTAATGATATATTGCTTGTATCTAATACTATATATCAGATATGATACATGTGCTGTACTTCATAATACATACATTTATCATATATTCTACCTTTGCATTACTCTATTTTTTGTCAAAACATTGTTAGATGACTTTAAAACTAAAAAATTAATATTTTGGTTTATTATTATAAATATTTTTATATTATTTCAGAAATTATTGTTTAAACCCAAGACCCACCCTCGTTCTCCAAAATATTGAAATATATAACATATATCTTCTTGTGCTCCTATAATAAAATTTAGACGTATCATAGTTGTATCAGATGCCTGATACATGTATTTGTATCGATGCTTCTTAAACAGCGAAGTAAGAATCAACATATAAGAGTGGCTCCATTAACATATGATTAGAGGTCATTAGTTGGACTTCATGATCAGCACTATTTTGGATTTCAGCATTGTCAAATTTCGACTAAGAGTAATTCTTTCAATATATAGGTTTTTCAAATTCACAATGCTATAAGATTTAGGAAAAATGATAATGAAATCCATTTGAATTATATAAATGATAAATTTTATCTTTTAAAATGTCATAATTTTATTAAAGTCCTTAAAAATTTTATGTCATTAATGAATTTGTATAAATGAACAAATTACCTTTATTAAAAATAAAATGATCACAAGTTCTATTTAAATAATTATAACTTTACTTTTTATATTCACAACAATATAATAAGAAATCACAAATTCACATATCAAATTTTTTATATTGTTACAAAGGCAACTTGATCATTTATATAAATTTATTAATGACTAAAATTTTTAAGAACTTCAATAAAATTATGATATTTTAAAAGATGAGATTGTTATTTATATAATTTAGATGGATTTTATTGTCATTATCACTAAAATTTAAAACATTTTTTCTTTTTATTCTAAAAAAAAAAAGATGAGTTCATTTCATTCAACCCAATTACTCTTGATGAACAAGGGCTTGTATGTCAAAGAGAATCAAACATCAGTAGCATATATGATTAATTGTAAAGGTGTTATATTTTTTCTCAGTCAGAATGACAATGTATAATTAAGTCTCATTCAAAAAATTAGGATTAAAAAAACTGCTCCAATAACTCCAAATTAGATTATTACTATTTTATAGACGACAAGGATATTATTGGATAATTTTTTATTATATATCAGCCAACTTTACTATGTAAATAGGTTGATCGTTGTCGATGACCCTCTAAGCTTATTAATTTATATTTATTTTGTCTGGTTGGTG
Organism: Prosopis cineraria; assembly: GCF_029017545.1. Lineage (NCBI taxonomy): Eukaryota > Viridiplantae > Streptophyta > Magnoliopsida > Fabales > Fabaceae > Prosopis > Prosopis cineraria. The sequence continues at coordinate 26,675,726 of NW_026555343.1, read as the reverse complement.
AAGCTCTGTGTTTAGATCCATAATTACAAATATAAGTCATCTTTTGTCTCTTTCTTCTTCGTCAATCAATGTGTTAAATCAGTAATTTAAAAATTAAATTGAACCAAACAGTCACACTGTCAACTGAAGTTATTAATAGTTTGATTTAGATTAAAAAACTGTTTTTATAATTGATCTAAATTAGATTAAAGTTGAGCTACTATTAAGTTAAAAATTAAAATTGAATCGAGAACCAAAATAATTTTTAGAAAACCAGACAGCTTTAAGCATAATTTTAAAAAAGCTTAAAAAATTAAAAAATAGAAAATAAAAAAATTAGATCCTCTTAAAAAAATTTTATTTTTGAACAATTCACATGTATAAAATATAATTTAAAATCATTTTTTATAAAAATTTTGATAGTTGCAGGAGCAAATACAAATACTTTTAAGTTTACTCATATCTAATTTAATTAAGATCTATCTATATTTGATAAGTTATAAAATTATAATTTATAATATTATTAATTTTACAATCATATTATGTCATTTTATTAACATAGTATATATTTTTTCTTATATTTTAATATTATTTTTATTTAATTATTATACAACCGGTTCAATTGTTGGTCTAACTAATTAGTTAGATCATAAAAACCAAGAGCCACTACTTTTGCAATTAGTTTAATGTTTAATCCAGCTTTTAAAACATTGTGTTAAATAGAAGAATGTAAAACTAGCTTTAATCTCATAATTTTTCTCATAAATTCCATTATTTAAATTACACATATTTAAAAAAATAAATTAGTCACTAGTAAATATAAAAAGTTAGCTACCAGTTAAACAGACATCAGCATACAAAAAATACTTTTTATACCAGAATTTTACATTAGTTAAAAACAAACCGATGTTGTTAATTAGCTGAACTTTTAGTAGTAGACATTTTCCAACGTTTGTAATTTTAACCAGTACAAAAAGGTATCATTAAATTCTAACTCTACACCAGTTGAAGTCATAATCGATGCCAAAAAAAAAAAATCATGTTCTATACCAGTTGATGAATAATTGGTGTATACAATCTGGAATTTTTACACCAATCGTTCCTGCACGTACGATTCCATAAACAGTTAAAAATCATTGTTAAGGGGTATAAAAAGTCTATTGGTGAGAAGTTTTCACAAATTCACCATTTATATTGACTTATTACTTGATTTTTGTAAGCATCTTGCACAGCAAAATTATTGTGCATTTACTGTTTATTTCTTGCTTTGCAAATGTCTAGCTGTATGTCTTTTAATTTTGTCTTTTCAGCTACGTAAAAATATTAAAAAGAATGGAATTGTTTACATCACTATTACACATGAGCAGCGCACGGATCTTCTATGTCTTAACAGCTAGTTTATTCCCCTTCTTCAATCCCCCTACTTCCATATGTCTTTATTTTTAATTTTAATGTTTTTAATTATCCATAGGTATCCTTCTATTATAATCAATTATGTTTAAGATACTATTATATACTAAATGTATGCACTTATGAGAATTTGAATATTAATTTATTATATTTTTAAAGGATTAATAATTTTCATTAGATGCAATCCCATTTGTAACTTCAATTAATTTATGCTTGTCATGTACTTCTTTTTACCTTTCCAATATAATTTTTTTGTGAATTAAAAAAATGTGGGTGTGCGTTGGGACGGAAGCTGCCGTGACACAATTGCATGTCACGAAGAACAAGACAAAAGCGATGTTGGGGCTGAGGCTGACACCCACTCACTCATCTTCACGGACTCTCCTAACACTCTCACTCACGTATGCATTTCCCTGTCACTGATACTGTGTCTATCTTCTTTTCTCTAGAAATCTGTCACCCACAATCACTTTACTTGCACGAAATTCACATTTAATATGAGTACATAAAATTTCCCTATCACATATTAGTGATTTCATAATCACCCGGTGCTAGTCAGGTTAAAATGATATTTTTATATTTTATATGGGTGAAAAATAATACTAATCTATTAAAATTTTCTATAATGTCCTTTTATATAATTTTTGGATCATTTTTTATAATTTTTTAAATCATTTTCTATAATCTTTTGAGATAACTAATGATCAAATCAATGGATGTTTAAGATAGGGATAATGTTGCTCCTTCAAAAAAATATTTAAGGGGATATTGCTCACACTTCATTATAGGGTGCTTAACATATCTAAAAAAAATTTATGGATAAATTAAATCTTTAACCTATTAAATAAACCATGTATCCATTTGGATTCTAGTTTATATCTAGTAAAAAATACATTTAAAGGATCCAATTATCTATTAGATTTGGCAAAAGCACATCTCAAATGTAATTTGAATGTACTTTTGAGAATTGTCCAAACAAGCTTCAAATCATTATGCAAGGTTCAATTCTGATAAAAAAAAACAATAACAACTAAATATTTGAAGCATTATCAATAAAGTCAAAATATCAATAATATTAGCATAATCAATAATTTTTTTAAATTAAATAAATAAAAGAACTAAATGTGGTGGCCCTCAATCCGTTTAGGCCCTCAAACTATTAGAACTATGCCTCATAAGGCCTGTTTAAGCCCTCAAACAATTAGGATCAAGCCTCATTTTCTAACTATTTTAGAACTTAAATCTTAAGCTCAGCCATAGCAATTATCAAATTTTAATAGACTAACCCTAATACCAATATATCATGTTCTGTAGTATAATGTCATCCCTGACTTTGGCATATGAGAAGCAATCAGTATAAGTTAAAATTTTTATTAGTAAAAGTTGTTGATAATTATGGTGAGATTTATTTACGAATATTCACAGCATATTTTACAAGTTTAAATTTTGATAATTACAAATTTTTCATAAATTTATCACTTAACTAGTGTATATGTGATTAATACACGAAAGCATTTTTTACACTAGTTATTTTACAAGACTTCTATCGGTGTTTATTTGTAAATTTAGGAGAGACTTAATTGGTATTACTTTTCTTTTATGACATATATTGTACTCTTCTAGATCATTTTCCATAATTTTTAAGATCATTGTTTTTTTGAAATTTTTAGGTCAAGTAATGGTCAAAATTAACATTTTTAATAGCAAAGTAATTAATGCACAATTTTTAAGTGTTTAATGGGGAAGTTACACCATAAATAAGTATAGAAAACTAGACATTCTTGAATGAATAGTTGGTGTAACATCTTTCAAATTCTTAATTCTAGATTGCTTAGGATAAATTGTAATTTGAGGTTAATTCAGAGTGAAAAATAATTTAAAGATGACCTTTAGGTTTATTGGACTTGTTTGTAGAATTGGATTTGGACTAAAGAGTGAATTGGGTACTTAGGTTCCTTTGTATCATCTACCATGGCGAATACTTGAAAATCATATTATTTAGATTACAAAAGACAAATAGAAATTAAAAAGAAAAGAAAAGAAAAGAGAGAACAAGAGAGCTGTAGTGTGGGTTTGATAGGGCATGCACAAACCCAACTTGGAGGTGATTTGGGTATTTAAATCACCAAGGTAACTCCCCTATAAGGATTCTATATACCTTCTCAGTTAGGTTTTTCACGGTGGCTAATACTATATTGGATCCAGTATTTTTGAATAATCCCTTATTGATCAATTGTAAAATGTGTACATTACGCACACTGGGTACTCAATACAGACTCATAGACTCAATATATATAAACACTGATTACACATTGGGCCTATGCTGATAGCCCAACTACATTTATCAACCCAAACTAATACAACTCTAATACTCCTCCTTTAAGTTAGGGTCATACAAATTAAAACACCTAACTTGAGTAATAACCTTACAAAATCATCACTTACAAGTGCCTTAATCAGTATATCAGCTTGCTGATCTTGCGATCTTATATGTTAAAGATTGATTAACCTCCCATACAACTTTTTGTGTACAAAATGATAATCGATTTCTATGTGCTTTGTACGCTCATGAAAAACAGGGTTATTTGATATATAAAGCAGCCTTGCTGTCACTAAAAATATTAGCAGGAGCTAATTTTATAACATTTGTGACATTTAAGTCAAACAATAACTTTGAAATCCAAATTACCTCTACTGTCATAGTTGCTAGAGCACGATATTTTGCTTCTGTTGAGGACCAAGAAATCGTGTTCTACTTCTTGGATTTCCACAAGATAAGTGAATCTCCAAGTTTCACAATATATCCAATGACTAAACTCCTTAAATCTAAATAGGTCCCCCAATCTAAATCACAGTAGCATGTTAAATTCAAATCTTTATGTGAAGACAACAAGATTCTCAATCTTGGATTTCCCTTGAGATATCACACTATCCTCATTGTAGCATCCATGTGGGATCTCTTTGGTTTCTGCATATACTAGCTAAGAACCTGCACAAGAAAAGCAATATCAATTCTTGTCATAGTCAAATATAACAACCTTCCTATTAATCTTCTGTAAGGCTCTGGATCATTAAGAAAATAATCAGGTTTATCTTTCTTTATTTTCCTTTTTTGTTTTTGGGTTTTCTTCTGAATATCACAATAAAGATGTACATTCTGCTCCATAGGAGTAGATATAGGCTTTGCCCCACTCATACCTATATCTGCCAGTAAATCCAGCACATCCTTCTGTTGATTTAGAACAATACCTCTATCAAATTTAGCTACTTCTAATATAAAAAATATCTTAAAACTCCCAAATATTTGATTTTAAAATTATTATGCAAATGCCTCTTTATTTCATTTATACCAAGCTATTTCCTGTTATGATTAAGTCATCAACATAAACAAATACAACAATAAGTTGATCTCCCTTATGTCTAATAAACAATGAGTAATCATACTTGCTTTGCCTAAAACCTCCATTTATTAAAGCTTTAGTTAGCTTGACATTCCACTGCTTAGATGCTTGTTTAAGTCCATATAAGGACTTAACAAGTTTGCACACCTTATTAGATTTACCATATTCAAGACCTTGAGGTACACTCATGTAAACTTCCTTCTTAAGATCTCCTTGTAGAAATGCATTGTGGACATCCATTTGAAAAATGGGCCATTTATGCATTGCTGTGAATTTTAAAATAGTTTTGAGTGTTACCATTTTCACAACAGGGGAGAAGGTTTCTAAATAATCTACTCCTGATTTTTGACTGTAGCCTTTAAACACAAGACATGCCTTGAGTTTGTCCAAGCTTCTGTCAACTTTGTATTTAGCTTTGTAGACCTATTTGCAGCCTATAGATTTCTTTCCTGGGGGCAAATCCACAATTCTCCAAGCCTGATTACTCTGTAATACTTCTAATTCTTCTTTCATGACTTGTACCCATCAAGTATCCTTTATGGCATCATCATAAGTTCCTGGTTCATTAATAGAATTAGCACAAACCAAATAATGCTCATATGATGGAGAGATATGGGAATATGACAAGAAACTTTGAATAAGATAAAGAATAGAGACTCCTTTTCTTTTATCTTCAAACTGAGCATATTGTATTTGCTCATTTGAGGTGTAAGGAGGTTTGAGAGAAGAGCACTCATACTCCCCCATCCATGCTGGAGGCTTAATATGCCTCACAAGTCTATTTGAACACTGGTTTTGAGATTCTAATGGCTATTGCTGTTCTTGAGATTGGCACGATTGTGGTTGATCATCTATAGGTGGGGTTAACTATGTGTCATTGTTATACTGTGGTTGTTCATCATTCTAAATATCTTGAGAAAAATCTAGTTCATAAATAAAGGGATCTCCAACTTGTAATTTTGCTCCCTCTTGATCTGTACTGGGATGATCCTTGAAAGGAAATCTATTTTCTAAGAAAACAATATGCCTACTAATAAAGATAGATTTATTTGCTAAATTGTATAACAGATAGGCCTTACTAGTCTTTGGGTAACAAGGAAGACACAAGCTTTAGCCCTAGATTTAGATTTATCAACATCATGCAATTTAGATGCAAAAGCCAGACAACCAAATATCCAGAGATAATATATCTGGACATCTATTATAAATCAATTCATATGGAGTTTTAAATTTCAAAACCTTATTAGGTGTTCTATTAATCAAATAAGATGCACATTTAATAGCTTCACCCTAGAATTTTAGAGGAAGACTAGAATGAAAAATTAGACTTTGAGCCATCTCTAAAAGGTGTTGATGTTTACACTCAACTATACTATTTTGTTTAGAGTATAAGGACAAGAAGTCTGATGGATAATTCCCTTTTCTTCAAAATATCTTTTACTTTTATTATTCACAAATTCAATTCCATTATTACTTCTTATCATTTTAACAATAGCATTAAATTGATTGTAAACATAGGCAAGGAAAGTTTTTAAGTAACCCAAAACTTCAGATTTGGAATGAAGCAAAATCATTCAAGTAGCACAAGAAAAATCATCTACTATGGTCAAAAAATACCTAAAATCTTGATGAGTAGCTTGCTTATAAGGACCCCAAACATTGGCTTGTAATAATTGAAAATAAACATCAGATTTTATATGACTAGAAGCAAAAGAGAAACGAGGCTGTTTAGCCTACATGCAAATTTTACAATTACGAGTTTTCATTCTAGAAAATTTAGAGACAATCAATTCAATGCCATGCAAATATTGCAATATACAAAAAGAAGCGTGGCCAAGTCTATAATGCCATAGTTTGGTATTAGCATTTTCATCTATATTTCTTTAGGTAACAAAGGAAGATTCAAAATCTATAGTTTCACCAATCTGCAGCAGATATAACCCATTATGGAGCTTACCAATCTCTATAATCCTCCCAGTCTTCCATTCTTGCACAATGCAAAATTTTGAATAGAAAGAAACCATATAATATGTATCTACAGTAAGTTGAGAAATGAATATTGAGTTGAAACATAACCCAGGGCACACAAAGCTCTTTTTAATTCTATTAGGTAGTTTAATAGCACCTATGTGAGTGACAGTAAGCAATTGACCATTAGGAACTCTAATTTTCTTAATAGGTCTAACATAAGGATATGCCTTGTCTAAGTATGTTAAATTACTAAGAACATGTCATGATGCTCCTGAATCAAATAACCATTCATTTTTTAGGAATTTAGAGTTATGCAAACCTGTGGTGTTTCCTGCCATTCCTACAGCCCCTTCATTTGGCTTCTTTTTTAGAAGATGAAGCATCTGGTCATATTGTTCCTGAGTAAGGGTTAGAATAACAATGTTACCCTCATTAGCTCCAACTCCCTGGGATGAACCAGTAGAGGTAACAACATCAATGGTAACTCAATTTACTTGTCCCTTAATCAATTTGTCACGATTGCTTCTGTAATTAGGGAAAACTAATGATATGATAACAATTATCACGAGAATACCCCTTTCGATGACAGTTTGTGCACTCTTCACCAGTCATATTCCTTCCTCTTCCTTTATTAGAATGTCCACCTCTACCACTTCTTCCTCCTCTGGCAGCCATCACAATGGTGTCCCCAGATGTGTTTGAGGGGCTAGTGGCAAGTGTTCATTGCTCCTCATCTTAGGACATCATGGAATAAGCCTGGTTAACTGTGGGTAAAGGAAGTATCAATAGAATTTGACTCCTAACTTAATTATAGCAGTCATTTAAACCTATTAAAAATTGGAAAAGACATTGTTCTTGGAATATTTGAATATATTCAAGCGAAGTTGAGCATTGGCAAGTTGGAATGACTACTATAGTTGCATGTTCATCCCATAGATCTTTAAGCTTGCTATAACATTAAGACACAAACATTGATCCTTAAGTCAAGTACTAATATCTCTCTGAAGACTGAAAATCTTTGTTGCATCCCTCTTGTCAAATCTTTCCTTGAGATCATCCTAAACCTTTTCAGAGGATTTAGAAAATGTGAGCCTATTCAATATATCCTTATTAGTAAAGTTTATGACCCATAAAAGGAAAACAATGTTGCATCGGTCCCATTGTGGCCAAAAGTGGTCTGGTTAAGTTGCACGCCTAAAAGTGCCATCAACAAACCCTAGTTTGTTCTTCCCTAAGAGCACAATTTTCATGGCTCGACTCTAAGCAGAATAGTTTATCGAACCAATCAAGGAATTTAGTACAAGGGTAGTCACAAGCGTGTCAAATGGATGGATATATAATGGATGATGAAAATTAATAGATTGTTTGGTAGATGAATTTACTTCGTCAGCTATGGAAGAAACCTTTTAATATGATGAAGATTCTTGGAGCTTCAGGTGAATGAACGATATATAATGAAGATTCTTGGAGCTATGAGCGAATGAGTCTGTGATATACTAACAGCGTCACTTCTTGGATCATCTGATGACTGAAACTCAGATATGCATGTAATAGTGGTGACTTTGATTTAGTTAATTGTTCTGTGGTAGAGAAATAGTGACAATGAAGAGTTCTAGGGTTAGGAAATCGATCTGAGAAGGAAGATCCAAAATTTTGTTAAAATTAGAACTTCACCGATTTTGGGTCAAAGATTTTGGATCTTGATTGTAGATTTGGACTAGGGTTTCTTGATTATACGGCCCAATTGTTCTTGGGCCACAAAACTTATTTTGGGAGGAAGATAACAAAAGAAAAATTTTAGTTCTCAGATGATAATCAACACACGTGCAGCTTTGTTAGAGGTTCTTGAATTTTAGATTCCTTCTATCAAACGGCACAAACATATGGATAACTTTCAAGACTACAAGTCTTGATTTTTAAGCGCGTTGACCTAGTAACATGTGCTCTAATACCATATTGGATAATATTTTTGAATAATACTTTATTGATCAATTGTAAAATATGTACATTACACACATTGGGTACTCAATACAGACTCACAAACTCGTTATATATATAAACACTGATTGCACACTGGGCCTATGTTGACAACCTAACTGCATTTATCAACCCAAACTAATACAACTCTAATAAAGGGAATTTGAAATGTAAAATATTTTGACAGATCAATCAAACTTAAAATGGGTTGCTTAATGTTTATAAGAGTTTCTAATAGATTGGTTAGGGTTTATATGAATTTTTAGAGTTGGGTAATGATTATTACACAAACCCTAAGAAGAAATTCATGATAAATGACAATGTAGCTATATTGCTTAGGGAGGTTTAGTTAAGCTTAATGAGAATGGAAATGTGTCTCGCTCATGAAAGGATTGGAGAGGATGATGAGTTAGTAAACTTAGGTTGTTAAATGAGTATGAATTTATGTTATTGGATAGATATCGATGAAAGAAATCATGTTTGGATTGTGGATTAAGATTTGTGTTGGAGTGCTTGAGCAAGAAGAGGATCATGTATTGGAAATTGTAGTCAAAACAAAAGGTTGGGATAATCGAAACTTATAATTCCTTTGCTTTCTTGTTCATTTGGTGTTATGAGTTTTTTGTAAAATAAATATGTTGAATTTATGACGAAGGAAAATATGTTTGATTTATAAATATTTATGTTTCTATACAAATATATGTAGATGGTTATTTGAGAAAAGAATAAAAAGTATTCCCTCTATTTTTATTTATAAGAGAAATTATTACTTTTAGTTTTTTTTATATATAAATAAAATCACATTTTTAATAGACATTTATTATAAATTTATTAAATTATTCTTCATAATTTTTTTCATTTAAAATTATAAAAAATAATTAATGAAAAGTATATTAATTTAATTTTTATTTTTAAATACAATTAATATAATTTATTAATTTTTAAAATTTTGTGATATAATTTTTTTATAAAATAAAAAAAACAGACGAAGCAAGTATGATTATGACTGCATTATGATTTATGTGAATAGAAGTTTGTTGATTACTTGTTGTCATGATCACGTGCGGTTGGGTGGGGTCCACTCAAAATCTGTTGCAATAAGGTGTAAAACCATTGCTTGACATTGAACTTGCTACCATTATTTATAGTCTAAGCCCGAGGCAATGATTTTCTTATATTTTAGGTCAAGGATCATAGTATTGTTAGTTATAGTAAGACAATATGCAACATTTTTAGGATGCTGAAATAGACCATAAGTTTAGCTTGTTGGAAAGAATGAGCAACAGTTTTTGCTTTTTGCTGTCAACATTTAAGAATTGTTATAAAAATATTAAATAGCTAAAATTTAACATTAATTTGTTCCTCATTTAGGATTTAAACTTGATTTTCTTGAGAAGAAGCGATGATTTTAATCATACTTTCAATGTAACTTTTAGTTATTATAATATAAAATATTATATATATAATTATTAAATTAATTTGTAAATTTATCTAATTTTTTTAAAAAATAAAAGTATGTAGAAAAATTATCAAAAAAAGGTGCTTCGTAATTTAGTAATAATTTTTTATTCAAATTAAAAATATTAATGTCATTTTTATAGTAAAATTTGAAGTGCATCATTTGCTTATTGACATTATATGAATTGAAAAATTATAAATAGGTCTCATATAAAAAAAATTATGTATAACTAAATCTCACAAATTTATAAAAATACATTCAAGTCTTATGAGATATAGTTGTAATTAATTTATATATGTCCTTAGACTTTCACTTATTTGATTAGTAGTGACCGACTATCAATAATCATTGATCGATCACCAGTTGGCACTGAATGGTCGAAAATAATTTTTAAAGAATTTTTCATTAAAATAAATACTTTAATATTTACAAGTCAAATATCATATATTACAAGTAAATATTCAAAATTTGCAAATAAAAAATTCTTACATTTACAAGTCAATCTCTTATAATATTAATATTTTAATATTTATAAATTAAAATTTGCAAATTTACAAGTTAAATCTGTAAATTAAGATATTGCAAATTTGACTTGTAGTCAGGCATCTTAATTTACAAGGCTAAATTTAAATTTTAATTTATAAATATTAACCTATTTATATTGTAAGACGTGAATTTGTAAAAATAAAAAGTTTGAACCTTAAATATTGAAGATTTACTTGTAAATCTGTTATGTTTGAGTTGTAAATAATAAAATATAAATAATTCAACACAAATATTTTAATCGATCAATGCTGCCAGCTGGTGGGTACCACCGGCCAACATTTTCCATGATATTGTTAGTATTTTTTAATTTTTTTTATATATATAATATCATTTTTTGTCATCACTTTGATTGCTGGTTTGACACGTTGTCGGATCTTTAAAACATGGCCAGGTGGACCACTTGTCAACTTCCAGTTCCACATTTATTCCTCGTTGGGATTTTATAAATGTTTATTGCTTTTTATTATATTGTCTAGTTTTATCCTTCTTTTTTTTTTGCCATTTTTATCTTCAAAAAAACATCGTTCAGTGTACCGGGCGAGTGATGAAATGAATGTTGAATGAATGTACAACTTCCGCGTTCCTTGACTCAAATTCCATGGATGGGATGGCATGGCATGGCATGGCAGTGATACGGACTTGCCTCTCCTCAGTACGATGTCCCCGGCCCGGCCTTCACGGGTCTCCTTATCACACTGCCTTTTTTAATGAACTTAGTCATTTCTCAATTATTTTTTTAATAAACTCATAAAAAATGTGTTTTAACTTTTAAGTCCCCTGTATGAGAACATTTACAAATTTAAACTTGTAAAAAGAAAGAAAACATTTAATGCTTCTTAAAAAGTTTCATGACAGAATAACTTCTCAAAATTATTTGAAATACATGTTTTTTTATATTTTACTTTTTAAAAAAACTTTACAACATTAAAAAAATAAATTTAAGGAATATTTTTTAAAAAAAATCATTTAATTTATATATTTTTGACTCAATTATAACTTGTTCATTCCTCAAATTTTGATTTACTGTCACCCAATTTTTATAGTTTTGATTTGTTATAATTTAATTATTAAATTTTAACTCAATGCAATTCAATCTTTATAATTATAGTAATTTAAAATATTAATCCTTATATTTTAAAATATAAAATTATAAAGATTAAAATTATTAAAATCTAAAGACTAATATTTTAAATTATTTAAAATTATAATCTTTATAAAGAATATATAAAATTTTACTTTTATATTTTTTTTTATTCTACAAAAGTCGGTTGTGTAATTTTCATGAATATTTTAGAGGCCAAAATTATTTGGCTTATTTTTTTTTTTCACATAGGCAAATCACCTGCTGGCTAGTTAAACTTGTTCCTTTTTTTCCCCTTCAGACTTAACTGTCAATGTTACGTACAGTATGTTAGCCTAAACTAAAGGCAGACATTTGCAACGATTTTGGTGCTCGAACAATATTACACCAATAAATGGTTCAGAATAATTGCATTCCTCATGCAATGCTCCCTATGTCTCTGTATATGAAATGTTTTTAATCAAATTTTGCATATTAATAAAAATATAATAATTTTTTAGTTTTATTCATAATAATATCACAATTAATATCATGATTATGGGGGTAAAGTGCATAATATCTTCTTCATTGTTTAAGACAAGAGCAAAATTATTTAATTATTTAAAAATATCATGACATTTTTATATTTAAGAATAAAATAAATTGTTAAAAAATATCTTATATGTAAAGATAGGGAAAATGGTTTACTGCAGATCAATGATTAGATTGATGGAGCTTTTCCACAGCACACACTATAATGTAATGTGAGGAGTGAAAAGAGAGGAAAGGATGAAGAGACTTACCCTTGTGTGGATACATGGGAAGAAAAATAGAGATGGAGAAAAATTAAGAGCGAGAACTCTTAAAAATAATTGAAAAATTATTATTTTAAGAATTTTTTTTCCTAATTTTCTCTCATCTCTATTTATTTTCCAATTTTTTCTCTGTCTAAATCAAGCTCTCGTTCTCACAAAAGAATAATATGATTGGATTCAGTGGGGTCTTGATCCCAAAACACAATTCTGAAAGCAAATCTTACGGTTCAAAAATAGATGGCTAATTAATGTCTTCGTGCTATTTACACTTTCATGTGAAGCACCCATGCCTACATGTTCCATTAATTATTCTGAGAGTAACATGCGGTCGATTTTCCAACGTTCGATCTTAATTCGCTCTCTCTTTTTTCTCTTGGCCAAAGGGTGTTTTTTGTTAAAGTATAATAATAATAGTAATAATTTGGTTGGAATAAATAAATGTTTGATTGGAACTTGATACTAATTCCAGAAAAAAAAAAAAGCTCGACTTTTATAATTTGACTTTAGAGTAGGCTTGGGATAAGAAAGCTTCGCAATTTGGGCTTTTCCCTGATGATATCTCAGATTTATCACTAAGAATAATTAATTTATATAATTAACAACCAAGTATTGAAATTGAAGATTGAAGAAGTTTGTTTACGAAACCACAATACTTTGTCGGATAGTTTTTTTAAGAGAAAAAAATGCCTTTTTTTGTTTAATTTGTATCAGGTTGATCAAGCTAAGTATTCCTCTCCTGAAAAACACAAAATATATAAAGCCAAATCACGCATATCGCTATTAAAGCATATTTAACAAGGAACAAATTCTTCACTGAAATAAATTTAGCAAGGGATAATAGTCTTGCTAAATTTATTGTAGAAAAAAAGACTTATTAAATTTAGTGAGAGAACCATATTCTCCACTAATTTAATAAGGGATATAGTCCCTTGTTGATTTTAACAATGACCAATATTTTTTGATAAAAGTTTCCAAACACTTATAGTTGTTGTGAGGGATTTAATGAATCCCTCGCCAAATTAGTGACAAACTTATCTCTTATTAAACATATCAATGTGAATATAAAAGGATTAGTGAGGGACATGTTCATTATCAATGTAGCGAGGTAAGATTTTACCTCCTCGTGGTTGACTATAAAATAAATGCTAAAGTATGTAAAGTTTTTTAGGATTTTAAAACAGTTACATAAAATATTTTTTACATTTAAAAGTTTAAAAATTCATTCCCCTAATTTTTTATTTTTTTTACCATAATTTCCCTTGCTATTCTTATTTATTTTGCTGGCAGAAGTTGCCATGTCATGTTTAGGAAAACAAAAGTACATAACAGCTTCTATGGCATCTAATGTATGCTAATAATGTTTTACAAGAATTTTATACATATTTTTTATTGTTATTATTAACTTATATTGGATGCTGCACAAGTTGTCACGTGTTTTTTCTGATATGACATGACTCCTTAATTGATAATAAAATAATTAAGAAATAAAATCAAGGGAATATGTGGTAAAAAAATTGTTAGAAGATTAATTTTTAATTTTTAAATGTGAGAGAAATTATATATAACTATCTCAAAGTTTAAAAAAAATATATATTTTAATTTAAAATAAAAGAAGATTTCATTTATGATGAAAATCAATGCATTTGAATACTTAATTCACAATAGTATGCGTCAAGATTTGACTACATAAGAATTAAGAAGGGTTAAAACGCCTACTTGCCCGGGGAGCATTTCTCTAAAGGAGTCATTATGAGCATCTTAGATATAATGATACATAATATAATTTTTCAATGTCGGTGTAATGTTGCCTTTTTTTTTTTTTATAAACAAAGCAATATAATATAATGATACAAAATATAATTTTTCAAAGTTGGTGTAATGCTGTCTTTTTTAAACAAAGCAATATAATATAATGATACATAATATAATTTTTCAAAGTCGGTGTAATGTTGTCTTTTTTTCTTTACAATCAATGTCAAATCAGGGTCTATTCTTTTTTACACGCACACACATATTATTTTCATTAAAAAATATAATATATTTTTAATTAAATTTCATCATAATAAAATAATTATTTATTTTTAAATTAATTATATATTTTTATATTTATCTTTTTTAATAGAATATTTGACTCTAAAAAATATAAAATAATCTAGTTAATAGGAGTATTTTTAAAAATAGTAACGATTATATTTTAAAATACTTTACATTTTTAAATATTTAAATTTTTAAAAATATTTTTATATTTTTAATGAAAAGGGTATATATCTTTCTATTAGAGGTAAACCTTAATGAATGAGGCCTAGCCCATATAAAAATTGGGATTTTATTGCAATAACAAATAAGTTCAGGATTGCAAAATGTGATACCAGCATATATTCAATGTTTTTTTTTTTTAGGAACAATTACTCCCACCATAGGACAATACGAAAAATGTGTCTATATTACAAGTTATATTGCCGGAAAATTCGTCATAAATAATAATAGATGTCACCTATTTTTTTTTTTAAAAAATGTTACTCCATATATGACACATGGGAATTTTACTTGTTGAATTAGAAAAATTATAATATATCCATCATTTGGAAGCTTACCCATCATTGAATTAATATAATTATAATTAATTCTTAATATCTGATGCAAATGTATAGATAACCGTTGTTGAGGATTGTGTAACAGTATTACTTATTGATGTGATAACTAAAATAACTTAAATAATGTATACGTTATATATTATTATTATTATTATTATTATTATTATTATTATTATTAATTGTGATAGCTGGAAAGTGAGGTTGAATAAATTCAAGAGACAGAACAACATTATCTGTCAAGCTTTTATTTGGCTGAACAATCAAGAACTTCAGAATTTTAAATTCAAGATTATTAAGTCTCACAAAGCTTCAATTGTTACTTCATTGGATTGTTTAACAATAATTTTTCACTATGGAGGCTCTTAAAACTATGATATTAGCTTCTTAATTTTCCAGTTTTTTGTCGTTTGTTCATTTTGTATTTCTAAGTTTAGGTATTTTAATTCTAATATTGTTCTTACTTCTTAGGCCTATTTTATTGAAGAATTCTTTTTCCTTTTTTAAATATATATTGATCTTTTTATAAAAAATACATGTAAATAAACATATCTATTGTGCATTAATTGTATAAAATTAAAGGTAGGTTATATTTTTTATAATTTATAAATAACGTGACTTGTATATATGTGTGTGTATATATTTTGAAATTGATGTATAATCTAAAGAATATAATGCATTATTTATTAATATTTCATATAGATAATATATTAAAATTAACGATAATAAATTCACAAAAAATATTTGTTTAAATTTAATGATAGGGGCAAAATTATGCTAACTTTAATTGTTTAGGGTTTAAAATATACTTTTTAAAAATTTAAATTCAAATTGCTCCTAGACTTATGGTTCAAGGTTTAAATTGTTAACATTAGTATTTTAATTCATATAAATCAAATAAAATTTAAGTGACGTGTGTATTTGAAAAATTCATGACTGATTGTGGTACTTTAATTACCTCAAATATATTTGAAAGATACACAACCCTATTAGAATCCCATGATTTCTCAGTGAGTGCAGAGAAATTAAAAAAGATGAAAAAGAGTCGTATGTATTAGTTATCGAATGATCGCATTACATGAATCATATCGAATAACTGCCTTAATAATGAATTAATTAAATAATAAAATTTCACATTATCATTGTCTCAATCAATTAAGAGATAGAGAATGATTGAATGCTGCGGGGTTATAAGTTGGGCTTTTACCCATTAAACTCACTTGTGTGGTCCACCTATTATAGTTTACATAAAATTATAAAGATCAATTTATTTAATTTTAATTAATTAATGTAAATTTATAAATAACGAGGTTCTTTAGTAGTCAGAGAGAATCACAAAGACAATAAAACTCTCATAACGACTATCTCGCATAGCTGTTTATTTATCCATTGCTCGAATCCTACTTATAAATTACCACAACGTTTTACCCACTGCCAATAAGCTACCGATATTCCACATGCTCTATATATATATATATATATATATATATATGGACACACACACCACATGCATGGATCAATAATTAATTCTTTACAGAAATCTAGAAAGTGGAGGCTTTCTCTATTGCATGAGTGTGAGGGGAAAATGTGTTTTCACTTGCACGTGAAGCTTAAGGTTAGAAGTCTCATTGAAATCTGTATTAAAGGGAGAAAAAAAAAAGGAAAATAAATCTCATTGAAAATATAATGTTGCTGTTAAAATGATGTGTACGCAAAATAATTATGCAGTCAGACGCATTTTATAAAGAAGCTCCCGTGACTCAGTTGTCTATCAAGGAATAAGACAAAAGCATTGTTGAGGCTGTCACCCACTCACTCATATTCACGGACTCCCTGGACAAGCAAATCCAAGATAATTCAGTTCAGCTGAATTGACAAATTATTAAATCGATATTTAATTAGTTTAATAAAATATTTTATTTATAATTAATTTGATTATATTTTGATTACAATTTTAATTATTAATTTTTAAATTAATATTTTAAATGGTTTAAAATGATTGGTTTGGTTGTTTATATCTTATCTGACAACTAATGCATTTTCCTGTCTTGTCACATACTGTATCTAACTCCTTTTCTAGGAATCTCTGTGATACACAATTACTTACCTAGAGGTAATCGACATTCACGTTTTCTGATGAAGATTTTTCAAGGCACGTAGAACTGAATCGATTATTGAACCGACACTGAATTACGAATTAGTGATTCAATTAAGATTGAATTAAGAGTTGAATTGATGGCAAACTGATCATAATTAAAATAATATAATTTAAATAAAAACATTAATTATAAAAATATTCAACCAAATCAATCACTCAAAATCTAATAGTAATAAAATACAACAATTTAAATATCTATTATTACAATTACAACTCTTCAATCTCAAAAGTCTAGAGAAGAGATGGAGATAGAGTTGGAGAAGAGACGGAGATTGAGTTGGAAAAGAGACGGAGAGTTAGAGACTAAGCTGGAAAAGATATAGAGATAGCAGAGACAGAGATAGAGCTGGAGAAGAGACGGAGATAGAGCTGGAGCCTGGAGAAGAGACGAAGACTAAGCTAGAGAAGAGACGTTGATTAGGTTAGGGTGAGAGAGGAAAGACACAGATGAAAGGCCGAATTAAATGTTGTTTGAAAATCTGAATTAGACTTAGCGTGCTCTACTTCTAACTTCTCATTTTTTGACTTTAGTTTACTTTTTTTTTGTTATCTTATTTCTAAACTCACACTCTGAAAAATCAAAAATGAAAAAAAAACTCTAAAAAAAATAATCCGGTTGACCTAGTCAACCCACCGGGTTATACCGGGTTGAACCCGGGTTGACCGGGTTACACCGGTTCATTCCCTTACAGATTTAGGAGTAAACCCAGATCGGACAAGGGACCGGATCACCGGTTTTCGGGTTGATCGGCCGGTCCGGTCCGGGTATCAATACCATGAGATTTTTACTTCTTTTTTATTTTTTAATTAAATTTTTGGAAGAATTATATGTTAAAAAAAAAGTCGAAGATAACACTTTTAGAGATTATAAAATAAGATTTTTTAATTAATTATATTCTTAAAAACTTAATAAATGATAGAGCACAATGACATCGTAGAATCTATATAACTAATCTCACCTAATAGGATAAGGCTTATTATATGTTATACATACTAATCCTATTTAATATAGTTAATTACTTAAATTTATTGACAACTGCATTATGTTGAGGGGGACTTACAGTGATTCTCCCTAAAAATTTCCCTTTTCGTCCAATTTATTGGCAACCCATTGTTGTGAGATTATATTTTTATTAATATGGGCAATATGATAATTTTCCAAAATTTTGTGTCATTTTCTTCTTCTTTTTTATTCCAATCAACTTCTACCCTCATATGGGTTCACGTGAAATTTAAACGCGAGATCATTGTTTTACATATAGCTTTGTTAATTAAGTGGTACTATTAATAGGGTTACTGGGTTAATAATTTATGAATAATATGACATATTATATACACATATTTTGTATTATACATTGATATGAGAAACTAATATTTTTTAGAATGTAATTTATAATATTTACAATTGCATGCTTTAAAAGTTGAAATTTCTTACAAACATCGTGGAAATGAGTAACATGGTTAGAATTTCATTCACTAATAACTACAATAAAAACGTGTGGGACGATCACTTTATACTTCCTTTGTTTTTATATATAAAAAAAAATTATATCACACAATTTAAGAAATTTAGTTAACCATAATAATTATATTTAAAAATAAAAAAAATTAAACTAAAATGCCCTATGTTAATCAACATAGACATGTATTAATTATTTCTTATTAATATAAATTATGAGAAGTGTTTTAAGAAATGTATAATAAATACTTATTGAAATAGGTGATTTTGGTCATATAAAAAAAGTAAAAAAATGATAGTTTCTCTTACAAATAGAAACGGAGAGAATAATTTGGAAAACAAAAAAGAGTGATCATCTACTTAAAATAGTCACATGTTGTTACAAAAAAAAATTAATATTTAAATTTTTAAATTTAAAAAAATTAAAGAAAAATAAAATCAGTTTGTAGATCTGCTTGTGACCAGTTTGACTTGTTTAATTAATTTTGATCGGTTCAATTACAATTATTCTATTGTTACCACTGATGCTTCTTCTTCTTTGAAAAAAATGTTACTATTTTTGACAATATTCACTTTTGGTGGTTGGATTGAATGAAATGAAGTTGTTTAGATTTAATTTGAGGCCCTGGCCCAAGAGGCAAATACACGAAGGCCCAATTTTAGTAGGAACTGTACTAGCCCAATAAGGATCGGGCACTACAGATGTCAGATGTGTAAGTGGAACGATGCGTTTCATGAAGAAGCAAACTTGGCTTCGCACCACTTTCCCTACCTTCTCCAGAAACACGTCACACTCATCCTACCACTCTTCCACGATAAGGCGCGCCAATAACTCTTAGAACGGCATGGATAACTTACTACTCCTTCTGGCTTTGAATTTCAAATTCAAAGGAGTGCATCATTGCATTTTTCTATACAAGGCATGAGTGAGTCACTAAGAGGGCTTTCAAACACTTCAATGTTTAACTCTGAATTAACTTGTCCAGTGCAATTTTAAATTGACCTACTTACTTTAAGCTTGCCCAATGCAACCCTTCATCATTCCAACTTACATTTCCTAGGCTATTAATTGGCTTTACCCTTCGATCATTGAAGCGCCCATTGTATTTACTTCTTAGTAATGCAATTTGCATGTGCTCTAATATACCCCAAATCTCTTCGTTAACTTTGGTGTTTTAAAAAAAATTATAGTAAAGGATCTTAAAAAACTCATAGTTGTTTGGTACACTACTCATTTTGAAGATCTAAATCCATTACAACATTTTTATTTTCTATGAATAATTTAAAAGTGTTGCCATAGGTTTGAAAACAGTTGTCTAAAGATATGGACAATAATTTTCAAGTGTTTCCAACTTAAGTGTCGTCTATTACTTCAGATAATAAGTTTTTTGTCGTTCTTCATCACATTATTTTGAAAACCATTGTTTAAAATTATGAAAATAGTCAATAGTTTTTAGAAGACATATTGCAATATCTTTAAAATATTGCTTATCACATAAAATAGGTAAGAACTGTTGCATAGTAAAATAACTAAAGTTCAATATTTCTTTCTCCACCTATAATTCAAATCTTGAACCTATTGAATGTAAGGGGTGACATCAAGCACTCTTCTAATTTCACTTTTTGATGTTATAGTACAAAATATTATATATGTGTGTGCATTTGTAAAATTAATTTTTAATTTATCCAAATAATAAATTAAAAAATTAAGAGGAGAAATAAATAAAAATATATAAAAAATCATAAAAATAAATTAAAGACAAATTTTTATGTGTAGAAAAATAACAAGAAACAATTCTTAAAGGTTGTCAGAAAAATGACTTATAGGCAACATTTTTTTTTGCCTATTAGAATAGGAGATGTTTTTAAAAAGTTGCCGTAAAGAACTTTTATAAGCAACGATTTTATATTATCTATTTAATTTTTTTTAAGATTTGAAAACCGTTGCCTATTCTATTATAAAGGACAATTTTTAAATGATGTTGAAAATTTATTGTTTAAAGTGTCCCCACATTAAACAATATTTTAAGAACTGTTGTAAAAAATGTTGTCTAAAGTAAAAATATTGTTGTGATCATTTGACATGCCGCACAAATCATCAAAAAAACACGATGCTTGACACCCAAATTCCAAAACCATGCCAACATAAGTATATACTGTTTAAGCAAGATGGAGGCTTCTTGTTGTGGATAGAATAAATCATGTTGAAAAATTATTCCTATTCGTAATTTTTAAATTGTATGACTTTTTATACTTTTTATATTTAAAATTATTTTTTTTCATATAATCAAATTAAATCTCTTGGTCTTGTTATTTGTTTATGGGTTGGCAATGATAGATCGATCTTTCTTTTTTCTTTTTCTTTCGTGGGGGATAAAATGATCAATCAATCTTTCTCATGCCACAGTAACTACTGTATAGGCACGAGGCAACACTTAAGCAATCAGTTCCTTTGGACAAACAAGTAAATCCCATTGCTTTCTTTTTCATGGGCCATGCCACCATCAAGCTCTTTTAATTCTGATGTTGACTCTGTTTTTTTTTTTTGGGTACTAATTTCTGTATTTATCTTTTAATTCTATAATTGAATATTTAGTTACGTTTCTGTATGTTCCTGCTTGTCTTGTTGTGAAGTTATATTCTTATTAGTTGATTATTATAAAATAAGAAGATTTCAGGCCAAACAATGTGCGTGGATATATGTAACACACACATACGGGAAAATTAATGGGAAAAACTTTTCAACATCAATCTAGATAGTCTAAATTAAAACTGGATGATCTAAATTTAATATAATTTTATTTTTATATTTTTATAAATTATTATGTTAATAGGAGATAGAATTAAAAATAAAGATACCTTTATAATTGTTACATTGCTAAAAAATAATTTTTATATAAAGATTAAAGATTAAAAATTCGGACAACTAAAATCAGTTTTTAATGGTCCGTATCTCACTACTAATTTCACTCTTGTGTATTACACACAGATGTATGTATCTTTTATATGAAATTAAATTTGAATAATTCAAAAGTCACATTTGCTTATTAGAATGGAATGTATTGAAAAAATAAAGATAAAAATAAGATAATAAAATGAAATAGGTGAGCATATTTATAAAGAGAAGATGTAATTTAGTTTATGGGATTGGGGATTATAATTCATAAGATTTCTGGATAGTGTAATAATTTTCACATTTATAATATATATTAATGAGTTTCATCATCCTTAATATAGGGGAAAAATGATTTAGTTCATTTTATCTTTATTTTTTCAACTAATTCCATTCTATTTCATTATATTTTAGTAAGCAAACGTGATCAAACATATTTATATAATATTTTAATATTTTAATAATAATAATTTTATAAAAATTAATTCTAAATTGTCTAATTCTTTTGATAAAACCAAATTGTCTAAATTTAATCTGATTTTTTTTAAGAGAAGAAAAAAGTAAAGGAAGACGTTTTTTTTTGGGGGGGCCTGTTTTGGTTGGAAACGGACTGCTTAATTGTAGGAGGGCCATCATGCGTTGGGTTGGGGTAGGTTTGTTGGGTTTGTATTAGATCTGTTTTGTGAGCTTCAGGCTTCCCACAATTCTGATATGACTCAACTTGTGTCAGGTTTGATTTGGCTTTATTTTATTTTATTTTTCAGTTTTAATGAATTTGAAAAATTAGAATGTTTACATTATTTTCACCATCTGATTGCTTTAAGTACACAATTACTTGTCTTGTTTTGTTAAGATTTTGTGACATATATGTTGTTGGTTTTTGACATATAGTCCACCCTAGGCAGATCCATACTGTTAGCCTAAGCCCACCGTGCATATTGGGAGGTAAATTAAAAAGAGTAAATACGAGGGTCTTTGACTATAATATACCCCAATATGTATTTGACAACCACATGGAAGTTATTTGACAAGTGTGCATACCCTATTATTAGAAGGGATATTGAGTGTTAGTCTAAACAACTTTGCATGTTCTCTTCTCTCTTCTTGTTGGTGTATTTGTTGTGAACCAAGAATCGGGTTTGAGTAATCCGTTTGTCTATATAGAAAATCCATCCAGTGTAATAGAATAGGTATGATTCTTCCTAAATTCATTTTAGTATTAAATTCTAGGTTGTGCACATGTGATTGAAGATAAAAGAGAGTTGCTTAGATTATTCCACGCAAATCTACATGCTACTATATTATATCTTTTGTTGCATCTGTTGTCTTTTGCCTCTATTCCATTTTTCATTATTACTTTTGTGAAACATGTGTTTTCTTGTCTTGTTTTTGTTATGTCTTTGGTAGTCTTTGCATATTGGCTGAAAACTTGTGCATGCAAAAACTCTGAGAACTATAAACATGCAAAAAATAATAAAAAAATAAAAAGCTCTCTAGTTCTTCGAGAGAAGGTTCAACTTCTTTCTTGATTCCTTAACTTGCGTTCTTCTTCTTCAGCTATCCTATGATCTCTAAAAAGCCATTTGATCCTAACTTCACTTTCTTAGCTTCCATATCTCATAAGGAAATGATGAATCCCCCTGCATTTAAGGAGGAGATGGATTTATTGCTGAGAAATAATTCAAAGCCAGATGAGGTGATGCAGAAAAAAGCCCTGAAATACTACAACATTCAAATGTCATCAGACCTACTGCAAATGAGAATAGTCCTGATCATCCAATGGATACATAGCATAACAATGAAAATGCTACTAATTCAATCAACAATAGGCTAGCATCATTCCAGAGTAATAAAGCTCCCTTATCATACAAAGACTGCTTAATTGGCTATAATGGGTGTTATGGAAACAACAATGAGGGAAATGCTAGCCATAGGAATGAGGATCTTGCTAAGGAATTGGATCGTGACTGGTCACCTTCAGATAGAACTAAAAGGCTTATGGAGTAATATCCAATCCTTTATATTTTTAAAGAAAAATGGAAAAATATATGCCTACTATGGATGGATGCTATAGTCATCAACACATTAGGTCTGCACCTTAATCCTAAATCACTCAAGCCCAGGTTAGCTAGAATGTGGCAGCTAAAAGATTTTGAGCTAATAGATCTAGTCAATTATTACTACATTGTTAGAATAAAGGATTAATTAGCTTATGATAGAATACTCAATGGAGGCCCCTGGACAATATTCGATCATTGCATATTAGTGCAACAGTGTTCACCTAATTTCAACCCGAATGACAATATTTTAGGAAAAATTGCTTTATGGGTAAGGCTCACAAACATCCCAATACAATGTTACAATAAAGAAATCCCATGGAGATTGAGAAATTGCATTGGGAAAGTGCTGAAGGTGGACTCAAACTCATTATGAGAATCAATTTCCAAGGATGAACAGGGGATAACTAAAAGAAAAAAATTCGTGCGCATAATTGTTAAAATAGATCTCTAAAAAAAATTAGTGCCCAGACTTCTAATCCGAGATGAGCTATACAATGTCAAACATGAAAGCTTAAACTCGATTTGCTTCAGCTGCGGGTGCTATGGGCATAATAGAAATAGCTGCCCTCAGAATCCTAGGAACACTAATCAGGAGAAAGACGCAGGACAGGGGAAGCATGAACACGAACAAAAAATAACTCCCAACAGCAAAATAACAGAGCAACCGAAAATAATCAAGAAAGAACCATATCGGATTTGCTGGAAAAAAACCTTAACTTACCAGAAGAGGAGTACAGAGAATGGATGAAGTACAAGCATCCAAAAAATTCTTGATTTTTGAGATACCTAGCGGATCCTCGGCCTCAACATCACAACTAAGATCCAGGCTTCTCTTTCAGGTTGAGATTTGACGTCCTTACAACTCTAGATCATGATCCTGACAGTATAAGGCAGAGAAAATCCACGCCCAACATTCCACCTACAGCTGCTTCTATAAAAACTGTCAAAAAAGAGTGGTGGAGAAAGGACATAGCAGGGGCAAAACGTGCTCGGCCGAAGGAAATTGAGCAAATGGATGAGAAAGCTAGGGCTAAGTCAAGAAATAATGAAGACATGCGTGCATCCAGCGGTATTAGGCTAACCTTTAAATGGGATAGGCTGAGTGAGGTAAATTTAGATAAAAACAAAGGAAAGGGAATTTAGCCCAATAACGTAAATAACAGGGCCTCCAAATGGGTACACGATGTTATTAAAGGGAATAAAAGAGATTTAAGCTCAGGTAGCAAGATGCGGACCGAAAATAGCATCGATATTAGGCCTGGTAACAATGCTGGGAAAGTTGCATTAGGAAAAATTTATTCTCTTAATCCTAAAATCTAGAACAATTCAAATTCTGGAGGGGGAAATTTCAACTCCATAAATTCTCCATATTTCTTCTTCTTCTTAGATTGATAATACGGAACCTCCTGATCCAAATTACTCTCCTACATCTGTACCAGAAACTCAATTTAATAAGGATTCTCTAATGGAAATTCATAATCAAGTACTGAGACTAGATAATCTTCTTAATGTTCTTGATCAAGCTGGTGTAGAAGATGATATACTGGATGATGATCTTCTAGATAGGGAGTACGATTAGCCAATCCATAATGATAACTATGAAGATGATGATTTTAGTGATGATCAGATTAAGGACTCGCAGGAACTTCGAGAGGCTTAAGCTTCTTCCAGGTTTTTCTATTCCTTTTACTTATGGATTTAATTTGTTGGAATTGTAGAGGTACTTGTGCTAAAAGTTTTCCTAAGCGCATTAAAGAAATTACTAAATATTTTAATACTCAAATTCTTATTTTTCTTGAGACTAGAGTTAGTGGAACTAGAGCTAATTCCATTGTTAGAAATGTGAGTTTTTCTAACTGGATCCGTGTGGAAGCTACTGGTTATGCTGGCGGTATCTAGCTTCTTTGGGATAATGATTTTGTTAACATTGATTATATTTACTCTAATATCCAATTGCTACACTGCAAGGTTAATACTTTAGCAAATAATCAATCTTATTTACTTTCTGGTGTTTATGGAGATCCTAATCTTCTTCATTGGGATCTTCTTTAGCAATCTATCAGTTCCCTTACTATTAATATTTCTGATCCATGGCTTATCATTGGAGATTTTAATTCCTACATTTCTTGTGATGTTAAAATTGGTGGGGGAAGTGCTAATTGGAGATCCATGAAACAGTTCAGACAATGTTTAAATTCTTTCAATCTTTTTAAACTAAACTTCTCTGGTGATAGATTTACTTAGGAAAAAGGCAATGTCAAGGAACGACTTGATTGGGCTTTTTGCAATACTAAATGGAGGCTAAAGTTTCCCCAAGCCAATTCCTTTCATATGCTTTGTTATGGTTCTGATCATCTACCGATTAAAATCTAACTATTCAAGGAGCCTAAAAAGAATATTAATTCCACACCTTTTTGTTGCCACAATGCTTGGATGCTGGAAAATTCTTTCCACCCTGGGGTTAAAGAAGCTTGGTTAAATGTAACAGCCCTCTGGGTCACCCCGCCTCCCCGAGGTCTTTTCCCAGCGCTGGACACTCTCCCCCCAGGCCCCACAACAGGGCGACCCCACCCCTTACGGTGAGCATCAGGAGACAAAGGCTTCCCCGCAGTAGTTTGCGGATTATTCCCCTTGCGAGGAGCCTCCCCAGGTTCGATCCTCCAACCTCTCCTACATAACAAAGTTGAGGCTGAACCTGGTACCATTGAACCACGTGGTTCAATGGTACCAGGTTCAGCCTCAACTTTGTTATGTAGGAGAGGTTGGAGGATCGAACCTGGGGAGGCTCCTCGCAAGGGGAATAATCCGCAAACTACTGCGGGGAAGCCTTTGTCTCCTGATGCTCACCGTAAGGGGTGGGGTCGCCCTGTTGTGGGGCCTGGGGGGAGAGTGTCCAGCGCTGGGAAAAGACCTCGGGGAGGCGGGGTGACCCAGAGGGCTGTTACATTAAACAATGATTGGAAGAATGGTACAATAAACTTCACCAATATAGCAATCGAATGGAACAAAGAGAGAATTGGTAGTATCTCTGCTAAAGAGAAGAAACTACTACGAAGATTGGAAGGTATTGACAGAAACAAGAATCATAAAGATAATTATTTCTTAAGGAAACTGGAAAAATCTCTCTAGAAAGAATATAACGAAGTTCTCTTGCAAGAGGAGCTGATATGGTTCTAAAAGTCTAGATGCAAGTGGCTCAAATGGGGAGACCAAAATACTAAATTCTTCCACACCACATCCATTATCAGAAGGAAAAGGAACCATATTTTATCTCTTAAAGTGGATGATGATAATTGGGTCAAGGATCAAAATTCTCTTAAAATCATGGCTGCCTCCTTTTATATAAAGATCTCTTCAAGGAAGAAAATGAGGATAGACCCAAGCTCATCACTAACAAATGCTTTCCCCCACTTTTTGATTCCTAACTTCATATCCTGCACAGAGAAGTGACTGATGATGAAATTAAAAATGTCGCCTTTTCTATTGCCCCCTTTAAAGCTCTTGGACTTGATGGTATCAATGCTGGCTTTATTTACTCCTATTGGGATGATCTTAAAGTTAGCATAATTAACCTTGTTAAAGGAGTTTTTATAGAACCAGATTCTATCAAGGAGATTAATGACACCTATATTACTTTGATTCCTAAGATAGACTACCCTACTAGTATGAAAGATTTTTGCCCCATTTCTTTATGTAATGTTAGCTATAAGATTATTACCAAAATTCTCTCTAGCTGTCTATGTGAATGTATGAATCATCTACTTGGTGACACTCAAAGTAGCTTCATTTAAGGATGACAAAGCAGTAATAATATTATC
Source organism: Prosopis cineraria (assembly GCF_029017545.1). Classification (NCBI taxonomy): domain Eukaryota; kingdom Viridiplantae; phylum Streptophyta; class Magnoliopsida; order Fabales; family Fabaceae; genus Prosopis; species Prosopis cineraria. Next base: position 26,648,129 of record NW_026555343.1, on the reverse strand, counting down.
ATCGCCCAAGAAAATTATCCACTCTGTGTGAAATAAAATTGGGAAGAAAGGCTTTATGGTGATAAAAGTTAATCTCGAAAAAGCTTTTGATAGACTATCCTGGAACTTCATTGATGATACTCTCAAATCCATTGGGATGAATAATCACTACAGGAAACTTATTCATGTTGCTATCTCCACTTCTCGCTTGAGGGTCCTTTGGAATGGTGAACCATCTCATGAATTCATTCCTTCTCATGGCATCCGTCAGGGGGATCCTCTTTCTCCCGATCTCTTTGTTCTTTATATTGAACGCCTAAGTCATTGCATACTTAGTAGTATTGATAAAATGATTGGAAACCAATTAGGCTAACACCTAAATGGGCCTCCTATTGCTCACCTCTTTTTTGCTGATGATCTTTTGCTTTTTATAGAAACATCTCTCTCACAAGCTCTTATTGTTCATCAGTGTCTTTTAGACTTCTGTAATGCTTCTGGTTAGAATATCAATACTGAGAAATCTAAACTCTTTTGCTCTAAAAATGTCAACATTAACAGAGCTTTACAAATCAGTAATGAATTGGGAATCCTTCCAATTAGCAACCTTGGAAAATATCTGGGTATCTCTATTATCCATGAAAGGATTACTAAGCTTACCTTTACATCCCTTATTGATAAAACTTATTTGTGTCTAGGTAACTAGAAGAATCGCTACCTCAACATAGTTGAAAATCTGTTCTCATAAAATCTGTACTCATAGTTATTCCTAACTATACCATGCAGACTATGCTCTTACTTGACAATGTCCTGGCCGAATTGGATAAAATTTCTAGATACTTTCTTTGGGGTTTTACTGATGGGAATAAAAAGCCCCACCTTTCATCTTGGGATTGTGTTACTTCTGGATAAAAGGAAGGGGGTCTTGATCTTAAAAAACTCAAGAATCAAAATATCTTTTATAATGAATCTATGTTGGGGTCTCATTACTAAACTTGAAAGTCTTTGGGTGAAAATCATTTGTGATAAATACAATTATAGAAAACCTACTATTCTAATGGTGATCGAACCGAACTCTTGCTCCTATACTTGGAATAGTATATGCAAAATTTGGGATGTCTTCCTATCTCACATTGGTTGGAAAGTTGGTAAAGGAGATAACATCTCCTCTTGGTATGATAAATGGACTTTTCTTCCTGAATCTTTAGTTTATCATGCCTTTGATAATGCTGAGTCTATCCTTCATGTCAGAGTATCAGATTTGTGCAAGACTAATGGTGGATGGAATTTTGATATTATTAACAGATATCTCCATCATGATATAGTCAAACACATCGCCCATATCCAACCTCTGAATTGGTTTGGTAAGCAGGACACCCTTATTTAGAGACCTTCTTTAGATGGCAATTTCTCTATCAAATCGGCCTATAAAGCTATAGAGGATCACAAATATCAAAACTACTCACATATTTAGTCTACAATTTGGAAATGGCCCACATATGAGAAAATCAAATATTTTCTCTGGAAAGCTAGTTGGGATCATCTTAAAGTCATATACAATTCTTCTGATAGGAATAACCATCAGGAATGTACCTGCCCTTTTGGTTGTAACTCTCTTGACTCTTCCATTTATATTTTAAGAGATTGTAGGGTAGCTAAAGAGGTTTGGGAAAAATTAGTAAGCCCTAATAAATTTAATACCTTCTTCTCTCTTTCCATGCAAGATTGGATTCTTTAGAACATAAAAAATGAAGTCGGAAGCACATCCATAAGGAGATTGCCTTGGAAGAAACTCTTTGCACAAGCCTGCTAGAACATATGGAAAGCAAGATGCAAAAAGGTCTACTCTGAGGAAAATAATTTGGATAATGATATAGCTTTCATAGGTACACAACAAATCACCAATGACATAAAGCAGCAATCTAAATTGAATCTTCTGAGCAATCATGACTCTCGTGATACAACTAAGTGGATCTCACCAAAGTCGGGATGGGTTAGATTAGATGTCGATGGCTCTGTCAACCTCAACAAAATTGCAGCTTGTGGTGGACTTATTAGAGATGATAAAGGCAACTGGATTAAGGGTTTTTCTAAAAGTATTGGCTATCAACCTAGAACTATTGCAGAGCTAATAGGAATCTTGAAAGGTCTCAAACTTTGCTAGAATACCCAGATCCCTAAAGTCAATGTTTACTCTGATTTTATGGAGGCCTTATCTCTCATTGACCAGAGCAATACTCATAATCACCCCTATTTAGTCATTATCAGAAACATAAGAGATATTACCATGTGCAATTGGGAGATAACTTTTGAGCACGTTTTCAAAGAAGCTAATAAATGCACTGATCTTATGGCACACAAGGTGTCACTGGAGAATTTCGACATTTGTCTTTTTGATATTCCGCCTTCTGATTGTATAAGCCTTATGGCTTCTGACATTACATGATTTTGGTCTTTGTATGGTTTTACCGTGGTCTTATATTAAAAAAAAATAGATCTTTAAAAAAGATATTTTGTGGGCAAATAAAGGCTATAAACGTGTAGGCATAAAAAAACAAAGAAAATGATTCCAAGAAAGAGCAAAACAAACATTAGACAACAGATATATGGCTCCTCAAAGGTTTGGGTTTAATGGACCCAACCCCATTACTTTGAGTGCATGGGAGTGACATAGTTGGGGGCCAAGGATGATTGAAATGGTGCATTTATGTGCTTATAATATTTTTTTTAGGTTTTGGGCTTGATGAGTTTTTGGACTTAAATATGAGGATTAAATGACAATTTGAACTTTAAAATATAGGCTCATGAGAGATTTAAACTCTAAATTTATTTTTGATACATTATGACCCTTAAACAGTTACACCCCTTACTTTTAGGAGAGAATAAATGTCTATTACTTTTAAATGGTTGGCCCTTGATGTGTAGTTCCACTTGTCTCAAATTCATCTCTCTTGTTCTCTCTCCAACCCTCCTTTCTCACTCCTTCATTGTTGAGGATTATAAAGCCAGTATTTTAAGTGAGTTAGGTTTGTTTAGAATGAGCTTATTTCGATTAGGAATAAAATACCTAAGCCTAGCTTTAACCCTTTAGTTTTCGGGCTGGCTCAAATACTTAAATTGTTAAATATTATTTTATTTTATTTTAATTTTTATCTAATTTCAATTTTCATTTTAAAAAATAATATTTTCAATTTTTATCTTATTTTATTAATAATAAAAAAGGAATTCAAGCTAAACTCATTTGAGGTTTGGTCTTGGCCTAAATTTCTTTAGGCTTATTCGAGCCTCAAATAAGCCTGGAATAATTTTTTTTTTTTAACTCCAAAGCTTGATCTTAAGATTTTTCAAGCTTATTCAAGTTGGTTTATTAGCTTTAGCTCAAATAATTGTAAATTTTTCAAGCTTTTTCAAGTTCTATCGATAAACATGAAATGGAAGCATTGAATCATACTCCTTAATTACGAGAAAAAATATGCGAACACAATGGTTGTGGCATAGTCAACGCTTAATAACTCTATCTCCAATCTCTTCCTCAGCCTCCAATATTATATCATAACTTTCTACCTTCCTCATATCTTTCCCTTGCTTTGTTCTTCCTTGTAGCTTAGAAGAAATCTTAAAAAACATTTCAATATTTTAACCCATTTTTGCGAGTTCCAGTCAAAACACATGTGATCTGAGTGAAATGCCTAATTAAGGTTAAATTTGTGTGTTAAACTCGTTTTTGCAAGTTCTGGTTTGCATGATCATGTGAATTAGAGTTCCAGAATAACCTTAACTTATGTCATGCTCAAACATGTGAAAATCATAATTATGCACATGAGTTTTAGATCTATAGAATGAAAGTTGGTTCTGTCTAACTACAACACAAGAATTTCATAGGTAAAACATGCGAGAAGTAGAGTGACAATAAAGACCATGGTTTTGAATTTTTCATACATGTGAGTTCTAGTTGTTTTGCTCACAAGAATGAGTATATCTGTTATAACGTGAGTCTAAGCCATCTGAAACTAGTCTTGTGCATGTGAGAATTAATCTAATCATCTGTAAAACTCAAGTCTGCCTTTCGAAAGCCTTGAACACCTGAAGCAACTTGAATTATTCTAAGTTTTGTGTTTAAAAACTTGTTTGACCTACTTTGGCAAGAATTAGATTTTGCCCATACAGAAAACAAAGTATTTACAGAGGTTATTCTCCTCTACCTTTTATTTTTGCGAGTTTTAGATTAGATCCACATGTGACTTAGAGTTCCAATGAAGCTTGTGCTTCTTCCTGTCTAGAACACGAGAGAACTAGTACGTTTGCATGCATGCAGTAGACCATGTTTCAATCAAGCTTTTCTACAAGTCTCATGCATGCCAAAATGAACTCATCCATGTGAAAATAAAAGTTCTGACACGCATTTAATGAGGTTGATCAATAAAATGTTTGTTCATAATGTCTACTTTCATACATGCAATGCAACAGTACTAAATAGCTAGTTGAGGTTTCTAACAGTTAGAATCATCCAACATTATAAATAGAATATCATTTAAGAGAGTAGGTAATAAATTCAATGCTGCATTTATTGATTTTTACCTAGTGCATTCATTGTTTTTGAAAAAGCTTTCTATTTTGATTTATAAGCTTTCAACTATATGCTATCTTTTTTTGGAGAGTTTTAAGCTGTTGTTAGCTCAATCTTTTATTGAGAAATATTAAGAAAAGGTCTTCCTTAAGTGTTTTACATTCCTACAAAGGTTTGTAAGTGATCGAATGAGTTCAAGGCTAGTAAGTCTTGGTTATTGTACTGAGGTTACAAGTAATCTTGTCTAAACTTATAGATTTAGTAGAAACTTTCAAGTGTGAACTTAAGGATTTGATATAAACTAAGTGGCTGGTTGTGATGAATCGATATAAATTATATGTCAAGGTTTTCCCTTCTCAAACTTCATTTATTAAACTCTCCTCATCTACTTTATTTTGATAAAAAAAAAGTTATTGTTTTATTGGAAAAATGTTTTGAAAAATTAAAGAACACCTAATTCACCCCTCTTAAGTATTAGCTTATCTAACGTGTTTTTCAATTTCTATGAAAGCATTTTTTCCACTACTTAGGGGTTAGCCTTATTTAATACTTTTTAAATTTTACAATTGAACTTCTAGAATCTACAATTAATTACTGGAAATTAATAATTTTTTACAATTATAACCTATTAGTATTTACAATTAATCTTTTGACTTTTCTTTTTATATTGAAGCTCTCAAGATTTATAACTAAGCTACATAGGGCAATTTTTTTAAAATATTTTTTAATTAAAAATCACTTTTTTTTAAAAAATAATTTTCATAAAAATTTATGATGTTTATTTAAAATTTTGAATGCTAAAAAAAGGCAAATTATGATTATCATGAGAAACTACTTTAATTAGCTATTGAAAATAATATGATAAAATAAATAAGAGAGAAGGCCATAAAATTGTGGAGATATCATAAATTTTTAAAATAATTAAATAATAAATTAATTTTTTTAAAAACAGATTTATCATAAAATCTAAAATAATTAACTAATAATAAATTTTTATAATTGTAATCAAACAATAAATAATTTCAACTTTTTTTTATTAAATCTCTATAAAATAAATATCTATAAAATATTTAAATTATGTAAAAATGACTTTTTGTTTTGGGAGAATGATAGATAGATCCCAAAGAGATCAATTAATTCAAAGGAAGCCTCAAAGTATCAAATTTCAGGAATTTATAAGTTCAGCTCTTAATTTTACAAAATCATTGTGATGAATTTACAATTTGTGTTTTAAATTTTAATAGAAAAAATAAATTCATTTATTCTTCAATTATGTTAAAATTTTAAAAATAAATTTTAAATTTATTACAACAAAATTATAAAATTAAGAGTCAAACTTATAAATTTCTAAAGTTTAGCACTTTAAAATTTATTTTGAATTAATTAATTCCCTTAAAACCAACTTATCATTCTCCTTTTTTTTTTTTTTAAAAAAAAAGCCAAACGGATGAGCTCATATCCAATTGCACAACAAACAAGGGCATTTCTATGGCCATTCTATGCCCCACACACTCGTGGTCCCTCTACATCATTTTCTTCTCGATTGGTTCCTTCAACATCATTTCTCCGTTTCATTCTCCCCAGTTAGGTCTTTTGGGGGGGGGGGGGGTGGGGGGGAGTCTTCCCATTTTAGATTTTCTTGTTTGTTTTCTTTTAAGAAAGCATAAGGGATATACTACGCAAACAATTATCTCTCTTGAAATATTAAGAGCAAACAATAAACATCTATCAACTAAATTATTACTTGAGATTCAAAAACTCAACCATTTAAGTGATGTGAACATTTACTACTCATATAAACTTTTATTTTTGGATTGTTTATAAATATTTTTTAATTGGAGACAATTCTAATTGAGATACGATCAAACATTAAATATGAACATCTCATTTAATGATGATACTCATATAAACCTTATCAGTTAATTTTCTTGTTTATATATAGTCAAGTAATATGCTAATAAGTAGTGATGCAAGGGAAACTCATTGGGTTTTCATAACACGAGATTGGAGTTTATAAAAAAAAAATAATAATATGAGATTGGACAATTCCAGTGTATTAAAAGTGGAACTTCCCTTTTTTTTTTTTTAAGTGAAACTAAACTCTATCAGGGTTAGGTTCAGTATTATAGTGATACTGAGAAGGTTCAGGCCCAAAAGTTGAACCAAAGTGGGCTGAAACTCCTCTCCCTTGGTTGGCATTGAAAACCCTAGCTGCGCAGCCTCTGTCTCGTCTTTTGCAGGCGAAGCTCAGGCGGAGAGGCAGAAGCTAAAGTAGTGACCTCAAGGAGCGTTCTTCATCTCAGGCCATCAACATGGGGCGCATGCACAGTCGCGGGTCTGTTTCTCTCTCTACCTTTCGACTTTTACTAAATTTTGATTGTGAATAAGCACTGATCTTCCTTTGTTTCGTTGAATGTGTTTTCAGTAAGGGTATTTCCGCTTCGGCTCTTCCCTATAAGAGAACCCCACCTAGCTGGTTGAAGATCTCTGCTCAGGATGTGAGTATCTGAATCGTATTGCTAATATTAGTATTATGAAGTCTTGGAATATAATGGTCGTATAGTTGTATTTAGAACTGCATTTGGTTTTGCATAATTGTGTTTGCAACTAGTCTCTGTTTTGAAGTTTTCAATTTTCTGTACTGTTTTAGGTTGCGCTTTTATTTTTCACTTGTTTGATAAGCATGGCATTCCATCTGGGGAAGGGGTCTCATTGGTTGGTTTTAGGGAGTCTTTCTTATTGTTTTCAATGTAAAACTTTGATGTGTTTCATCACTGTTAGTTCTATGTCGGGTGTTGAAAACTTGAAATTCCTGAATTTCTTGCCATCTGCATTATGCTCGAAGCATTTTCTTCTGGTGTTCACATTAATATTCTAGTTTCCATATTTTTTTAATTACTATTAAAAAGAATTTCAAATACTTTTTATTTATCACCCTTGTAAGCCTATACCGTCTCGATAAATTGTTTCTCTACCTCAAATTTGAAAGCAGAGAACATTAAGGAAGGGATGTCTGCCCCTTCTGGCATATGTAAATTGCATATAGGTAGCTTGGTTGATTTCATCTCAGGGATTTGTTGGTCTAAGTTGATGTGAATGAAAATAAACTAATGATCTTGATGCTTATATCTAATCCTTTTAAATCTTGTTCCAGGTTGAGGAGAACATTTGCAAGTTTGCCAAGAAGGGTCTAACGCCATCTCAAATTGGTGTTATTCTTCGGGACTCTCACGGTATTGCTCAGGTGAAAAGTGTGACTGGGAACAAGATTTTGCGGATACTGAAGGCCCATGGTATGTTTTTCTTTTTGTTAGGTGTCTATGTTGCTTGTTATAGGACAAAACTATAACAATATTTTGACCCACTTTGTTTTTGTTAGGTCTTGCTCCTGAAATACCAGAAGACCTGTACCACCTGATTAAGAAAGCTGTTTCAATTAGAAAGCATTTAGAGAGGAACAGAAAGGATAAAGATTCTAAATTTAGGTTGATCTTGGTTGAGAGCAGGATCCATCGCCTTGCTCGTTACTACAAGAAGACAAAGAAGCTTCCTCCTGTCTGGAAATAGTAAGTATTGGGTTTATTTAACATATTAAATCAATACATCTTATTTCTTTTTAATGGTTTATTGAAGGGACATGCATTGGTTTGAATTCCGAAGTGCAAAGAGCAAAATCTTATAATTTCCCATCATTGGTGGGCTTGATTTTAGTCATGGATAGTTTTAGGCCGTTAGGCTGCATTTTTGACATGGTTCGTTTCTTGATGATCCCTGGATCTTTACTGATCTTTATCATCTGTATCTGAAATATTTGTCATACTTATTGTTGTACAATAATATAATACAACAACACATCAATGTATGCTGCCCATGCTGGTTCAGGCGTTGTGTAAATGAAGCTGCTGGTTAAGGAGCTGAACTGATAAACTACAATTTGATTAGTGATCACTGCAAGATTTTCTGCTTCAACTTCATTTTAATTTTCATGATCACTTAATTTAATTGATTCTAAATTATTTTGAATTTAAAAAAAATATGGTGCGGTCTCACCATCTTTCTGTTTTGAAGCATGCCTTTGGTTACATAAAAATTTGGCTCACGCGACTTTCCTTGTTCTTCTAGTATAGATTGTTGGCTCCTTTGTTGAGAATTTCTGATCGAACAATTCATGTTGTTGAATCAGGATATATCATGTGCTTATGGAAACATCTTCCTGCACTCATTTTAATCAAGATTATTTTTTAAATTTTGTACTTTGTAAATTGATATACCACTCTTTAGGAAATCCCCCCGGCTCATCAGCACAAACGTTTTCAGCATGTGATTCAATGTTGCACATGTAGTCATTTTTACTGAAAACAGTGTTCATGTAAAATGTAACTGTTCTGTGTAATTAGGGTTTAGATTTGGTGAGTAGTTTAAGTTTACTTATTCAATGAGTGTCTCACGTGGTAATAATTGTTTGATTTATTCTAACGGATGTTAGAGATTCTGTCATATAATAATACTCAAGGAGTACCGAATCTTAACTTTTTGGAGGGATAATGCATGTGAGGAGTGTCTTGATTGTGAGGATTGTTTTGAATTTTTTGAGAAATGTATCTTAATAATTTTCAATTATTGATGAAATATAATGGTTATAATTTAAACACTTATTGAGTAAATGGATTTAGGCCACTCACCAAATTTAAATCCAAATTTGTGTAATTAACTATTCCTATGGCATATTCACCCTGTTTTGGGGTTCTTACTCAGTTCTGTTTCTGTTTTTTTGGCAGTGAATCTACAACTGCTAGCACTCTTGTTGCTTAGAGGGGGAGGTTTATGATGATGACTAAATGGTCTATTACATGCCATGTTTTGTGGTGAAGATGTCTGGTCTTAGTTCAGGTTTTGTCTTCAGTGTACTTTTTTCACCAGTAAAATTAAGTTCTTGTTACTCTCATGTTATCATCAAATTTTGATGCTCAACGAAGATTTGTGATGAAAGCTTTGGATGATGGGTTAATTTTGACGATCAATTAGTGACTGCTTCTGTCCGCGCACTTTTCATTTTCATTTTTATTTTTGGGTCTCAGTCCATGCATTTTTTATTATAAAGGCCACAAGAATGAGATAGTACAAAGTAAAGTTGGGAATATGATTGAGGATATGTGGGTTGACTTAAATAGTTGCTCATAAGGATTGGGTTGGGTTGGAAAAAAAATTAATCCAAATAACAATGGTTTGTTTTTGGCCTGCACTATATAGCCTGTGAACAATATGGGTTAATTCTGATGGGTTAGAGTTGGCTTATTTAAGTCATCTTATTTTTTTAAAAAAATAAAAAAGGAAAAGGGGGAAAATTTTGTGGGTATAAATCATATTAGATATGACTTTAGTTGAATCAATTTATATATTTTATATGAACATTATAAATTAATATTTTGACATATCTGGGATGAATAATATCAAAGTTGAACTTATTACTTAGATGTATTTTTTTAAAAAATTTATCAAAAAAAGGAATTGAAAAAAAAAAAAATGATTGGTGGGCTAGCTTATTTAATCGGTTAACCTTCAAGAGCTGGGTTAGTAATCTAATTCAATCTACATTTTCCCTAACCTATATGAGCTACCTCATGGCTGGCATATGTTCTCAACTCTAGTAAAAAGTATATATTTAATCATTGGTCCAAAAAAAAAAAAAAATATATATATATATATATATCTAGTCTAACCTAATTCAAACAAAGTGTATATTTTTTTCATATTAAGACAGAGATCTTGGCTAAAAAGGAAAAAAAAAGGACAGATCGAGGAACATAATATGCAAGAAAACGACACTAGGCTAAAGCATTACAAAACAAACCACTAGAGAGAAAAACTAAGTGCAGAATAAAAGAAATTCTCCTGATTACTTGGAATTGATGTTGAATCTGATGGAGCAAATGATTAGTGTGTAAGATCACAGTGTTGAAAGTGCTATTAATTTGCATAGCAATATAAGGAAAAACGTTGATTACAGAAGGATTTAATCCACCAAAGAGGTATATAACTGCTTGCCCAATGCCTTTGGTAAGTACTTGAATGTTCACATTTTAGTAATAGACCAAACCACGTATTTATCTTTTTATATCATGTTAAGACTATACTTCTGGGATGTCCCGAGCGAATAAGCCTTAATCTTCAATCCTTTCATTAACTAATGAAAAACCATGACGTAAAATCCTAATTCTATACGCAAAATTCTCAAGCCACTCCTTATTAAGGATCAACAGAGATTAATTAACTTTAAAACATGTTTTGAACATGTGGGATGTTAAAAGCATCAATATAAAACTACCCAAATGCTCGAGTTTTTTTGAACCACCATAAAAAATTACTACACATGATCTTTGGATACTTCTCGAATAAAACTGAAATTCCATTAATGATAAAAACAAAATGATACAAGAGACCTAAAAAACAACACTAAGGTCCTGTTTGCTTGTTGGAATGAAATGTAATATACTAAAAAAATAGAGATAAAAATATAATATTAAGATGTGAATAAAAGATAAGTCAATTATGTTTAAGAAGATAGATGAGTAATTTAATTCATGCAGATGTGAGTCATGATTCTTGAAATTTATGATGGGTGGAGTGATTAACACATTTGAGCTATAAGGTATTGATTTTCTTTATTTTAACATGAGAGATTCAATAATTTAGTTTAATTTTGTTCTTAATTTTTTAATTCATTTTATTTTATTCATTTACAACAAGCAAAAGTGACCTAACACCTATACTCTCTCATCATCTTCTATGGATGATGATTAAAGAGACAAGTTTGTCTCCTTGGAATGAGAAAACCTAGCTAAATAATCATATTTCATTACTTTATTTCCTGTCAACATGATTAAGAATAATTTGGCCCTCCCAATGAAATATCTAGCTTCAAAATTATGAGCTCTAGGGATACGGTTTCTCAAATCAACATCAAATCCAACAATGAAACGCGTGATCTCATGGTTTTTTTTTTTTTTGGGTCAATATCTCATGCAATGTTATGTGAGATAAACTCTGTCATGTTTTCGTTCTGTATTATTTTAAGTATTTTTTAATATTTTTTTTTCAAGTTCTCTCTCTTTTCCAATTTATGAGAATTTCTTGAGAGAATATTATTATTTCTTGTAGGGTCTTGTATTGAATTTCAAACTACAAAGAAAAGTTAGTACTCTCTTTTTTTCCCCTTGTTTTTTAATCGCTTTTAAAGAAACATTTTGTTGTTATTTATCCTATCATTTTTGCATTTTAAGGCAACATTAATTACTATTTTTCCAATTATATACTTATATTTGACTAGTCATAATTCTCAACTAAAAAAATTTCATTTAATAAGGACATATAAAAAAGATAAAAAAATTAATGTGCTAACTACATTTCTTTTTTGATAAAATGCCAATTATATTTCTTAATTAATATTTGAAGATTTTAAAAACATACTTGCAAAAAAAAAAAAAAGAAAGAAAGCGAGTGATTAAGCACTTGTAAAACTTCAGAACTTGAATATATTTACATTTATTTTATTAGCTATGTGTTTTTCTATTGAAAGCAACTTTATTGAAAGTATTGTGGCTTAAAATATAAGCATCTCACTCACTCTACTTACCAAAAAGAAAAAAAAAAAAACTGTCAAAAAAAGGGCAACACCCATTGACCCAATCAACTCATGGACTCTCCAATCAAATTTGCCCAATCTCCATCAGTTGAATTTCTGTGACTATATTTTATCTTTGGATTTGTATATTTTACTTTAGGAACATGTTAATATCAATTGATTATGAAGGCTAACAATTTAAAAATAACGAGTTATTAATATTCGAAAATCATGTGATGTCAGTAGAGTCAAGGTCTTCCACGTAAAATAAGATGTCAATGTGTTTTTCCCCCTCTAAGGATAACATTGACTACTTAGAAGATTCCACTTTTCTATATGTAATAACCGGCTTAAAATACTCATTTTTCCCCACGTCACTTTTATATCATATCCCATCCAACACTCTTGTATTTAGTTCTATGCCAGGCTAAGATAATTCGGTCAAAAAAATTGAAATTTCTTTCTCGACCATAACGATCCTCATTATCTTCGTATTTTTGCATGATTATTGGGAAAATCATTGTGACTCATTTTGTTGTTCCCCAAGACTCTTCATCGAATGTGAAAATTTCACCACTAATATTTTACTTTTCTATTTACTTGATGCAAAGAAAAGATGTTCAAAATCATTGTGGAAACAAAGTTAAAAGGAAATCACATAATTTCTAAATTGAGGACAAGAAAGAAGGAAGTTCCATCTCTAATCACCATAGCAGTAATTTGCAGCTTGGATAGGGGAAGTGTTGAAATTGATAGATTTGAATTTAAACTTTATATTTAAAATCCCACATTTAATTTTTCTTTGGATAGTGTAAAATTTTTTAAAGGTAATAAAAAGGAGAGAGGGGCTAAGATTAGTAGATATGAAAGATTAGAAGTGATGGATTTACTTATATTTTTCAATTGGTAAGAAACGAGGACAAGACAAGAGAGGAGTGGCAAGAATAATAAATGCATTAATAAAAAAAATACAAAAAAAAAAGAATGTTGAAGTAGTTGGAATTTTAAATAATTAGGATCTAGATAGAATTTCAAATTATAAAAAATTATCATAAAACATGGATAATCCAAAAATTTTTATGTATCCAAATAGAGGATTTGGTTCACATCCAAATCCAAATTCTCATGCATCCAAATGCATCTTTAAAACTTCTCCTTGATCTTATATAAGTGAAATTATGTCTTGACTCATCAAGTGATGAATTGAAATATCATTGAAAGGAAGTGTGAAAAGTGGCCTAGAAAGTGAAAGTTTCTGAGCCACTTGCTTCATTGATGGCCTACAATCTGGTTCACCACAAATACATGCTAATGCAATGCTCATCACAAGAATTACATCCCAAATATCTTTTCTGGTGCGAGGTTCAGGGATTCGCGCGTCTAAGATATCTCTTAGCATTATCTTCTGAGTTGACTCCTTCTCCAAACATGAAATTAGTTCTCCAGGATGTTTGCCCATCATAGTTTCTAAGACAACTACTCCAAAACTATAAACATCACACTTCTCGGTCATGGTTAATTTGTAAGCTAATTCTGTAATAAAAAAACAAAATTTTCAAGAAATGATTTAAACCAATTATATTTTTTGAGTTAAAAAGGAAATTTTGCCCTTATACTATAACTTTAAGAGCATTTGAAATCTTTAACTTATTTTTTTATATAATGTTCTCTCTCAATTTTTAAAAGCGGTGCAATATTGTCTTTACTGTTAATAAAAGTTAACTTTATCCATTAGTCGATAAAGAATTACAAGGAGACCTTAAAAATTACATAAAAGGACCAAAACTTATAAACAAGGACACAAAAAATTATAGAAAACGACTAAGAAATTGTTTTGGCCATTTTCTATAATTTTTGAAGCACTTTTTTTGTAATTTTTTGGTTTACTAATTATCAAAGTTAAAATTTGTTAATGATAGAAGCAATATTGCATTGATTTCAAAATTAAAGTTGAAGGAACATTGCATAAAAAATGAGCTTAGGGTCTTAATGCTCATGGATTTATTTTTATATACTCAATATATTGTGTAAAAGTCTATGTTTGATACAAAACTCTTGAAAACAATCATACATGAATTTTGTATATAACTTTTAAAAAAGATTGGTAGATGAAATAATTACCTGGAGCAATATATCCATAAGTACCAAGTTGTAGACTTTGATTTGATGCATCAGGATCGAGGAATCTAGCAGTGCCAAAGTCCGAGACAAATGCTTCCATTCTTGAGTTCAACAAAATATTATTACTTGTTATGTCTCGATGAAGAATTGGTGCTACACAATCATGATGCATATACTTGATAGCATGACATATCTCATTAACGATATTGAATCTCTTGTTCCAATTCAACATTTGAGCCTCGTCATCATCACTTAAGACACATAACAAGCTACCACTCTCCATGAATGCATAAACCAAAAACATGAACTGATTATGCAAACAAAAGCCATGAAGCTTCACGATATTTCGATGACGAATAGCTGTTAGAATCTTGATTTCATTGCAAAAGCTCTTGACAAAAGATTGATTTTCCGATTCCCTTTTGTGAAGTTTTTTCACTGCTACAATTTTGCCACAAGGAAGTCGTGCCTTATAAACACTTCCATAAGCACCTGTTCCAATACAACACTTCATATCAAAATCTTCTGTCGCTTCAATGATATCTTCAAAGGCGATTTTACCATCATAGTTCCATATTGAGAAGAAATCTCCATTCTTCTTGACCTGCGTTTCCTCATATTTGATTCTGTGAACCATAAGTTTTCTCAGTTTCCTTCTAAATAATTTGATTATGACCAGAATTGTAATCGCAAGAACACATGTAATGAAAAATCCACTTGCGAAGGAAATAATAGCCATGGACACCTTTTCATCATCTAGATGTGGATCAAAAGCTGTAGAGATTGGGAAGAGACAAGCATAAGTGGCACCAAAGAGAACCACAAAATATTTGAAATTGAAGTTATAGATAGGCATGTGGGTGATATTTTAGTAATTATTTGATTTTGTGTTCAACAAAACTTGAAGGATAGTTAATGGAGATCGAGGTTTCTTCTTGAAGATATTGGCGGACAATTTTAATGGTTTGGAAAACAATCAGCCAGGTCAATTCTGGTAGTTGAAATTCTTGTAACCGCGTAGCATCTTTTTGGTATATATTCCACGCGGCTTCTAATTAAATACTATTTTTCTCGTCCAAAGGAAAAACATTCACTGTCGTTTGATGAAATTACTTTTGAAGAATTGAACAGGGTTGAATTGGTGAATAGCATGAAGCTAAGCTTTTATACTCTTTCATGTTTGTGATATATGTAATATTTACCACATTTCTGAAATTATTATTCAATATTAATGATAATTTTCTAGTAACTTCTCTTTTACTGAAAAAGTGAGATATTTTTATTTTCAAATTATCTTATCAAGAGAATAGGAAGTTATTAAGATTATTACACAAGGAATTGGAAGTTGTGAGTAATGGACTCGCTGCTGTACTGGCCCATAGCTATGATAATGCACCCTGTAAAGTTATTTCGATGAAGCATGAAGAGCACAAATGGAAAAACACATATAACATTATATATCCATAAATAAAACTACAATATCCCAAGAACAAAAATTGAGCTACTGTAACAACCGACATTTATTTAAAATGAATTAAAAGGCCACCATTAGAAACCCAAAAGGACCAATTAGTTAAAGGTTAAAAGTTGTGATAAATTTACAACTTGTATTCCATATTGTAACAGAGAAAATATATTTTTTTATCTTTCAATCATGTTTAAAATTTGAAGTATGAGTTATAAATACATTCCAATGAAATTATAAAATTGAGAGTTTGAGTTGTAAATTTCTGAAATTTAACACTTGGAACTTAACTTGAATTAATTAATCCTTTTTAGACCTCTTTGTCATTTTTCTTTTTCTTTTTTTGAACCAAGGACATCATTTTTACCATTGATTATATTTCATCCTTGGATTTGTATATTTTTATACTTTAGGAAAGTTGTATTATCTTAAGGAACTGGTTCAAGAGTTAATAATAAAAAACTTTAGTCAAATTGTGATCAAACAGATTATAAATAAAATATTTTATTAAATTAGTCAAAATACTTATTTTATGGTTTATCAGTTAAACTGGGTTTTTGTCAAAAATTATATGATGTTAGAAGAGTCAAGGTCATTGTGTCCTTTCCATTGAGAATAAGGGCATATTTGATTTCTGTTTTAAAAATAGTTTTTTATTTTTTAAAAAATAAAAAAACTCGTTTGGAGGAGTGTTTTAAATCTAATTGTTTTCAAAACTGTTTTAATTTTTTATTTAAAAAAAGAAATATTTTAAAGCTATTTTCATTTTATTTTTGTTGTTTTCAAAATACTATTGATGAAAACAATAATTATTTTGATTAATAATTATCATAAGTCACCAGTATTTACCACCAGTGACTATTAATTGATTTTTTTGTTTTAAAATTATTTTTAAAATAAATAACCAAAACCATTTTTTAAAAAAAAATTTAAAAATTATATTATAAAATAGCTTTTAAAAATAAAAAATGAGAATAGAAATCAAATCCCTAAGATTCCAATGTGTGCTTTTCCTATAAGGATAACATTGGCTGACTTAGAAGACTCCACTTTTCTATATGTAATCACTGACTTTATGCTCCTACTGACTTTAAACGCTCATTTTCTACACGTCACTTCTATTTTAAATACCATGAACCCATCCAACACGCTTGCATTTAGTTCTATGCCGGGCCAAGACAAGTTCGTTCAAAACATATGAAATTTCTTTCACAACCATAATTAACAATCTTCATTATTTTCATATTTTGGCATGGATGGGAAAATCATTATGACTCATTTTGTCGTGGCCCATGACTCTTCATCGAATGATAATTTCTCCACCAATATTTTATTTTCCTGTTTACTTGATGTAAAGTAAAGATGTTCATAATCAAAGTGGAAACAAAGTTAAAAGGAAAGCACATAATTTCTAAATTGAGGACAAGAATGAAGGAAATTCCATCTCTATCACCATAGTAGTAATTTTGCAGAATCTGCTATTTCAAACAAAGTTACATGCATTTGGATGGCGTTGGAATTGACTGATTTTAAATTAAAATTCATGCATTTAAAATAAAAAGTGTGAAAAATTTTAAAAGCAATAGAGAATGGGATGAGATTTGCAGCAAAAACAAATGATTAAAAATGATGAATTTACTTCTATCCTTCAATTGAGAAGAGACGAGAATAAGAAATGAAAGGAGTGATGAGAATAATAGAGGCATTGATAATAAAAATTTGAAAAAAATAAGAATGTTAAAATAATTAAAATTTCAAATAATTAAGATCTAAATCAAATTTAAAATTATAAAAAAATTATGATAAAACTTGAATTTGAAGTTGGGCTAAATTTAAATTTAAAGATTTTTATATATCTAAATAGATAATTTTATTTAAATTTAAATCTAAATATAAATCCATATGCATTAACATTGTCATTACGTCTTGACTCATCAGGCCGTGAATTGAAATTTGGAAGTGTGAAAAGTGGCCAAGAAAGTGATGAAAGTATTTGAGTCACTCGCTTCATTAGTAGTTGAAATCCTAACCGTGCATCATGCATCGATCTTTTTGACATTCCACGCGGTTTCTAAATACCTACTTTTCCCGTCCGAAGAAAAAACACTCAGTATCTTTTGACGAAACTACTTGTGAATAATTGAACACAGTTGAATTGGTGATAAGCATGAAGCTAAGCTTTTGTACTCTTTCATGTTTGTGATATATGTAATTACTAAATTTCTTTAATTATTATTTAATATTAATGATAATATTAATATGATACTTAGTTCTTACTTCTTAATATGTTCTAATATAATTTACTATGATTTGATTATTTTTATATATTAAAATAATAATAATAATAACAACAACAATAACTACTACAACGCCTGTTGCTCTAAGAGTTAATGAGCAAATAGGATCCTGAATTTTCACTCGAAAATTATCCTAAATCTTGAACTCTTAAAATGTGCAAAATTAACCTTAAACTTTTAAACTCGTAGTGAAATAAACCTTGACTGTTAACTTTTTTAATGCCGTTACTATTCATGTGAGTATTGTTAACTATGGGCTCGAGTTAATCCTGACGTATCATTGTGAACAAGGAAAGTTAAGTAATTAACAAGTCCTATTAAGGTGTTAACAAGTAAAGTTATACGATTGACAAGTAATGTAATAATGAAATAGTTTGGAAATAAGGTTTATTATATAAATAATTTTATGCATTATATAATTAAATGTGTTGAGTGACTTGGTGGTTTAAAATTTTTTGGTGAGCCAAGGGGTCATGGGTTTTACACACACCTTAGCCATCTTTGAAGAATTTAATTCTCCATAATTCTCCAGCCACTGCTGGTGATGGTCCAGTTGGTGGCCGGAGCTTCAGCGACGGAGGTCCAATGGCTTCCGTCACCAGCGAAACTTCGATCATCAATGGTGGCGCTCGTTGATGATGGCTAATGGTTTTTTTTAATATTTAAATTGAAGGTATTTTTATCTTTTTCACATTCAACTTACAATTTAATCCCTAAGGATTAAACTGAGGTTTTAGACTCTTTTGAGATCCACTAGAAAATATATTTCTTCTCATGTCCTTAAATGAAATTCTCCCTTAAATAAATAAATATTATTCAAAATAAGGTTAAATTAGTGTTGTAGAGTATATAGAAGTATGAGATACCAATCGTTTATAAAACATTACAAAAAAAGGGCAAAAATATCATTTCATAAAATTATAGGTCTTTTACCACGGCTAACAATGCATTCACTGCGGCGAATCATGTTGAAGTTAATTTGATCTATAGAATTGTCAAAGTTTAATACATAAATAGTGGGGGTAATTTGTTTAAAATTTTAAAGTTTAGGGTCCAGAATGCTAATAACATAATAGTTTTAGGTTTAGAATGCTTCTAACATAATAGTTTAGAATTTATAGTGTTAATTTATAATGACACATTAACATTAACTGGGGCTCATAGTGAATAGTACGGTGTTAAAAAGTTAACAGTTAGGGTTTATTTTGTTATGAATTTAAAAGTTTAGGATTTATTTTGTACATTTTAAGAGTTAAGGATTCTGGATAATTTTTGAGTAAGAATTTAGGATCCTATTTGTTTATTAACCTTAATTGAAATTATATTCAAAATTATTAGAAAAATAATAATAATAATTATATGAAATAATTGAATAATGAATTATATCACTGGAGATAGATTCGTGACGGATTTGAGGGAAAATGTCTTTCGCAAAACTTGTGATAGAAATTCCTCCACAAACTTTTGGAGCTGGCCGATCTTTGCCATCGGAAACTGCACAGCCACTATTGTCAATTTCCAGAGTACCTATCATTGGCTGAAACTCTGGCAATGACAAGTTATGGGTTAATTTTGGAAGGGTGGTCTAAGGAGGACTAGAACCCCAGGGTTCTAATCCTCCCAAGACTATCCTTTCCAAAATTATCCCACCGCATGGATTCATGGTGTGCTCTGGCCCAAGTTCCAATTATCAATGGTTGATGAATTATATTTAAAAAAATAAATTAATGTAAAATTATTTTTGTAATTGGACAAAAGACTTATTTATAAGTATGAGATTTGAGATTTGAGAATTGACAATATTTTGCGCATTTCATGAAATTTTAGGATAATTAGAATTCTTATGTGGGACTTGGCGTTAATTAATCCTACTAAAAAAAACTGTGGAGAACTACCTTGCTCCAAAGACCGAACCACTCTGTTCTAACCACTTGAATGTCTTTTACTGAACATTAATAATTATTGAATATCTTATACTTGTATTTGTATATTTTCCTTTGTCTCAAGAATGTAATAATATTCTCAGTTGACTAAAGAGCAACAATTTTTTTAAAAATAAAATTTAATATTTTTATTCATAGTTTTCATCGTATGCTATTTTTTTATGCCTCTAATGTAGTGTGAGGTTAAAGCATGTGCACTCTGCTCTCTCTTCAGTCTCCATCTTAGTTAAAAAAAATTCATTTGTTTTGTATTATTAAAAGGGTAAAATGGTAAAAAAAAAAAAGCTTTGGAACTTTTCCTCCATAGTTTCCTGATATCCTAAACATTTTTTAAAAGCAATGTCACCCCAAAACTTTTCAAGATAGTGCAATGTTACCTTGTCATCATAATTGACTGTTAGTTAATTGTGTATTTACTTTAAACTGCCACTTGACAGCCAAGTGCCATTTTTTAAAAAATAATAAAAAAAGATAGGGACACGTGGCAATCAAAAAGGCTTTTGGGCTCTTCTTCTTCAGTTGTCTTTTCTTCTCCTCTTCTCTATTAAAACTTATCCTACCACTCAAAGTAGAACCACATTTGATTAGGGCCCCATGGTGATCGACGTCCTCCTCTTCATCTTGCTCCAAGCGGGCTTACTCTTTGCATGTTCATTCACACCCTCATATTCTTCACTCTTTATGCCCTCATTCTCTTCACCCTTCATGTTTGCTGACCCGATTTCCTCCATCGTTCTTGCTCATACTAGACACATCGTATGCCTAATTCTCTCCTTCGTGTTGAGGGTCTTGGTCAGATGTTGAAGTGCAAGACTTGAAGAATTTGTAAATGGGAGCATTTGGGTCCTCTGCTTGTTCTTGCTCTACCACTACTTCTATGTCTTCCTTGTCCTCCTCATCCCTTTCTTCTTCTTCTTTGAGTAATGGAAGAAAAATGGGGCCTTAAGACTAAGAAACATTGGTTGGTAATGTAGAAAAAAGCGAGAACAAGTTTGGGGTTTTAGAACACAAAGTGTGATCAAACACACTTGATAACTTGAAGTCAAATATCTTGTTCTCAAGAGGTTCTCGACTTAAAATTTCCAGAAATACATAGGTCTGGTCCACGAACTTGACAGCATTTTAGATTTGGTCCATAAGCTCGATGCCATTCTAGATCTAGTCCATGTGTTCAATGATGTTTTGGATCTGATTCCTAAGTTTGCCTTTTAGGTGTTACGATTTTTAAGTTTGTTGTCGATAAAAGATCAGATTCTAAAAATTTGTTGCTATGATTTGAAAGTCTAATAGATAGTTTTCCCAGTATTATGCCTTGGCTTTCCATGCTTGATTCTTAAGATTGGATTCTCTTGCTCCATTTGTTATAGATGGTTGGCAAAAAGGTGGAAGGCTATTGCAGATGGTTTGGTTGAAGGATGCTATAGATGAGATTGATGAACATGCATACTTTTCTTTTAATTTTTTTATTAATCAATTATCCAACTTAGCATGCTACGTTTATATTGGTTGGTCAAATAAAATTATTTAGTGGTCAACATCCATTAGATTTAACAGTGGGATAATGTTGTACTGTTTTGGAAAGTTTCAGGACAACATTGTTTATAAAAAAAATTTAGGATATCAGACGCTCCTGAAAGAAAAGTTTTAGGGCATTTCTGCCCCTTTACCCTTATTAAAATACCTTCTATTAACTTAAAAGGCACCATTTTCTACATGTCACTTATAGCTTGAATAATGGCACTTCAAATTTAGATTCCAATTTTCTATCCAAAGCTTTTGAAGAAAGTAATTTAGAATTAAGAATGTTTAAAACTAATTCAAATTGATTACATTAAATTAAACTAAGCCAAACTGATATGAATCAATCAAAACCAATTATAAATGAGGTTTGATTTGATTTTTCTATTGACAAAACCAATTAGTGTTGTTTGGTTCATGTTTTTGCTCATGGAAACTTAACCCAAACTAAATCAACCCTTATTGTATTTATTATATGTATATTTTTATAAATTTCCTGAAGTTTTTTTTTTATCTTTTCCAAGTTTAATTATTTGTAAATTAGTAGTAAAAAGTATATTACAATTAGCTAAATGTTATCTATAATTGTTTATGAGAATTTTTTAATTTTATAATCAAGTTTTTTAAATATAATATATTGATTTTAATATTTAAATTTGCTAACTAATTGTTAAAAAATATTCTTTTGTGCTAAAAATTTTTTTCATTGCAAATAGTAATTAATAGTTAAAAATTATCAGTGAATATGAATATATATATATATATATATCAATGACTATGAAGATTATTTCATAAAAAATGTTCAAACTTGATCCAAATCTAAATCGAATCAAACCAAACTTATTAGAGGAAAAGCCCAAATAGGTTTCAAACTATATTGAACCAGTTGGCTTGGTTTCTTTCCTCAAAACCAAACCAAAATGAATCATAAACACTCTTACTGAGAATATAAGATGGATTATTTAGGAAAATGGAAGAGAATGTGCACACAAATTCTAAGTCATACGCGCGCGCACGCGCGCGCACACACACCCCCATGAAAGTTGGTAGTATTTAGTAATATGCATGTGCTAGATTTGGTTAGAAGTACTCTCTTCAAACAACAATATATAATATCTTTTAGAATCCTTACTCGGTTCAAAATATAAGGCACTAGGTAACTTTTGTAATTGTTTTTCCTATTATATTCTATAATATCATCCTTATTACCTTGAGACATAGCCAAAACTACAATAATAATTAAGGAAATATCCATACTAATTACCACACACATAGTTAAAACACTTTAGCTACAATTATAAAGAGATTAACCATAATGGAAAGAAAAAAACTAGTTGAAATGTCTATTATCGTTAAAATAGATAAAACCACTAATTATAACTTAAATACATATTACTATGGTAGGATGAATCCTACCATAGTAGAATAGTTGAAAAGCAATTGACTTAAATTCATTGAAACTCAAATAAATAAACACCACTGTTTAACATAAGATAAGATTAGAAGTTTTTATAATTTAAATACTTTAATCCAAGTAAAAACTAGTTTAAATCAGAGTTATAAAATCTATAGAAGCATGAAATACCAAATATACTTGAAAACAATTGCAAATAAGGTCAAACATGTCAAAAACCATCAAAATGAGCCATCAATTGTGGTTGAAGGAAGGTGTGCCACAACCAATGTTCTTTATGCCATGTATTGTGGCACATTACATAGAACATGATGGCACATTCTATCAAATGATAGATCTAGGGCTAAATTTTTGATATACCCTAAATCTTCGTTCAACATCCAATTGAGGCGATCTAAGTGTTCATAGAAATCTTATTCAATGAACTAGCTAATAGCAATGGTTTCATTTTCAAATTATTTCATATTAAAGAGTTGGACACCTATACCCAAACTAATCACATTTTCATACTTTATGACAATTGGGATGTCCAAAACTTAACCTAAATACTAAAAACTCAGTCCAATACCTAGACTATACTCAATAGACTCAAAACAACTTATGTAACATACCATAATATTCAAATTGCACATATAACTCATTTTCAACCCTCAACCCCTTGATTTCCAAAAACAAATAGGGGAGGAAATTTGTATGAAATCTCAACATAATGAATTACATTCAACATGTAACCATAATCACGTTTGAACTAATATTTTGGCCTTGTCTAGATAACACTCATTACATATCACATAATCTAGGCCCCAAAACACAACCTTTCAACTAAACAAGCAATTAGTGCAAGCACATATCAATTGGAACCTAGTTGGCAATATGAATTTAAAATTATACATATATAAACCAAAATACATGAGGCTCACATTATAGGTGTAATGTCTGCCTTGACATTACTAGGATTAAATAAAATTTCAAGTAAAAGTTATTACAATCTAAGGGTATACAAGTAATTAGCTTAAAACAATAGGATCCCAAGAAAATCCTTTTAAAAATATTATTTGAGCTCAAACTATAGTTTAAAATTAATTCAATATAATAACAGAAGCTTTGGAAATCAAACAACGCTTAAAAACAAGTTGATACAATCTAGAAACTTTTCAAAATCTAGCCCGTTCTTCACGGTTCAAGCCATACCCATAGATGGCATAGAGGGATGAGTCCCTCAGTGAGCATTTGTGCTGTGGTGCAATTGCTATGTGTTATGACAGCAGATTGCTATCATGATAGCACTTTGAACTTTTAAAGTGCATTATTTTGCCATCCAATGTTTGATTTGAGATGTTCAAGTGTCCACACAAAGCTTTTCGAGCCTTCTAGCTAATGGCACAAGTCTTACATTCAAATAATTATTCATTAAAAAGATGGATACCCAAACTCAAAATGGTTTGTTTTCACCTCAAAACACATTTAAGGGTGTCTAAATCACACTACTAAATGCCATTAGCTTCAAAATCACCTTGATCACCACAAATGGACCACACACACAACATATTAAGTCAATCATATTATATAAATAAGAATTCATACTTAAAATGACCACTAAACCCTAAATTCACAATAACATAAAGGGGTGGATAAAACTTAATGGAAATATTATTTTGGTCATTTTCATACATAAATCATCATAATTATATCACTTGTAATTTTATCTTGGCCAAACACACTCATTTAATTACAATAGCATCAATCTTAGGCCAAGATACACATACCTATCATAAATCTTTATACAAGTGATACCAAAACGATGTCATGGTCCTAAGTTGGAAAAATATTTATGGCATGTTCGTTTCAACTCAAAATGACAAGGAGAGGAGCTATACAAATGAGCTATTCACTCTTCGGTTGCCCCTTCCTTCTCCTTACCCCTACTGGAGCCCTCACTTGTAATAATCACAGGGTGAGATAAATATCTCAGTAATAGAATAATTCACCATTATTAATTAACATGAACAATCATATGGGAGTAAAACTTTTATACACCAAAACATACTTTTTCATAGTTCAAGATAGTCTTTTTCATAGTTAATATTCATTTCCACTCTAGCACGATCATTCTATCATTTGAGCCGTCTTATCACCTTAACTGACACTATAGGCTCTTGGGCCAAGTGCATACTCACAATGACTCAAGCACACCTTCAGTAGTAGGATCACCCAGCTAAAGGTGTCCTATCCCACTTTCAAACTATGGCTTCCCCCTATCACACACAAATCAGGGTGTTATTACTCTAACACTACATTACTAATGCTAAGGAGTGTCACTCTCCAATGCCGTATCTCGCATAGATATTAAAGAGATAATGTCCAACACCATGCCTCATCAGATACTAAGAAGATACATGTCATATGAATTTCCACTACTCCGTCCTATGGATGAATTCTCACCTCCTAACATGATTATACTCATACTTTCCATACGTTTCACACACATGAAAAATCATGATCTTTTTCACATAAAGACTCAAAAATCTTTATCATTTCAAAAGTAGTTCTAATGCATAAGGAAAATCATTTTTCGCAACATGCCAAGCTTTCAAAACCTATGAAAACAAATGTACTTATCTACTCACAAATAGTTAAGCAATATAATCAATTAGTGTAAATTACTCTGTTACCTCAATCTTTTGTCACATAAAAGGGTTATCATGGCTTAACATTAGTTCTACATATTCTATATGCATGATAAAGCTTGAGCAATACTCAATCTACATAATTAAGTAACAATTGTCAATTATCACTCATGATAAATCCTAAATTCACTAGGTTTTAAGTACCTATAACACTCAAATCACTTATCTAATAATATCAACCATTTTCATACACTCTAACCATCCTATTAAACATCCTAACATATCAAAGTCACCATCCAATTATCCACATTGTCTAAAAACTCTCAAATTATGCCTAGCGTTCATCCAAACCCTGAACAAAAATTTTAAATCATCATAAAACTCATAAACCTAGGGTTAGAGGCTTGATTTAACTCTTCAAGACCTTAAATAGGTCAATAAGTTCATCCATTGCTCAACCACAACCGAAAATAAGCCCCTAAATGCCCTAGAGTCAGAATTTTCACATCAAAGCAAAGGAGAGGGTGAAATGAAACTTATCCAATGAAGAATATTCAAGCTTTAAATGCATCCAAGATGCCCTTGAGATCGTGCCTTAGTAGTCACAAGCTCCTCTCCGTTGCTCCCTTGATTTCCCTTCCTTCTTCCCTTTCATTCAGGTTTGTTTTCACGAATTGATAAATGCTGATTTTTGCACGTGCATTGCAACGCATTGAAATGTCTGCCACGGTGCATGGCACAGAGAGCACCACCATAATTTAAACTTTCCTTTGTGCCATGGCTCGCTCGAACATTGACCTGGACTTCTTCGAAGGTTGTCATAGGATTCAAAAACTATATTAGTCTCCCTTAAACACAATCAAATAATAATTTATTTAATTGGACCAAAATATTCTTTTTAACACTGATAATTCCTAGATTTGAACACTAGGATGTTACAATAGGAATTAAAATTCCCAAGTCTCGGGTGCTTTTCTTTTATCTTGTTTGAAGCTAGTACTTGTACAATGTTAAATAAAGGGGTGAGTATAACCACTTTGTAATCAAGATAGTCTAATCTATACAAATGGAAGTCAACTAATCATATAAATGCAAAGTAGGAAATTATATATATGAATCACATGTATGTTCACAGCATATATTATTCACAATCTTATCAACCAGGTGACATTTATTGATGAAATGCATGATTAATAACGTCCTGATACCTCTGACTAAAACCATAGGATAATAAATCAAATAGGGCTATGCCCCTATGAATAGACTAACTTAAACTCACCAATCATGAGGAGCTATCCTATCAAAGGTTACTACACTCATTTTTGGACCACAGTTTTCCCCATTCATGAATCTTTAGGGTGTTGTTAACCCTATCCTAGTCTCCTTAGGGAAAAAGTGGAGGCAAGTTAGGTTAAAATTTCTTGACAAATGGTGGGACAGCCCCTCGAAAAATAATGGGACAAGAAGCTAGCCATTAATTATCAAATAATTGCTATACTAAATGGATTTATAACTACTCCTCTTCTAAGGAGAACTCCTGCCCATCATGATCATGCAGTAAATACATGCTTAACATACTCAACATGCCAAAATTCATCTAATCATGCCTAAACACAATCATCATACTATAATCAACATAATCATCATCTTACGTAACATAATCATCATCTCATCACACAATCTCATGACATCCTATCATATGTAGGAAAACAAATACAAGCTTTCTCATTTGAAAGCCACATTGTCAATTCTTTATATTTATCATCATTTCTCATTATAAAATTCTGTTTTCATATTTCACAACCATATTTCCATGTATCACTTGCATTAGTAGTTTTCTCAAACATAAACTATATTATACCATATATAAAAGTAGTTTCACATATTCAAAATATGTTTACAAAATACTATAATTAATCAAACAAGCCCATGCGCACAAAGTAAATTTACCCCAGTTACCTCAAATCTTAGAGAGGTTAAAGATTACCCCTCACTTATTTCTTATTGAGCTATTCCTAAGCTCAAATGATGCACAAAGTGGTTAATCTATAATTAACATCACTAAATCATAATTAATATCACTAATTTAATCACACACCTTCAGCTTTCCAATTCAACATTTTAACCACTAAAAAATCTCAACTTCTTAAGTATAATCACAACCATTAGGTTTATTAGCTCTCATTAGCTCTAGTTAACTTCTTTGAACTCAAGAACCACCATTTATGGCTTCCAACAACCTCAACTCCCAACACTTATTCCACTTTAAATGTCCATAAATGAGAGCCCACTCTCAAAGATGCATTAAATTATCAAACATAGGAGTAGACAAGTTAAATAACTCCTATTAGTTCTACTTAAACTAATAGGTTTTGATCCATAGCTCCATAGGTCCGAACATCAAGTTTTTATAGCAAACCCTAACTCAAAAACTAAATAGAGAGGAAGAGAAAGGTATAATGGAGATATCCTAGGTGTTTGCAAACTCCAAGATGATCCCAAAAATTCAAAAACTCAAGCCTTATCAGAGAAAATTGAGTGCTTCTTCTTCCTTCATTGTTTTTCTTTCTTCTTTTATCGAGCCTGAAGGCTCATTAAATCAAAATTCTCACCATCCACTGTGGCGCATGGCATAGAGAAGGCAAGCTCAATTTTGAACTCAATCCAAAGGCCGTAGACAAAGCTTAATAGGTCCATTAGCTCTCTCCAACTGTCCTCTAACCCATTGATAATTAAATTTTCCTTATTACCCTATATTAACATAATTAATTTGGGAGTTATTTTCCAAGATATTACATACTCCTACTTCATTTTTTACTCTTTTTCAAACAAAGCATGTATTGCAATTTTAATCATCATTATCCAATCACTTATATAGAGTATCTAATGAGGGTAAAATTGGAAAGGTGTAGTTTTTTTTAAAGAAATTAAGGTTTCAACTAATATTTTTTAAGAATTGTGAATTAGTTACCAAGGCCATATATTTTGGTCTAGAGGAAGTATGACATTTATTTCTCATAATAATAAGAGATTAAATGTTTATAAACATCTAAACACAGATAAATAGTGAGCCTGATTTTTCTTTAAATGAAATTTTTTTAAGAAATATTTTTTTTACTTGATGAATGATTAAACATGAACAAAATATAATAATATATACTCCCGTCCGTCCCTATTAAAAGGCACTTTCTAAAAGCATTTTTGGGTCTTTAATATAAGTGCATGTTTGGATACACCAAATAATCAATCTTAAAGGTTAATTAAAACCATAGTTTTGTAAAAATATATTCAAAACTTATTAACTGTGGGTATTAATTATATTTTTTCAATATTATCCTTATTTAAATTCATTAAATATGAGAGAGGATGTAATGCCAATTTATTTTTTTATTTAAATAAGGGTAAAATTAGAAGTTTATTTTATTTTCAAAAAAAGTTAATAACTTAACTACTTTGGTTTGGGTGAGGTAATTGAAGGTGCCTTATAACAATATCAAAGGCAGTATATATACAGCGGACGGAAATAAATTGCAAAGGAAGCATGTAATATTCATTGCAGTGGAAAAGGAGAGAGATTATTTTTCATCTCTCACCATATAGCAAATAGTTAGCATCTTCAGCTATTACATGAAATTATGGCTTGACTCCTTAAGTGATGAATTGAAATATCATTGAAGGGAGGTGTGAAAAGTGGCCTAGAAAGTGAAAGTTTCTGAGTCACTTGCTCCATTGATGGCCGACAATCTGGGTCAGGACATAGACATGCTAATATAATGGTCATCACAAGAATTACATCCCAAATATCTTTTCGAGTACGAGGCTGAGGGATTCGTGTATCTAAGATATCTTTTAGCATTATCTTTTCATCAGTAGAATCCTTTGCCAGACATGAAATTAACTCTCCACAATACTTTCCTGTCATAGTTTCTAATGCAACTACTCCAAAGCCATAGACATCGCACTTTTCGGTCACTTTTAACGTGTATGCTAACTCTGCAAGGACTCAAAAGAGTTTAGAGAAACGAATGTTTGACAGAAAAATGTTAGAAATTATAAATAAATTTATTTTAAATTAATAAGGATTAAAGGGTAAAATTGAAGTAAACAAAATGATTGTGTTCAATAAAAAATTTGCTTCTAAACTATAGGTCTAGGGGTATATGAGATTCTAAACTTGTTTTTAGTAGAATAATTCTCTTCAATTTTTTTAAAACAATCCAAATTACTCATGTGGTTGAAAAAGGCTAATTTTGACTGCCAGTTGACAAAATATTATGAAAAAAAGACATCAAAAATTACAATAAATGATGAAGATTTTTGAAAATTTTTTGGATTCTTATCTATAATTTTGTACCCTTTTTGTAATTTTTTGTCATTTTCTATAATTTTTGAATTATTTTTTTTATAATTTTTGATCAACTAATGGTTAAAATTAACTTTTATTAATGATAGGGATGACATTACACTATTTTTAAAAATTAAAAAAAAATTATGCTAAAAATAAATTTAGGGTCGTAGACCCTCTTAAACCTTTAGTTTAAAAGTGAAGCGGCAAAAATTTGATAGGAAAATGTAAGAAATTATAAATAACTTTCTTTTAAAATAATAAACAATAAGAAATTATAAATAACTTTCTTTTAAAATAATAGACCATGCGAGAGAAATAAATTACCTGGAGCAACGTAACCACAAGTACCAGCTAATACACAATGGTTTGATGAATGTGGATCGAGCAGCCTAGCGATGCCAAAGTCTGATAGAAATGCTTCCATATCTGAGTTCAACAAGACATTGCTACTTGTTATGTCTCGATGAACAATTGGTGGAAGACAATCGTGATGCATGTATTTCACAGCGTGAGCTATCCCATTAACAATATTGAATCTCTTGCTCCAACTTAACTTTTGAGCCTTTTCATCATTCTTCAACGCATGTAACAGGCTACCACTTTCCATAAATGCATAAACCAGAAACAAGCACTTTATATCGGAACAGAACCCATGAAGTTTGACAATGTTTCGATGACGAATCTCCGATAAAACCTCGATCTCGTTGTAAAAACTCTTTTGAAATGATGATTGATTTTCAGATATCATGCGTCGAAGTTTCTTCACTGCAACAATTTTTCCGCTGGGAAGTTTTGCCTTGTAAACCTCCCCAGAAGCACCTTTTCCTATAAAGTATTTGATATCAAAATCGTCTGTTGCTTTAATGATATCTTCAAAGGCAATATGACCATCAAAATTCCACATTGAAGTGAAATCTCCATGCTTCTTCTTCGCCTGCGTTCCTTCTCCTCGTTTTATTTTCTTGACCAAAGCCTTTCTAAATATAATCCTGCCTAATCCAATGATAGCTGCAAATACGGTTCCAAACACAAATCCAGCACAGAAGGACATAACGGCGAGCACAGGCACTTTTCATCCAAGGAAGATGATGATGACGAATCTGTGGCAATAACAACGGAAAAGTGGCAAGCATTACAAAAGAGAGCCACAAAAGGTATGAAATTTAAAGTATAGATTTGCAGGAGTTTGGTTAACATTTGAGAAGGATCATAAAAGATTATTGCTGATCATGAAATTGAAAGTATGGTTGCTGCTACTATGGGGTTGCTGATTATTTGTAGTATTGGAGCTCAATACCGCGTGCATGGTTGGGGAAAACTGATTATAATGAAAGAAGCGTGTGGTTGACTGAACCAGTCAGTTACATTAATTAAATTTAGCATGTTGTATAGATGATATTTATGTCTATTTCTTGCATAAACAAAATTGTATCTCTTTCTACATTTAAAATTTTTATTATATATAAAAATAGAATAAAAGTATTATATTTTTATTTATTTAATTAATATGAATTTAAATGGTAGTTCATACTAGTTGCATCTATACCTTTTTTTTTTTGGGCCAATAGTTGCATCTATACTTGGATTTGCATATTTTTCCATATACTATTCTGTGAAATTACTCCGAGTTGATTTATGGAAAACAATTTTAGAAAATAAATTAATAGGGACTAAATTAAATCAAATAGCTAAGTGGTGTGCCAAGTGTTTTATAACGTTTGGTCTCTTATAAAGTGCTAAGTCATCACACGTTTTAAGTCAAGCAACCTAAGTCATAGAAAATTTAGAGTCAAGTCAACTTTTACTAGCCACCGAGTAATTTCCACCTTCCACGCGTTACACTTTTGTTCGCATAACACTTACGAATTTCCAAGAAAATCTAGGGCAAAGGAGTTTGCGATCTTTCAATGAAAGTTCTCAGGAGGCAAAATAATTTCCTTTTTGGAAAACTCACTATCAAGTTCCCCACAATTATTTTAAATGCCCAAAAGTTCCACCAAATTCATTAATAACTAATCAAGTCCCTTGAGACTCACTACTCAAAAAATGATTTATGTATCACCTTTTATTAAACGGTTATATGTAAAGCTGTTTAATGAATAACGGTGAGATTTTAAAAAATAATTATTGGATAATTTTAAAAATAACCGTTTTATATTTAAACAAATACTAAATGATTATTTACATTAACCATTTAGTGTTCGTTTTAGATTCCAAGCATATGACATCGCTAGATTACTAAATGGTTCTTTGGTGGGAACCATTTAGTATTCCGTTACTTTACTAAACGGTTGTTGTCAGAGAATCGTTTTATATACAATATAAAATGATTTTTTGACAGGAACCATTTAGTAGTTTGTTTTAAGAACTTTTCCCCTGCTCAAACCCCACTACTCTGTTTCGAAAAACAGACCATTACCCAGCTTGTCGTTATCTTGCCTTTGATCCTCCACCAAAGAAACTCCAAAGCCCACCATGTCTGGCCATTCCCCACCTTCCTTTGCCACATAAACGCTGTGGGTTCATCTCCGTTGCTTGCTCGTGGCTTGCTGTGCTTGTGGGTCATTTTAGTGTTGCCGTTCTCTTAATTAATCATGAATCATTAAGAGATTATTTCTTAATGACATCTTCAAAAGCAATATGACCATCAAAATTCAATATTGAAGTAAAATAATCTCCATGGTTCTTCTTCGCCTGCGTTTCTTCTCCTCGTTTAATATTTATTGGTTGATAATGAGTTGGTTTAGAAAGATAGTTTAGGAAAATGGGATATGAGAGATAAACAAAGTACTAAAGATCTGTTGCAAGATATTCATAAAAGATTAGAAGCATTAAATATTAAAGACAGAATTAATGTTATAAACAAAAATGAAGAAAATATTTCAATTAATAAAATAAAATTTAATCCAAAAAACAAATATAGAAACATAAAAAATTACTATCTGAGACCAACACTCCCGAACCTTCAATTCGAGGAAAGATCCACTATGTCTTACGATGGATTCTCCATAAATGAGTGGAATATAGATGAATTAAGCGAATATGAAATAATGAATGTAGCTCAGGAAATAACTATGGCAGTTGCCACTTATAGGATAAATAACGTTCAAGATACTAATATATTTGAATTATTAATGCAAGGTTTTACTGGAAGTCTGAAGGACTAGTGGGAAAATATCCTTATAGAAATAGAAAGACATCAAGTAAAAACTTCGCATTCTATAAAAAGAAATGAAGATGGAATAGAAACAGCTTATCTAGATAATATTGCCCAATTAATATAAGCAATAATAAAACATTTTGTAGGAGAACCAACAATAATGCAAGAAAGATATCTAACTGAATTAATGAATCTACGATGTCCTACACTTGCGGATTTCAGATGGTATAAAAATAATTTTATTCCTAAACTTTTTCAAAGACAAGATGCTAACTCTGAAACCGGGAAAGAAAAATTCATTTCTGGATTACCAAAACTCTTTGCAAAAATAGTTAAAAATGAAATAAAACAAAGACAAGGATTGGGAACTATAATTTATGATGCATTAACTTACGGAGAAATAATACAAATAATAATAGGATTAAAATTGTGTAATGAAATAAAAATGCAAAGAAGATTTATAATGAAAGCAGACAAAGAAAATTAGAATTAGGCGATTTTTGTGAACAATATGGATTTGAGAAAATCCAAGCTCCCTCTAGAAGAAAAAAGAAAAAGGATAATATCCCTACCTATTATAAAAAATATAGAAAGAAAAAATATTTTCCAAAATCGAAGAAATACACACCTTATAAGAAAAATAAGAATACTACCCAAAACAAAAAAGATAAAAAAGATATAGTTTGTTATAAATGTGGCAGGTTTGGACATTATTTCTCAAAATGCAAAATGGAAAAGAAAATAAGAGAACTCCAAATAAGTGAAGAAAATAAATAAAATTTACTTAGGATAATGTTAGAAGATAGCTCTTTTGAATCTGAAGACGAAGAAACTTTGGAAGAAGAAAATCTAGAAAACATTTTCAATATTAAAATAGACAACGAATCATTTTCAGAATTTTCCTCTGAAGATAATTGTTATGGAAAAGAAATCTGTAATTGTTCTGAAAAATTACAGATAAATACTTTGGATAAAGAAAATCTAAAGTTCTTAATAGAAATAATAGACAAAATCCAAGATGAAGACATAAGAAACCAATATTTGTTGAAAATAAAAGATATTCTAAATAAAGAAGAAAACAATTCCAACCAAATAGAACCAATTAATTTAAATAATATATTAAAAAGATTTGAGAAAAATAATAAACCAACATGAATAAAAGAACTTCAAGAAGAAATAAAAAATATTAAACAAGAAATTAGAGAATTGAAAAATAATGAAATACAAAGAGATATTGAAATTTTACAGATAAGAGCCTTGTTAAAAAAACCAAATAATGAAGAAAATAATGAAAATGTTAATGAATTATCTACAGAAATAAATCAAGAAAGATATATAAATATGATATGTCAAATAACTTATAGAAAATGGTATTTCCAGGTCAGTCTGGTAATCAACCAAGAATTCACTAAACTATTGTATTTTTAGTAGATTCTGGTGCCGATATGAATTGTATATAAGAAGGATTAATACCAACCAAATACTATGAAAAAACTTATGAAAAAATTGGAACAGCAAATAATTCCCCTCTTGACATTCAATATAAGTTAGCCAATGCTCATATTTGTAAAATAATTGTTATGGAAAAGAAATCTGAAATTGTCTTGAAAAATTATAGATAAATACTTTGGATAAAGAAAATCTAAAGTTCTTAATAGAAATAATAGAAAAAATCCAAGATGAAGACATAAAAAACCAATATTTGTTGAAAATAAAAGATATTCTAAATAAAGAAGAAAACAATTCCAACCAAATAGAACAATTAATTTAAATAATATATTAAAAAGATTTGAAAAAAATAATAAACCTGCAGGAATAAAAGAACTTCAAGAAGAAATAAATTCCTTCTGTCTTTTTTCCATTTTAGCTTTCTACTTCTAGCTTGGCTTATCACCTTATCTTCCAGTCTCTTTTGCTTTCTTCTTTTGACTGAGCATCTCGTTAATTGCTATTTCTTCTTGTGAGTGACTAGTTGAAAGTCTTCAAAATCCGCACCATAGATGTCTTGCTCTATATTTGTCTCTTCTTTTGTCTCTAGCTGTTGAGTGAACGACCCCACATTTGATACCACTTGAGAGGCTGCATCATTAATTAAAGAGGCCCATTCTTCTTCTATCCTTACAAGGTTTAATATTTAATCATTAATTATTACCTTTACACTAAACCTTTCTAAATATCCTACTATATAGAATGATAGCTGCAAAAATAATGGCAAGTACGGTTCCAAATACAAATCCAGTACAAAAAGAAATAATGGCAAGCGTAGCCACTTTTTCATCCAAGGAAGATGATGATGATGAACCTGTGGCAATAACAACGGAAAAATGGCAAGCATTAATACAAAAGAGAACCACAAAAAGAGGTATGAAATTGAAAGTAGAAATTGGCAAGAGTTTATTAAACATTTTACAGGGATCATGAAAGATTATTGTTGATCATGAAGTTGCTATGGGGTTGTTGATTAATTATTTATAGTCTTGGAGCTCAGTATTATGTGGTTGGTGAAAACTGATTGTGATGTGACGACCATTCATTAACGCGTGGTTGATTTCAACTCATTCACTTCTTTCGAGAAATTGAAGAAAATATTATAATAAGGCGTGCTGCTCAACATACTTAATTGAATTATGAGTAAATGTGCAGTATTTAATCATAAATTATTTCTCAAGGAGTGTGTTTGATAGCTTATGTTATGGGGTGATACAAAATAAATTTTTAATTTTCTCTTGCAAATTTTTTATAAGTTTTGGAATGTCCAATGTTTAGGAGAGATTTTTCCAAAATTTTTTAAATTTATTCTTTTACTTAAATTATTTAAAATCTTAGATTAATTAGGAATTTACATTTTTGAATTAGTTTGAAAAGGATAACATGAACATTAGTTTTATTCTCTTTTAGGTAGTGATATATGGATTGTAGTTGGATGCATACTAGACAAACAAGTGATGGGTATGATAACAGGGTAAAGAATTTTTTGGAATTTATTAAGAAAAATATTATTGACAATAATGGGAAGTTTTATTGTCCTTGCGTAAATTACTTGAATGAGAGGAGACTAAGTGTTGCCAAGATAAGAAAACACTTGATTTGTAATGGTATTTGTAAGAATTATACGGTATAGATTTGACATGGTGAACGATTGAAAAATCATAGTGGTATATCTCAATATGTGAAAGTTGATCATAATCTTGATGATTAAGTAGATATGGATGAAGATCAACTAGAAGACATGATTCATAATGTTTGTGAAGAGATTTTTGAACAAGAAAATGTGTATGATAACTTGTGTATTGATACGGAGAAGCCTTTATACCTAGGGTGTACTAATTTTAGTTTGTTGTCTGGGATGTTAAAATTGATTACGTTGAAGGCAAGAGTTGGGTGGAGTGACTAGAGTTTTACATGATTGCTAGAGTTACTCCAAATAATGTTTCTAGAAGAAAATGTACTACTAAATTATTACTATGATGCCAAGAAAATCTTGTGCCCAATGGGTATGAATTTTAAAAAGATACACGCATACCTTAATGATTGTGTGCTATACAGAAAATAGCTAGAAGGGGAGGAGAAGTGTCTGAGATGTGAGGCATCATGGTATAAAGAAAACAGGCTCCTGCAAAGGTGTTGTGGTATCTTTCAATTATACCAAGGTCTAAGTGCTTATTTACGAATACTAATGATGCGCAGAATTTGAGATGGCATGCAAATAAGAGGATATTTGACAAAAAACTTTGACATCTAGTTAATTCTCCTCATGGAAAAAATTTGATCAATTATTTCCTGAATTTGGCGATGAGTCAATGAACCTTAGGCTTAGACTTTCTACTGATGAAATGAATTCTTATGGTAGCCTGAGCAATATACATAGCTCATAGCTTGTTCTTTTAGTGATTTATAACCTATCACCTTGATTATGCTTGAAATGGAAGTACATGATGTTATCCACATTAATTTTGTGATCAAAACAACTTGGAAATGACATTGATATTTACCTAAGACCTTTGGTTGAAGACTTGAGAGAATTGTGGGAGGTAGTTGTGGATGTGTTTGATGCAGATCGGAAGAAGAATTTTAAGTTATGTGCTATGGTCTTTTGTACTATAAATGACCTTCCTGTATATGGGAATTTATCCGAGCATAGTGTCAAGGGTCACAAAGCATGTCCAAATTGTAAACAAGGCACATGCTACGATCAACTTTAATATGGAAGGAAAATGGTCTACCTTGACTATTAAAGATTTTTTAGATGAGATCACCCTTATTGTAAATTAAAAAAACTTTTCATGGCCACCAAGAGCACCTTCATGCTCCAAATGCTTTGACTAGGGAGCAAGTTTATGAACAGGTGAAAGACATTAATGTTATCCTTGGTAAGACTCAAAAGAATACAAGTGCTAAAAGTATATGGAAAAAATGATCTATGTTTTTTGATCTTCCACATTGGCACCATCTTGAAGTGAGGCATTGTATTAATGTTATGCACATGGAGAAAAACATGTATGATAGTATTATTGGAATGGTTTTAAACATGCCAGGCAATACCAGGGATGGTGTGAATATAAGGTTAGATTCAAAAGAAATGGGACTATGAGAGGACTTACACCTGAGGTCAAAAGGTAACTAGACTTATTGTCCCCTAACCTCTCATACATTGTCTAAGGTTGAGAAAATAAGTATTTGTGAGTGTTTACATGAGATCAAAGTTTCATCAGGATATTCTTCAAATATTAATAAGCTTGTGTCAATGAAAAATTTGAAAATGGTAGGCTTAAAGTCTTGTGATTGTCATATTTTAATGGAATAATTATTACTAGTAGCCATTCGAGATATATTAAAAGAAGATTTAAGGCATGCAATAACTAGACTTTGCTTCTTCTTCAATGTGATATGCAGTAAAGCTGTTGATCCCCTTAAATTGGATGAGTTGGAAGAAGAAGCTTGTATTATCTTGTGTCAACTTAAGATGCAGTTTCCTTCTTCATTTTTTAACATTATGATACACTTAATATAGTTTCTCTAGTGAGAAAGGTAAATATGTGTGGCTTATCTACTTATGATTGATGTACCTAGTTGAGAGATACATATAAATATTGAAAGGGTATATGAAGAATCCATATCGGTCTGAAGTATCTATCGTTCAGAAATATGTTGTCGAAGAAGCTTTAGAATTTTGTTCTAATTACTTGTTAAATACAGAACTAATTGGGCTTTCTAAATCTTGTCAAGAGAGGAGGCAATTAGGTCAAGGCACATGTGGGGTATCGATAAAGAGCATGAATTGTCATGAAGTACCAGAAGTGCATTTATATATTTTAAATAGTATTGATGAAGTTTGAAGTTACATAGATACACATAAAGAACTTTTAACGGTAGAATGCAATCGGCTGAGAATGATTGAATAAAGGTTCTTGAAAGAACATAGTAGGACTTTTGTAGATTGGTTCAAACAAAATCTTAAATGAAGATAACATTTTTGATACTATTAAATGATTAGTAGAGGGTTCTAACGTGGATGTGATATGCTAGAGCGCATACACTATTAATGGATCCTGTTATACAAATTCACTTGATGAGAAGAGTACTATGAGAAAATAGTAGAGTTATGATAGTGGCTGAAGTTGTGCACTTTTCAAGTAAGAAAGATAAGAATTCATAAATGGCATTGATGCCTTCTTTGGGATTATTGAAGAGATTTGGGAGGCTAACTATTCAAAATTTAGAGTGCCTGTTTTCAAATGCAAGTGGGTTGACATCAATGACGTGCAATAGGATAAATTAGGATTTATATTGGTTGATCTTAAAAGGCTAACATATAGGAAGGAGCCATTTATTATGGTAGACTAAGCAAAACAAGTTTTCTATATCACTGATTCAGCTAATAGAAGTTATTCAATAGCTCTAGAAGGAAAAAGGGTGATTGATTGTGATGACAAGAATGAAAAAGGCTTCGATATTTTTGAGACTCTTATTTTCTCATTAAGACTACCCAATTTGAATATAGATGAGATAGATGACGAATATGCCACACGAAGTGATCACCATGATAGGATGTGGGAGAATATCTCTATATGAATTTAATTTTTAAATTAATGTTAGTTTTCTAATTTTGAAATTAATGTTAGCTTTTTAATGTTGAATTAGGTTTTATTTACAATTCTTTGTGTTTTAGTTATTTTGTATTATATGAATTGTTTTAATTATAGTTCTTTATGTTTTATTTTTAGAAATATGGAGAAGAGTTCAAAGTTGACTTACTAACGGTGCTCCAAGCCAGCCATCTATAGAGGTTTCTCTGAGCTAGTCGACTGTAGAGGTTGCTGAAAGTGGTGATAGTAATCCTAGTTAGAGCCAGTTAGGGAGGAGGGGTAGATGAGGTACTTGATTGAGAGAGCTGACCTTGAGCATAACTACTAGCTGTAGATTGCCAATCCAGTTCAATTGGTGGTAGAAACCACAAGGGCTAAATAAGGCCAAGTTTGTTAACTACTTTAGGCTCTTATCACATAACAAGCCCATTATCTTGTATGAAGATTAGCTTGATGTGTTTAGAATGTGTGAAGGA
This sequence comes from Prosopis cineraria, assembly GCF_029017545.1. NCBI lineage: Eukaryota > Viridiplantae > Streptophyta > Magnoliopsida > Fabales > Fabaceae > Prosopis > Prosopis cineraria. The sequence goes on along the minus strand of NW_026555343.1, from coordinate 26,608,510 downwards.
ACAAATTTAGGAAAGCATTCAGGTATAACATTGTAAAATTATAAACATTTATAATTATTACATGTAAAATACTAATTATTATTAATTACAGCTCACCTATGATGTTCTGAATGATGAAGCATGTAAGAGACAGTTGATACAATATTGTAGGAAAGTTAGAGAGGTGTCAAAACTAATCTTGTGAGGAAATTTGTCCATGTCAAGTTGAAAGAAAGTCAACTCATCCTAATCCTCTCGAGACATACTAGTTTCTGAATGAATAAACTTGGTAGGAATTTCATAAGATTCAGACTTTTGAAAAAGCTATGGTTAGTTGATTTCTAATTAATTTGATTATAGTAATTTAATTCAATTGATTTTATTAAATTGTTAATTTTTTATTAACAAGAGAAATGAACAAAAGGGTAAGAAATTGCTTGGAGAAATGAATGCACCACACAATGTCTTGTGGGGTTTATGATCATGTTGATGATATCTTAATGGATGATAAGTTGAAGAAGAGAGAAGAAGAAGCTAAATTCAATCCTTCTATTCTCTTATCTTTACCATCGCCTATTGTAATGTCATCCCTGAAATTACCAACACACAGAACATAAAACAAGATACTATTATGATAACTAGGATTAATTAAATCCCTTACATATAGTTATCATAACACAAGGATTACAAAGAAGTTTAAGAAATTGGGATCCTTAAAAAACTCTTTGAAAAAGCTATTTGAACTCAAACTATAATTTAAAGAAAAATACAAAAGGTACTGGAAATGAGAAAAACAAATAACATCTCAAAACAAGTATTAAAAGAGACAATTTAATTTCCCCTAAAGGTGCTCCATCTACCACGGTGTATGTGTTATGCAGCTCAGCTGATGGCATAGAAAACCTAAGGATCTTACTACATAGTATGTGTTGGTGCATTTATCTTGGGTCATGGCATGTCTTTGCTATCATGATAGCAAATAGCTATCATGATAGCACTCCAGATCTAACTTTTGGAGCACATCGTTTCACCATTCAATGTCCAATTTGAGTGATTCAATCGTCCACACATAGCTCTTTAAGCCATATAGCTATTTGCACTAGTTTCACACCCAAACATTAAACCAATTGAGAGTTGGATACTTGGATACAAAATGATCCTTTAATCTTTCCAAACCAATAACCAAGGTGTCTAAACTCACATACCAACTACCAATAACCATAGGACCACTTAAACCAACTCAAATGGGCTATAACCAACTTGGTTGCATAGTTAAAACACATAAATAACATTGCACTCAAGATTTAGCCATCCACACCCTAAATTTATCATAAACCCAAGAGGTAACAACAATTCATTATAATCATTCTTCTGGCCATTCAAACACACAAATGAACACAAAAACCACACTTGCACTAGTGTCTTAATCTCTCACAACCATTATATCACAATTACAACATGCCAAGTTGAGATGCCCATAGTTTATAGTAGAATTTATATAGGTGACAACAAAATAGCTTCATGATCCTAAGTTGGCATAGGCATAATTAATTCATTACAAAACTAGAAGAAAGAGAAAGGACTATACAAACACAATTTCCCTCAATGCTTAGCAAAATTTATACAAGTGACAAGAAAATAGCTTCATGAGCCTTTACTTGAAAAAATGTAACCATAGGATGAGTCGAGGACTCAATAACCAAATAGTCTAATCAAACTACTCATGTGTGAGAATAATTAGTGAGTATGTGAAGTGGCACATAAAACACATATAACAAGTTACATATACATACATATGGCTTTAAAATGATATTCATGAGCAACACACCGCCTTATACCCTCCTTATACCTTCCAACAGAATCTATAGGCTGACAACTCAATAGAACTAAATCTATATGATTAGATTAACCCAACCTCACCAATCATGGGAGATAGCATTGACCAAGAGTGCCTTCATCTATTATGAACTATAGATTCCCCTATCTATAAATGCTTAGGAAGTCGATGCCCGTTCTATCTCACAGAGCACTAAGACTTCCAATAAATGTAGAACTATGTACCGGGGCCTCTACGGTGCCAATATACCATATGAATTTTAAAATAATGTCCCCAACACCATACTAGGGTGAATTCCCACTTTCTTATAATTATCATACCAAACATATGCTTAATGATTCCACACATAACTATAACATGAAATTTCCACTATGATGATCATTTCCACATAAACCATAGAATTTCATAAATTCTTATACTTGAATATAGGATTTAGTGTTCAAAACCATAATGTTCAAAACATAATTTTTCATTCTAGTTCACATAAAGTTTCTAAATCATAATCTTTCATATTAATACTATACTAGTACAAAACAAGAGTATTTGCTTTAATAATAGCCACACAACTATCCAAACATGCAAATAAAGAGTTTAGACAATTTGGTTACCTCAACCCTTTTGTTACTAAAAGGGTTACTGAGATAAAAAAAAAAGCCCCACACATGTCCACTAGCATAAAAATGCCCAATTAATATTTAATCTACAAGATTAAACATTAAATAATCAATTCACACTCTAATTAACCCCTTTTTAGCATAATGTCGGGTAATCACAATACCTAAAACCTTACTTTAACAACATAAACTCTCCCAACACACTCTATTAATCTCATTTAACACCCAAATACTCTGAGAACACTAATCTTCTACCCATATTGCTCTTAAACTCTCAAATTTCACTTAGGGTTCATCCAAACCCTAACCAAAAACTCTAAATCATTGCACAATCCATAAACCTACATTTGGAGGCTTTATTTAACTCTCCAAAACCTTAACTATAGCAACAGGTTTGGTCATAACCTAAGAAAAACTAAAATCAAGTACCACATTCCCCAATCATAGAAAAATTCATAAAAGAGGAAGGAGAGAAATAAGAAGCTCACTGAATGGTGATTCTTACTCAAAATGCTCTTGGAATGCTCTTAGGATGAAGCCCTAATAGAGAAAAATCTTTCCCCATCATCCCTCTTATGATTCTTTTGCTTTCTTCCTCTGTTATTCTATCCATGCATGAACTAATATGTGCAAATTCTTGCACATCCGTCACGATGCATGGTGTGTCCGCTGCGGTAGATGACACAATGAAGCTTGAGGTAATTTTGGGCCTCACTCCATACCCTGGTCCATTCTAACTCTGACCTAACCCTCTTTTAAAACTGTCTAATGATCCAATAACTACAGTAGTCTTTCAAAAATATCATTAATTTAAAATTCACTTAAATTTACCAATTTACTCTTTTAAACACTTGAAATTTCAAGGTTTGAAACTTAGGATGTTATACTTATCTTTCTTGAGGATAAATAGAGATATGGTCATTAATATAAGAAAGGAACGCATACAAGTAAGAAGGCATACTAGGTTACTAAAAGGATTGTAAGTAACATTTAATTCTTTAAATTTTTTATTCAATTATCAATACAAAATGTTATGATTTTTGTTTTGTTTGTTATGGGAGGTTGTTAAGGAACAAATATCAAGGATTCTTCATTTTAGAGGTAGAAATGACAAGTTTCTAAACTTTCAATTATAATCAATTTACTCTTTCAAGAGAGTTCTTCTTTGAGAGTTTTATACTTTAATTGAAATCTTGAAAAAAGGGTTTTTTAAGTGATTTGTAACAACTTGCTGGCTGTAGTAAGGTTTGTTGTTTAATTAAGACTAGTTAAGTCTTGAGAGTTGTGCTGAGATTGCAAGCACTTATTAAAGCTTGTGAGTTTAATTGAAAATCTCAAAGGTTTTGAGGATTAGACATAAATGAAGATTTGGGTTGAACTAGGATAAATATCTTGTGTCAAATCTCTTCTTTCCTTGCATCTATCTTCCTCACTCCTAAATTCATCAGAAAAATTTAATGTCACCCAATTTACCCCCTCTTGGGTGCCAACCTATCCAACATTTAGTATCAGAGTTTGGCCTCTTGATTAAAGACTTAATAGTCTAAGAGGATCCTATGACTAGTTTTGGTGACAGTATTTTTCCCAATGTGCTGAGATTAAGAGGCCTCCAGGATTTAATGGTGAAAACTTTACTTTCTGTAAGAGCAAAATAAGATTATTCTTTAAGGCATTAGATCTTGATTTAGGGGAGATTGTTGAAAATGGTCTCTATGTTCCTATGAAAACTGTGGAAGGACAATAAGTGAGAAATGTAAGGAATAAATTTATTGAAAAAGAAGAGAAATTTGTGCTACTGAATTCCAAGGAAAAATTGATCATAGCAAGCGCCTTGAGTCAAGAAGAATACTTTCGTGTCAGAAATCTTGAAACCATAAAAGAAATCTGGGATGCTTTAGAGATAGCTCATAAAGGCATAAAAGGAGTGAAGGAAAACAAAATGAGTATATTTACTTAAGAGTATGAGCTTTTCAAGATGAAGCCTAGAGAAAGCATCAAGGAAATGCAAACTAGATACACACACATGGTGAACGAGTTTGTAGCACTTGAAAAGACTTACGCACAAAAAGGGCAAGTCAAAAAAAATCATGAGAGGACTCCTTGCTGAGTGGCAACCAAAAATCACTGCCATTGAGGAAGAAAAAGGTGATTATGTGAAATTAGTGGAAGTATTATTTAGAAGCCTTGTTGAACATAAAGGGAGATTATCAATGCTTAAAGAGGATGCAGAGAAGAAGAAGAAATCACTAGCACTGAAAGTATCAAAAGAAAGTTTTGATTTTGAAATTAGTGATAGTGAATACTCTAATGAGGAAATGGTCATGTTTGTTAAGAAGTTTGGAAAATTTTTTAAGAAGAAGTTTGATAAGAAATTTTCAAAGAAGAAAGATAAGGAGATTATCTCCTTCAAATGCAAAAAGCTAGGCCATATCAAAGTTGATTGTCCCTTGAAACAAGAAAGTAAGAACTAAAAGTATGACAAGAAGAAGTTCAAGGAATATCTCTCTTTAATATGGGGTGATAGTGATAAGGAATCTTGTAAAGTCCTTACTTAATCTAGATTTTACCATTTCAATCACATTTATCACAATACAATCACAATAGCATATTAAAGTAATAGCCTTTGGTTTGTTTTAAAATGTGGGATCCCAACTTCATCAAATATATGTTCAAATAACAGGTCTAACGGAAGCATAGATACAATCATACAACTTAATAAAACACAACATCTTTACCCTGAAAAAGGGTCATACACTATGGGTCATACCACCATATGCTGTGGTATGTGATATAGAACCATGACTTTGTTCTTCTTTATGCCATGTACCGCAGTATGGTGTACAATGTGCCACAATGATAGTTCAAAAGGCAAACTTTCGCCATGTGCCATTTTCATATCTGATGTCTGATTATAGTGATTCAAGATCCCATACAGAGCTTATACATATTCTATCTAATGAGACAAGTTTAGACTTGATCCTATGGTCTGATTTAAAATTGGACACCCAGGTGCAAAAAGTTACCTTTTCTTTTAAAAACTCACACCTTAAGTACTAAATTCTCATTCCTTATCTCATTAGACAACTTTGGGCCTTGAACCAAGTTCAAAAGGACTATATACATCTGATTGACACTTCTAATCACATACATCACATCAATTACTTAATTTGACTTCTCAATGCCATATTACACACTTGTGGACTTAAATGAGGCACAATACATACTGCATATATTCACATAGACTTGTTTCACTTTCAATCATCCAACTCTTACATATGGCCTCCACCTCACCATATGATCGAGAATCACAAATATACTTGACTCTTCTAAATGGGGCTCCACCTTACCATTTGTGTTAAGTTCTCATACATACACAAAATTTCACATTCAATTCACACACACACACACACACACACACACATGAGTGGAATAAGTTATATAATAACATATACTTGCTTGAATCGCATCTAGGCCTACCCACGTATCTATCCTTGGGGTACCCTCAGCAAGATGCAACATATATATATATATATATATATACACAAGCAAGTTTTCCACCACAATTCATATACACATTTATATTTTCATATTCACATACACTAATGCATCTTAGTTGGCAACTCAAATTCTAAATACAACTTTATACATTCATTTACACTAATGAAAGTCATATTGCTACCAATTGAGACTACTCTTTCCTCACTTCTTTTCCTAGTCTTCTCATGCTCTCTTTACCTGTGTACAAAAGTAACAGAGTGAGATATACATCTTAGTAACTTGGATATAACCCTAATTATCGGTTAGTAAGAAAAATCATAAACAAGAGGTAAAGTAGCATGTGCTTCAGTAAAAGAAATGTCATTTATAGATACAAGTATTTATTCTCATTAATCTCATCATGCTCATGCTTATTCTCATGTATTCGTGGTTCCACCCAGTGGAGCCATCTCTACCCTTAGCCCAGGACTTTTAGTCTTTCATAAAAGATTATACCAGATATCTTATTTGCGTATGGGTGGTCTCCTAAGTCTATTGTGGCGGAGTTAAGCTTTATGCTCAAGACCTTCAGGACTATGTAGCCTTACAGAGTAGGACTGTAATAACTCAAAAATTTCATTAAAATTTATGGTAAGGCATTTTAACTATTTTTTTAATATATGATTTGGGGTAGTTTAACAAGAGTAAATTGATAACTTAGTGGCAATGACTCTGAATTTTTTATATGTAGGCTTTGAGTTTGAATCTACCTAGATACAGGAGGATTTTTTCCTTTTAGTCTAAGTGAAATTATTGTCATACCCTTAAAACAAAATAAAATAAGGAGAGATGACTCAAAATCAGGCCATGCACATCAGGACTATTCTCCTATCCTCCTCCATTTTTGAATTTTCCAGATGGTGTAAGAGGAAGAGAGAGTGTTCAGACCTTAGGCTCTGGTTTTTATTCTTCCTCCATCTCTTTTTTCATCTTTAATGTTTTTGCTATGGATGAGGTTAGGAGTTCTATCCGCCACTGCTAGGGACTGAGCCGTGAGTATTCTTACTTGGAACACTGTCGATTTCTCCCTTCCTCCTCCTTTTGATCACTATCTTCCTCCTCCTCTGATAGTGTCATGTTGGGTTCTTTAATTCTATGCTGTCAGAGCTAATTTGTTGTTGCAGAAGGTCCCAATTTGTGATCATCCCTCTTCCCTTGTCTTACCGATACTCTTCTTCTGCCTCTGCCATTTCTGTTTTTTGTCCTATTTTTGCTATTGCTAACTTGGGGTGAGAGTCTTTTCTCTTCCTTCTCCCTGATCTTGTGAGTATGTGTTATAAGGTTGGGCTGTGATCTTTCCTATTTTTGATTGCTACTGTGTATGATAAGCAGGAGTAATTGATGTTTAGAATCTTACCCCCCTCTCTTTTCTTTGCTACCGTAGTCTATGGTGAATTAAAAAAAATAAAGAAAGAAAACAAAAACATTTGAGCAAACTGAATTGATTTCAATATAGTTTTTCTTGGGTTATTATCAATGGAGACTAACCATATTTTTTTCCTTTGAAGTTAAAACTAATGTTTTTGTTGAAGGGTAGACTTTGAGAAGCTTGATTAGTCTAAATATTATTTATTTGGAAAATTTTTGGAAAGGGAATTGAGAAGGGGGAAGCTTGGTATTTGTTTGAATTTTGATGCATACAAGATGCTCAATAAAATGCTTGATTGGAATAATTTCAATGTGTGCTAGAAAATGGAAATAGAGATTTTTGAAAAGGGTGCTTTCATTAGTAGTTCAAGTGCCAAATTGCTATTTGTGAATCAATCTCTTGAATATTTATGGAATGTTTGATGCAATGTTTGGGGAGGAGTTGAATTTAAAATTTGTATTACTTTTATGAGTTATTTTAGATTCAAGATCTCGAGTAATGAAAATCTATAAAAGAAAATAACAAATGGTGTTACCTGGTACTAGGATTTAGTGACCAAGCATTGTGATATTGTGATAGGGACCAGTTTGGAATAAGTTGTTTATTTAAAAATTTACCAAATCAGTGAATAGCACCCCCATTATTTTACCAATAAAAGTAGTCTGCTATTGAAAATATTACCTCTTTTATAAATCTTTTTTTAAAATTGTGATAAATATTGAGTACTTTGTTAATTAAATTATTTTAGTTTTGGAAATTATAGAATAATGATGAAGGATGATTAAATTATGATATGTGCATGTATTTTTCATTAAGAAATATACTTCAAAATTGATGAAGGCATCTTTGTTTATTGAACTCTAGAATTTCTTGGTGACTCAATTAATGCAAGGTTGTACATTAGTTATGAAGCATTACTTTGGCAAGGTCCGAGATTTAAAAAAAATGAAAATTTTATTTCATAAATGATTATTTTTCTCACATGTTTGAAATGTGTTTTTTAAGAGAACTCTAAATAGAACACTGCTGCTAACAATAGTTCCGTTAGCCTATAGTGCTGTGGTTAAAAACTAGCTAGTTTGTCTCGTAGGCTTTGTTCTCATGTTAGTTATTCATAGGCTTTGTACCACGCATTTGATTTGTGGCTATGAGCCACGTTTGGTTACTTACTCTCATGGACTGTGTGTCCACATTTGTTTCGTATTTTTGGCTGCTTTTGGTTACTTACCCTCGTGGATTATGTGTCCACGTTTATTTTCATGGCATAAGTCATGTTTGATTATTTACCCTCGTGGATTGTGTGTTCATGTTTGTTACCTGTTTTGTTAAGTCCTTAAAGTTTTAAAGTTTTAATCAACTTATGTATTTAAAATTTCAATGGTTTCAATTAGCAAGTGTACTAATTTAATTTACATATGGATAATTTGTTTTCTTCAAGCATGATAAATAAAGCAATTTTAGTACACTCTCATTTTATGATTATGATTAAGATTTTCATATTTATTAAGTTTATTATATTGAATCATCATTTTTCTAATTATTTTACATAATTGTTTGAATTTATTATTTTTTACTCCTTTAAATTTTATATTTTTGGGGATGCTATTCACTGAAAAATATTTTGGTCTCGGATTTATTAACCGATATTAAACCTATTGTCAATCACTGAAAGGATTGTTGTTGAGCTGGGTGAATATTTATTTTGAGAATGCCTTTTCTTTTTAGGTATATATTCAATTATGTACTTTATTTTGAGATTATAATTCAAGTGCTCCACATTAACTATAGATGTAATTCTAATTTGTAAATTTATATTGACTGTCTGTTGTTGAGGAGCAAAGCTTCATATTAGTAATCTGTCTATAAGTGGTTGTTGTAGAGATTCAGGAGATTCTATTTACATAGAAAGTTCTACCAAAATTTCTATAGAAAGTTTAAAAATCTTTTATTTAGATGGAAATGTTACTATGATTTCCAATCATATTTCAGATGAACTAAGATATTAAATTAGAATTTTCTTGATTTGGGCTTAAGGGATATATGTTTGTGCATATATCTTGTGCCAGTCATGCTTAATTTTTAAGGCGTGACAACGACCATAGCTCCTACCCTAGTCTAGGGTACACCTATAGATCATAATCCTAGGTTTATCATGGCAGAGTCAAGCTCTACTCTCAAGATCTTCAGGATCTCTTAGGTTCTTCCTGAAAGAGTCAAGCTCTATGCTCAAGATCTTCAGGACTTTTTAGACATACACAAAGTAAGGGCAACAACCCCTTACCCAGTTTAGGGTACTCTCGCAGATGCAATGCACATGTCTATGCATATGTCTCAACATTCCTTTTATACACAACTCATACACCCACATGCATATTCTTTCACAATGCTGGTACTCTATCAGTTCATAAATTACAATGCACAAGTCACTAACTAAAGCATACTCTCAAGCCCGTAAATCAATGCCCTAACAAAGCTAGGTCTTCTCTCCTCTTCAGATACATTTTCCTAAATCTTCCATTCTATTTTTACGAGATGATCATGTCAGCTTTAAGCAATTTTCAACTTCCATTGCGGTGCATGGTATAATGAGTTCAATCTCACTTATGCTCATGCGTTATGCCCTAAAATACCATTCTACCCTTCAATCTTATTAACACAACAGCTGTTTAACACAAACACCAACTCAACATCGAAACAACAATCAATCCACTAATAACTAATTTACCCTTGGTTAGCAACTAATTTTCTTGGATTGAATTTCTGGATGTTACAAATATGTAGAAGAAGAAGAAGTAAATTTTTGTCTAATGGCCAAAAGTGACATACATCAGGTAAATGATTCTAACTCAGAATTAGAATTTGATTTTACATTTGAAGAATTAAAAAATAACTTTTGAGGAATTACATAATAAATATTTTTTGCTTATGAAAAATCTTGCTTAAACTATAATGAAACTTGCAATTTCAGAAAAGAAAAAACATGTCTCTCAAAACTGAAAATGAGGCTTTGAAATAGAAAGTTAATATTTTAGAAAATGAAACTCAATATGTAGGTTGTTCACTTCATATTTCTAAATGAAAGATTTTAAAAATACTCTTGGTATATTTGTTAAGGGTAGGGAAAATCTAAATAAGATTTTAAGTTAACAAATAAGTATTTTTATAAAGCTAGATTAGGTTATAAACCTAAGTAAAAACAAAAATATTATAAAAATTTCTTTGTTCCTGCAACTATGACTAACTCACCTTTAGTCTACTTGTTCTTATTGTAACAAGAAAGGACTCATGACCAAGTCATGTGTCCATAGAAGGCAAGAGTTGAGTGAAAATGTGAAGTGAGTTCCAAAGGAGTCTACTAAATCATTAGGACCCAAACATATTTAGATACCTAAGAAAACTTGACATTTGTGCAGGTATCAAGGAGAGCCATACATGAAAAGTGGTATTTAGATAGTGGCTACTCTAAGCACATGACTAGTGACAGCTCAATGTTCCTATACATAGTTGAAACTAAATATGGTGGGATTGTCACTTTTGAAAACAATGAAAAAGGAAAAATTCTCAGTATAGGTAAGGTTGGTAAGAATTCTCCCAACTCTTTATGCATAGATAATATTTATCTAGTTGATGGTTTAAGACATAACTTTTTATGCATAAGTCAATTATGTGACAAAGGTTCTGAAGTTATATTTAATGTTATGCATTGCATTATGAGAGACGAGAAAAAAAGGAAAAATCATCCTAGAAGGAAAAAAAAAGTTTAGAATGTATATTCCATCAACCTCAATGATAATGATTCCCTGAACACAAAGTGCCTAATGTTTATGAATGATGAAAGTTGGCAAAAGATTAACTCATATGAATACAAAGCAACTAGACAACCTAGTAAAGAAGGATCTTGTCATTAGGCTACTAAAGATAAAATTTGAAGCTGAAAATTTGTGTGATTCTTGTATGGAGGGTAAGCAAGTTAAGACAACATTCCACAGAGAAAATGTGGTGTCCACCTCAAGGCCTCTTAAGCTGCTTCATATGGATTTAATTGGTCTTTCAAGGGTAAAAACCAAGGGGGTAATCTCTATAGTTTTGTTATTGTTAATGATTATTCTACGTTCACATAGACTATCTTTATGTCTTAGAATGATCAAACTTTTGATTATTTTGTGGCATTTATAACCAAAGTGCAAAATGAAAAGAGTTTGAAAATTATGAAGATTAGAAGTAATGATGGTAGAGAATTTGACAATTTCAACTTCACTAAGTTTTGTGAATAATAGGGAATAAGTTATGAATTCTCAGCATTAAGAACTCCTCAGCAAAATGGATTTATAGAGAGAAAGAATAAAATCTTGGAGGAGATAGCAAGAGCTATGTTAAATGAAAAGAAGCTGCCAAAGTACTTTTGGACAAATGCTATGAGCACAACTTGCTACATTACAAATATGTGAGACCTATTATGAGAAATACACCTGATGAGCTCTATAAAGGAAGGAAGCCTAACATCTCACATTTACATGTATTCGGCTATAATTGTTTTGTACTCAATAATAGTAAGGATAATCCAGATAAGTCCGACTCTAAGAGTGATGAAGCTATGTTTTTGTTTCCAATTAATGTGTATTGTGTATGTTATATATATACATGTTCTTTTAATTTTGAAAGAATATTGTTGCTGATGATAATATTTGCTAGATTGTCTAAATTGTGAAATGTCAATAAAATTCTATTGCAGGGAGGCTACTTAAAATGCAACTTCCACATAAAAAAATGTACAGCATATTTGACAATTATTCCAATGACCGTCATATATAATGGGCAATATTTGATGATTCTCACAGTTAATCGTCAAATATGCTCTTGGGTTTTTAGTAGGAGTATCATTTTTGGTACCTTACACAATAATCATCAAATATATGGATTTGCATAAATGATGGGGGCTTATTTGATGGTTTTTAATTGTCAAATATATAGGAAAATAACTGTCAAATATCATATTTCTGTAGTAGTGAGCATTGACTATGAGTAATGGAAGGTTGCCTTAGTACAACATTTGCGGTCAATTTCATCTAGGAAGATGTTAGGCTTGCTTCAAGTATGGCAAGTCAGGCCATTTAGGGAGGCAATGCTTAGAGGGTAGAGTAAAGAGGACTGAGTAGAGATCTATAATTCCTAGCGAAGTGTTTGTGGTTACATAGAAAGAGGCTAAAGCATTTCCGAACTTAATCAAATGTATGATTTCTATATGTGGCTAGCAAGTTGAGGTGTTATTTCATTCTGGTGCCACACATTCCTTTGTGTCTAAGAAATGTATGGATAGACTGAGTTTATCTTTGCAACAGTTTCCTATACTTATTAGAGTAAATATGCCTTTGAGATCTACTAGTGTTACAAGTAGAGCCTGTTAGGGTGTGGAGATTCGATTTGAGGACAGAGTTTTCAAGATTGATCTGATTTGTGTCCTTATGAAGGAAATAAATATAATTATTGGCATAGATTGGATAGTGACAAATAATGCCATAATTGACTGTGCCAGGAAGATAGCGACAGTGATAGGTATTTTGAGTAGCCTAAGTTCTTGTCAGTTGTTAGTATTGAGAAGTTGATCCGGCAAGGTTGTAATGCATACATGCTGTTCTTTATCGCCAGTACAGTTTTATGATAGTGGAATTGAGAAGATTACGGTAGTGAGTGAGTTCCCTAAGGTATTTTTAGATGAAGTGATGGGATTATCTCTTGAAAGGGAAGTAGAGTTCTCAATTGATTTAGTTCTTGGAATTAAACCAATATCAAAGGTTCCATATAGAATGTCACTATTAGAATTGGCATAATTGAAGAAGCAGATTAAAGATTTACTAGATAAAGAGTTTATCAGACCAAGCGTGTCACCCTGGGGGTTACCGATGTTATTTATGAAAAAGAAGGATGGCAGCTTGCGTCTTTGTATAGACTATCGGCAGTTAAACAAGGTGACTGTAAAGAAAAAATATCCTTTGCTAAGGATTAATGATCTTCTAGATCAATTGATTGGTGCCTCAATCTTTTCTAAGATAGATTTAATGTCAGGGTATTGTCAGTTAAGAGTTAGTGTAGTGGATGCACCCAAGATAGCTTTCAGGACTCGATATGGGATTATGAATTCTTAATTATGTCGTTTAGTTTAACCCATAACCCTCTAATGTTCATGAACTATATGAATCGAATATTCAGGTCATACTTATATCAGTTTGTATTGGTCTTTATAGATGACATCCTAATCTATTCTGATGAAGAGCAACATGCGAGGCCTTTGAGGATGGTGCTCCAAATTCTAAGAGATAAGAAGTTCTATGCCAAGCTTAATAAGTATGAATTCTGGCTAAGAGAGGTCTGATTTTTAGGACATGTGGTGTTTGCGAATGGGATTTTTATGGTTCCGCATAAGGTTGATGTAGTGTTAAAGTAGGAACGTCCTAGTTTGGTCATAGAGATACGTATATATTATCAACAATTTATTCAAGAATTTTTCTAGATAGCTTTTCCTTTGACCAAGCTAACACGAAAGGATCAGCTTTATATTTAGGATGACTAGTGTGAAGTGGCATTAGTTAACCATAACTTTAGTGTTAATTATCCCTAATCTGAGGATGTCTTATGAGGTATACACAGATGCATCATTAAGAGGCCTTGGATGTGTGTTAATACAAGATAGTCGGGTTGTAGTGTATGCATCTCGACAATTGAGGTCACATGAAGAGAATTATCTTGCTATGACTTAGAACTTGCAATCGTGGTGTTTGCTTTAAAGATTTGGTGCCATTACCTATATGGTGCAGTATTCACTGTGTTCATCAACCATAAGAGTCTGAAATAGATGATGGATCAAAAGGAGCTTAATATGAGGTAGATAAGATGGATGAAACTTCTTAAGGATTATAACTTTAAGTTGAAATGCTATTCGGGCAAGGCTAATATGGTAGATGATGCATTAAACTAGAAGACTTTACATGTGGTAAATTTAATGGTGCAAGAGTCTAGATTGATGGAATCGTTTATTGAATCACATCAGGATGCACCACTAAAGGTATTAGTTAGTGGAGGTTAGTAAAGATTTCTGGATGGAATTAAGGTTGGCACAGTTAGAAGATGAATGTCTTCTGAGGGTTAGAGAAGAGATTGAGGAAAATCAGGCAATGGATTTCAATTTCAATGATGAAGGGTTTGTTGTCTGCTAGGATAGGATCTGTGTAACTAACAATGTTGATTTGAAGAAAGTTATTGATGAATCATAGACTTTAAATATTTTATCCCACCTTTTTCATGCATTTTAAAGATGATTTTGGGTTAATTGGGGTTTATTAGATATTATTTGGATTATTAGTCAATTTTGAGGAATAATATATTTTTTGAATTAATTATAGGAATTTTGTGCTAAATTATGAATATTTTATTCTCCTATTTTCTAATATAGGTTAATTTTGCCAACCATTAATTGAGCTTAATTTGAATTATTATACATTATTTGAGTTTATGACCATTTTATGAGAAAATTATAATTGCAAAAAAAAAAATAATAATTTGGAAATATTTTATGAGGAATTTATTTTGTACATAATCTACATGGGTGCATTTGATTTTTTTAGGCTATAGAGATAAAATTAATAAAATTCAATGGTAAAGATTGAATCTTGAAACTTGCAAGAGCATTTAAGGGCTATGAAGAAACAAGATAAGGAAGGAATTATCAAGGTTCATTAAGGGCACAGTGGGCATTTTTAATCGATAAAAATTAAAGGACTTCTATACTTTTCTTTTTATCTTTTTTTTTCATTGGCTGTTTTGAATTTAATGGCTGGGATTTCTCTTAAACTCTTTACCCTCTCTTCTAACCATTTGATCATTTTTCCTAAATCCCTCTCTTTCTCTTAATTTTGCATAGCTTTCAGAAATAAGGAGAGCTCTCTCTCATAATTTCTTTTCTTCAGCATGAATCATCATCATCTCTAATATCTCTCTTTCCACTCCATTCCATTAATTTCTTGTGCCACCTCACCTCCTTAATATCTCACCCACACCAATCCATTATTCATTTAATCATTTCTCATTCCTTTCACTCACAACCATCCATAAAGCATGTGTACTCCCATTCATGCCATCTCATCTCTCCCATTTCCTAACATCTCATGTTGATATTGATATTTTCATTGATTTTATGGAGGTTGCTAGACATGTAAGAGAAGATGTCTCTATGCCTGTTTCTAGCAATAATGGTTTTGTTGATTGTTTATCTACCACTTCTATTGATTCAAATGAATTTTCTCAATTACTTAGTATGATTGATACTATGGATAAAGTTGATTTATTCTCATTACTAGATTCTAAGTTATTAATTAGCATTGACCATGTTTCTGATGTTGAGAATTCTAATTCTGATGTTGTTTTTGAGATCAGTGCTACTGATGGTATTACTTTTATAGATTGTGATGTAATTCTTGATTCTTCTACTATCTCTATTTCTACTGATGATTCCCAAGTTGGGAAAATGTCCTCTTCTATTTATGAGTCTTCAATGTTTTTAGTTTGATTGACATTGATCTAAAGCCCCTTGTACCTTCAAATAAGCAAGATCCTTCTTTAGAGTTGAAACCACTTCCTGACTCACTAAAATACATTTATTTAGGAGAAGGGGAGAAGTTACCAATGATTGTGGCCAGTGACATAGCCATTGAGGAGGAAACTCACCTCCTAGAGGTGCTTAAGCGAAGGATGAAAGCTATTGGATAGACTCTTGCTGATATCCTTGGGATTAGCCCTGATGAATGCATGCACCACATTTTGCTTGAGGATGGTGCCGAAGCTGTGTGATAGCCACAGAGATGACTCAACCCATTGATTCTTTATGTGGTAAGGAAAGAGGTTTCTAAACTTCTTTTTGTAAGTATTATCTACCTTATTTTTTATAGTTGGTGTGTTAGTCTTGCTCAAGTAGTTCCAAAGATTGGTATTACTACTATTCACAATGATGAGGGTGAGCTACTTCTAACTAGAGTCTAAAATAGTTGGAAGATTTATATAGACAATAGGAAGTTGAATGATGTGACTAGAAAAGATCATTACCCTCCTCCTTTTATTGATCAATTGCTTGGGAGACTTACTGGTAGATCTCATTACTGCTTTTTAGATGGTTTTTCTAGATATTTTCATATTTGTATTGCATATGAGGATCAAGATAAGACACTTTCACATGTCCTTTTGGAACATTTACATATAGATGCATGCCATTTAGCTTATGCAATACATCAAGAACATTTTAGTGTTCCATGGTTTCCATATTTTTTGATTTTCTTGAGCATTGCAGGGAGATATTTATGGATGATTTCACTGTCTATGGTGATTCTTTTGATGCATGCTTAGCTGATTTAGACAAGGTTTTGGAAAGATGCATTCAATACAATCTTGTGTTGAATTTTGAGAAATGTCATTTCATGGTTATGAAAGGAATTGCGTTAGAACATATTTCATATGATGGCATTGAGCTAGATAAAGTTAAGGTTGATATTATTGCATCTCTTCCATATCCTACTTGTGTGAAAGATGTGCGTTCTTTTCTTGGGCATGCTGGCTTTTATAAGAGGTTTATTCAAGATTTTAATAAGACTGAGAAAATGTATGGCCACACTATAATGGAAAGGATTTTTCTATTGTTACTGTCAGTGCACTCAGAAATCAAGAAAGTAACGGTAATGTAAATGAGAATGATAATTCCATGTCTCATACTTGACTGAAATATCATGTGACAAAAGGGATGTGATATAGTTGCATGATAAGTTACATTAGATTATTGATCTCCATGTGAATTGGGTAGTTGCAATGTCTTGCTTGAGGCCACTTGTGACTTGTGGGCTAATAGCGTAATTAGCCTACTGCCAATTTCATGTGGGCCTATAGGGTCATAGGCAAGAACAGCCCAACTCGAGCTATAATGTCCAAGTTTATTGAATCTAGAATATTTTTAGATTCCATGAATGTAATATAGGGTGAATGAATTATATATATATATATATATATATGAATATTTATTTGATAAATATTTTTATATATATTTATATGAAATATAAAATTCAAAATATAATTATATATATTGAAATATATATATATATATATTCATATGTGTGTGTGTATATATCAGATATATATATATATATGATATATGTATATGATAGATAAAATTAAATATATATAATATATATACATATGTATGTATGTATATATTTTTGAAATATATATATGTATATATATTCGTATATATAATATGTATATATTATATATATTATATTATATTATGTTAGATTTAAATTTAATTTTATATGATAGATTAAATTTAATAACTAATATAATATAAGAGAATATCATGTCAGTTTTATAATTGAAATTTATAAGATAAATTCGAATTAGATATGATATCATGAATTAAAATTATCAAATAAATTTAATTAAATTTTCGTAGGCTTTTAAGTGGAAGACAAAAATTTTGATCCATATACTATATATAGATAGGGACGTCCTTTATGAAGGATGAGAGAGTTAGAAAAGTTCTGATGGCAAAAATACTTTGAGAGCCACGAAACACCCTATAGAAAGGAAAACTAACATTAAAAAAAGAATGGATGCTAGGAGTGCTAGCACGCTGTTCAAGTTAGAGAGCTATTCATATGGATACCGATAGAGGAAGCAGATCTACGTTGTTATCTCTTGATATCCAAACTCTTGAAGAGAACGTGTGCCAAGTTGAAAGAATTAAAAGGTAACTCTTCTATCCTCATTGACTTAAACGAGTTTGTTCGGTCTATATCCAGATAGGGACTTTAAAATTTAATATTATGATGTGCCTCCCTTTCCAACATAAGTGTGGGGGAAGGATGACTTAGTTTTGTTTTTTAATATATTTTTTGTTTTTGTTGAGTTTTTATTTTAGAAAGAAATTTTTTGGAAAATAAAAAATAGAAATTTTTTTAGAAATTTATAAAAATTTTATTTTGAATGTGAAAATTGCAAGCATTAAGTGACTGGAGTATAATGCATTCTTGATTTGAAGAGTAATTAAGCATGTGTTAAGTGAGAAAGTTGAGTGGCAATGATTTGACTTTGGTGAATTTAGGCTAGTAATCATATAACTAAGGTTTTGAACCTATTGCATGTTTCTTTTTATGTGTGTCTACCACCTATTTTTTTCCTTGATCTAACACTTAACTTGAATCTTATTTGAGACCATATCTTGTACATTTGCATACATAGAAGTGATAAAGGCATTCATTTTTCTTTTAGCCATAATAGCCAAAAAGCCTACCCTTTTACATGCATTTTTTCCATTGTTTAGTCCCTTGAGCCTTAGCCATTTTCTTTGTTTTCACTCTTAGCCATTAAAAAAAAAAATCAAATCAATCTTTATACCCTTTTTCAATGCTTTAGGGGTTGAAAAGCATTGCATTATGCTTGTTTTGGATGAAAGAACTTGTATATAGTTAGGGTTTGGGTTATTTTTGTTTAAAAAAAGCTCAACAAGTATAGAAAAGAAAAGAAAGAAAGAAAAAAGAAAAAGAAATGTTAATAGCCAAGGAAAAAAATGAAAAAACAAAATAGAAAAGAAAGAAGGAAATAGAAAAAGAGGAACAAATACCCAACTCAAGTTTTGTCTTATTTCTTTCACTCAATATTGTTTTATGTCATAATGCTTTTCATGTTCCTAAAGTATTCACCTTTATTTTCTCCTATCATTTATCTTTTCTTTCTTAATCCTCGCCCTAGTACAACCTAATAAATGTCCTTTTAATTTATGTTTGCATTTGTTTTGTTAGTGGTGAAGAATTTAGATTTTTGTCAAGCTTATAGAAAGAGGATTGGATTGGTGGATTAGAGTTTAAACACAAGCCTATACACTTTTGAGTGATGAGTGACATACACATTACCTTTGGCGAGGGATTTCTAGCCCATGTTTCCCTTTGTCAAGTAAATTGCCATGGTGTTTTTTTTATATTAATTCATGTAAAGATTACTTGGATAGTGGAGATGTTGAAATGCTTAGTCTACTTATTCTTTGCAATTGGAACATTCAATTTTGCTAGTTTTTCCTTTCTTTCTCTTATTTTCCTTGGATTTGGTTTGCATTGCCTTGGAGTGCAAATGATAAATGTGGGGCAATTGATGAATCATAAACTTTAAATATTTTATCCCACCATTTTCATGCATTTTAATGATGATTTTGGGCTAATTTAGGTTTATTAGATATTATTTAGATTATTAGCCAATTTTGAGAAATAATATTTTTTGAATTAATTATAGGAATTTTGGGCTAAATTGTAAATAATTTATTTTCCTATTTTTTAACATGGGTTAATTTTTTTCAATCATTAATTGAGCTTAATTTGAATTATTATACAATATTTAAGTTTGTGACCATTTTGTGAGAAAATTATAATTGCAAAAGAAAAATTAATTTGGAAATATTTTATGAGGTATGAAATTTATTTTGGACATTATCTATACTAATGAGTGCATTTGATTTTTTTTTCCAGGCCATAGAGATAAAATTAATGAAGTTCAATGGTGAAGATTGAATCTTAAAAATTGAAAGAGCATCTAAGGGCTATGGAAAAACAAGATAAGGAAGAAATTATCAAGGTTACTTAAGGGCACGATGGACATTTCTAATCAAGGAAAATTAGAGGACTTTTAACTTTTCTTTTTATCTTTTTTCTTATTGGCTCTTTTTGAATTTAATGGCTTGGATTTTTCTTAAACTCTTTATCCTCTCTTCTAACCATTGGATCATCCCTCTCTTCCTTTTAATTTTATAGAACCAACGGAAATGAGGAGAGCTCTCTCTCGAAATTTCTTTTCTTCAGTGTGAATTATCATCATCTCCAACATCTCTCTTTCCACTCCATTCCATTAATTTCTTGTGCCATCTATCCTCCCTAATATCTCACCCACACCAATCCATTATTCACCCAAATTTAATCATTTCTCATTCCTCTTACTTACGGCCATCTATAAACCACCTCTACTCCTATTCAAGCCATCTCATCTCTCTTATTTCCAAACCATTCTCTTATTTATTAAACTCCATTTCCATTACTCATCTCAGGGTCGTGACTTGTGGCTTGGAGCTTGGAGGAAGAACTTCATTTATGGGAGCTTGAGCTGGCTTGGGAGGCAACTTCAAATGAACATGGAGGAAGCTAGAGCCTAGGATTTACACTTGAAAACCATTGGGGAGTGATTTTTCATTTATCTTTCTAATTCAATAGCTTAGGATTATTTAGTATTAAATGATTCTAAGTTGTAATGTTGGAAGACAATCTAGTTTTAGACTGTAAATATTTTAAATCTTGGATTGGATTGATATTTGGATTGATTTTGTGTTGAATTAATTTCTAAAATTTATGTTTATACACCATTGCTTTGCCAATTGAATTAATGATTGAGTTCTCATTGTTGATTTAATTGTCATTGTGGTGTTTGTTGCAAATTTGGGTTGTTCCTTTCACCTCTTAATTGTTCAATTGAGTTAATAATTTGTCTAATTGTTCAATTAGACAAATTAAACATATTTTCTAGAGTTATTTTGGATTAACTGTATTGGTTTTAATGAATTTAATTTTCCTAATTCATAGTCATAGAATTTGGATCACTATGAGTTCTCTAGTAGATTAAGTGTTAGATTTTGTGCTAATGGGTTCTCTTGGCTTTAATTATCTAATTGAATTTATTAATTTCACTCTCCTATCATTTTTCTTTGATCTAACTAATTGAATTGGGCTATAAAAGTTAACTCCATGTGATGTCCTAAGTTGTCCCCTTTACCACATTTGAATCAAACTTTTCCTAATTTTTGGTCAATTATTCCTTTTGTCACTTAATTAATTTCTTTAGCTTTCTTTCCATTTTTCTTGAAACAAAACCCCCCTAAATCATAATTTAGAACTCATGCATTGCATACTAGAATTTACATGTTAGACTTTAGTATTAGCATCCATTTAGGTAGTTTTAGTGGCATAAATTGCATTTTCTTATTGGCACTTTTAGAGTAGAAATGTAGCATTTTGTTTTTTGATTTTTTTTAGTAATCAAATACCTAGAATCAACTTAAGATAACCCTTAAATTGCTCCTTAGAAATAATAATCTAAGGTTGGCCTATACTATATTAAGTCAATCTGAGTGCTGACATGACTAAGGCATCCCATCAGTTATCTTGAGTGAAGCTCACTGTAGCAAGTACACGATTCATCCAGGAGCTATAAAGATGTATTAGAATATGAGGCTGTATTAGTAGTGGCATGGTATGAAAAGAGTCGTGACTGAGTTTGTAACTCAGTGTTTGACCTATCAAAAGGTTAAGATAAAGCATTAAAGGCCAGCAGGAATGTTGCAACTATTAGATATCCCTAAGTGGAAATGGATAGTATATCCATGGATTTCATAATTGGGTTACCAAGAACTCAGTCAGGGCATGATGCCATTTGGGTTGTAGTCAATAAACTTATGAAATTAGCTCATTTTCTTACCATTTGGATTAGTGATTCTCTAGAAAAGTTAGTAGAGATCTATATCCAAGAAGTGGTGAGGCTACATGGTGTCCTGAAGAGTATAATTTCTTATGGAGACCTG
The DNA here is from genome assembly GCF_029017545.1 of Prosopis cineraria. NCBI lineage: Eukaryota > Viridiplantae > Streptophyta > Magnoliopsida > Fabales > Fabaceae > Prosopis > Prosopis cineraria. The sequence goes on along the minus strand of NW_026555343.1, from coordinate 26,586,530 downwards.
AGGTTTACATCTAAATTTCGGGGAGCTTTGCAACGAGCTATGGATATTAAGTTGAGATTCAGTACAACACATCATCTACATATGGATGGATGGATAGAGCAGACTATGCAGACCCTAGAGGATATGTTGAGAGCCTATGTTCTGGAGTTGAAAGGTAGTTGGGATAGCCATCTTCCTTTTGTTGAGTTTGCTTACAATAACAATTACTATTCTAGTACTCAAATAGCACCATATGAGGCGTTATATGGGAGGAAGTGCATATCACCTCTTTATTGGATAGAATTGAGTAAGAGGAATATATTAGGACCAAATGGATGACTCAAAAGATTGAGTTGATTAGGTGAAAGTTGTTAACCGCTTAAAAAAGGCAAAAGAGTTACATGGATAGGCATAAAAGGCCGTTCGAGTTTCTGGTGAGAGACCATGTTTTTCTGAAGGTTGCACCAATGATAGGAATTGGGAGGTCAATTCGAGCCAAGAAATTGACTCCTTGATTCATTAATCCATTTGAGATTCTAGGGAGAATTGGACCAGTTGCTTATAAGATTATTTTGCTCCCTCAATTGTTTGATGTGCATGATGTGTTTCATGTATCGCAACTTAAAAAGTATTAACTAGACCCTTCATATATGATAGAACTAGAAGAGGTTGAGCTCTAGAAGAATTTAACCTATAAGGTTGAGCAACAATGGATTGTGGATGTGAAAGATAAGCAATTGAGAAGAAAAACCATATGGTTAGTGAAATATTTCTAGCGTGGCATGATTCTTGGTGACGTTACCTGAAACATTCTCACTCCACTAATCATAATTAACTAATATAACTCTTGGTATTCGAGACTTAATTCTATGATTACCAAGGTTTAATTTAAAAACAAGGGATCCTAAGTTTTCTCAATGAAAAATGAGTTCAAATCAATTCAAAATCTTTTATATCAAAGTAAAAATAAGTCACGAAAGCATAGGATACCTCAGACGAGTGAAAAAAGTCCAAAACATGTTGCTCTCTGTGCCATGCGCCGTGGCATGTTGCATGAAATTTCAACTGATTCTTTTGTCATTTGACAACAAAATTGGGGGAACTTCTGACTCGCCCCAATTCTCTATCTGATGTCTAAATGTCGTGTCATAGGTGTCTACAGAAAGTTCTTTACATGAACTAGTTAATCGCATGGGTTTCACTTTCAAAGCAAGTCACGGTAGAAAGTTGGACACCTAAACACATTTTAATTGCTTTTCAACACTTTTACATAAGATGGGTGTCTAAAACTCTCAACAAGTGCCAAAAGCTTTTCCTAACACTTGGACTAAGTCTAATGAACCTAGGACTACCAGTACAACACGTCATAAGCATTGAAACATCATTATAATAAAAATTTACTCCTCAACCCCAATTTGCTAAAAACATAGGGGGAGGTAAACTATCATTGCATTTTGCCCAAATCGTTCAAAACATGTTCAAATCATTATTTCTACACTTGCACTAGTATTTTGGCCCTATGAACATATATGTATATATATATATATATATCAATATACACAAAGATTAAGGGCTCAAAATACAAGTCTAATATTTTTAACAATAAAATAGTGCAAGTGTGATGGCATGCATCCTAGAATTGTCAATTCATATGTTATTACATAATTAAATCTAAACTAGAGGCATATAGAAAGGAATGTGCTAATTCCCTGCCTCTTTAGTCTTCCCCCTCTCAACACCAGAGCTAGAGCCTGTAAAATGTTAAATGAAAGGGGTGAGTCTAGCCACTCAGTAACTAAGGTTGAACCTACCCTATGCAGTTATATATCAATTATAAACCAAATACATGCACAAGGAAATCAAGTATGTAAAACATGCTGGCATACAACATAACTTGTCAATTATCATTAAATAACTTCTTAACTCATATAACTAGGTACAGTGTCACCATATTCTCAGATATGTGACATGACCCATACTCATGCGACTTGCCACCACTAAATATGTATGACACGTCATATATTTACTTAGGCAATGATCAACCAACCTTATATCTTTCTTATTTCCTCAGATCAAAACCATGGGCTATAATATTGATTAGGGCTCCGTCTGTGTGACTGGACTACCCAAGTTCACCAATCTGAGGTGTGACCCGGCTAAAGATCACAAGACTCACTCTCGGACTATGGCTTCCCCTATTCTCGAATCCTTGGGATGTCTCATACCCTAGGCTATTCTCCTCATTGAACCGGTGGAGATAGCTAAGTTTTAGTCCCTCAAAAACTATAGGACAGTCCCTCGACAAACTATAGGATAAGCTTATACCCCCATACACCGGAGGGTAGCCTAAATACCATATGAATTTTCTCTACTCCAATCTCTAAGTAAACTCCTACCACTGATCATGCCATAATCAATTACTCACTCGTTTTCACTTTTTGCTTTCATATACTCATTATTACAATAACCATGTTGGGCTTACAACCATATACTACCCAAGTATGTATTCTCATCATTTTCTCAAAATTCATTTCTCATTGATAAACAAATAACTTTACACATCATCACATTCATTTTTAAAAAACATAAGCATATTCTTAGTTAAAATCTTCTTGACTTTGCATTTTGCATTTTGCATTTTCAAGCCAAATATAGCTTTTTTATGCACTCATTGAAACTAATATATAGTTTTTACCTTAACAATCAATCACATACATGTAACATTCACAATTCACATTTAACACCCAATTAACAATCAATTAATGTATAACTATTTAAAGTAGAGTTTCCTCCGGTTACCTTAAACCTTTGAGAAGTCAAAGGTTTACCCCTTAATCTACTAGCTTCTAATCTTGAATTTTCAATCCAATAGGTGACCAAGAGCCAAACCTATAATCAAGCAAGTTGAATTCCATCAATATAACTAACTTAACATTTAAACCCTTAATCTCCACTTCTAAATTTTTCAACATTCACTCTGCATGAGTTAGAGTCTATCCATTAGGTTTAATAATTACCTTTAGCCTCCAATAGCATTAACGAGCCATTAAATCCCTATTAATGGCATCACAAACTTCCAACTACCCACAATAAATGAGATTTTTGGATATTAATGGTACCCAACAACTCAAGACACCAAAACTCATTATACCTAGGTTTAAATACTTTAATATACTCCTATTAGCTCCATTTAAGTCAATAAATTTAGACCTATAACCTATATGGATTGAAATTCCACTTCCACTATCAAACCCTAACCATAAACTCATAAATGTGGAAGAAATAGGGAGATTAATGAGTGTGATACTTACCTTGGGTATTTGTAGCCTTCAAAATACTCTTAAAGTTGTCCACAAGTAAACCCTAGCAGAGCATTGGCACGTCTCTTCATTCTCTCTTTTATGTTCTTTCTTTTTTGTCTCATTTCGTGTCTGATAAACTGTAGAAAATGGCCATGTGTTACAGTGGACGCACACTGTGGTACATGGCACAGAGAGGTCCTCCCTCACTCAGAAATGCCTGTGCGCCACAGCGGACAATCTCCATACCGTGGCGTGTGGTACAGCAACATCAAATCTTCCTTTTCTTATCCTTTTGATGCCCGAGTAGCCTTTCTCGATACCGAACCCACAACTAGGGCTGAAATACCATCAAATATGATTATTAGACTTCTCTGGCCACACACCACTTCAATTTACTTAATTATCCTAATTAAGTTTAATTAATTCAGGGAATTAGAACTCGGGATGTTACACTACCTGGGAGATAGAGGATAGAATGAAGCAATAGTATCCTCATCTGTTTCCTTAGATGTGTGTTTAAGTGTTTTATGAATTTTAGGGGCAAAATTCTTAAAAGAAGGGGAGAACTACAACATCCTAATTTTCTAATCCTGGGATTAGTTATTAAGTAGGGGTAAAGTAGTAATTAGTAAAGGATTAGATATTTGTATGATTAGTTAATGATTTGTGTCTTTTAAATGTTAAATTGACAGATATCAGTTGAAGGATTTCATTTTGAGTTAAAGCATGTGTGTGTGGTGAGGGTTCTCCTCATTGTGCCACATGCCATAGCATATGCTACCTGCACCGTGGTGTATGGTCCAAAAATAATCCTTTAAATCATGAAATTTGGGTGAATTTCAGAAGCAGAAATCAAAAGCACATGAGAAGGAGAAGAAAGGAAGCCAAGGTTAGCTAAGGAAAGAGGTTTCAAAGCATTGAAAAGCACTTTCAATCAGTAACTTATCAGGTAAGCTACGTATAATCCTTACTTTCCATTCTACCAATTTCTTTAAATATGAGTTATAGAGAAATTAAATTGGGAAAATTTAAGCTGTTTCATTCTTTCCCAATAGTAATAAAAAGGTTCTCAGGAGTTAAATCAATGCTTTGTGATTGGTTTAGAGTTGAACGATAGAACTTTAAACTCATAGGCTCAATTTGGCCTTAATTCAATGAGATTTTGGGGTGAAAATTTGTTTGACTGAAATTAGATAATTTGAAGTGATATATAGTTGTAATCGAGTAGTAATTAACTTAGACAAAATAAGTGGAAAAGAATAGACGGCTAAGGATAGCTGTAAGTAGAAATTAAGTATTTTTAGTCAATTGAACTAATTGACTAATTATGCCTAACATATCTCGGGAGTAAAGTGAGAAAAGGGGCTTGTAGTGACGTGTTAGTGGTAATTGAAATTCACAGGTAACTTTTTTAGTGATAGAAGTGTTGAAGTAACTGAATAACTTCCTCTGTTTGACTATTTATTATAACTATGTGTGAGTATGCTATGTAATGCATAAAATTATTTTAAACTGAGTATTTTTATAGCATTGTATGTTTCTTGCATGAAAAGGAAATTTGGTTAAAGAAATAAGTGAAATGGTGTAATTTGATATAGAAATGTATATATGTGTATATATGAGATTGGTGGTGACTGAGAATCTATAATTGGTTCGAAAAGCCTGATCATAGGGGTAGGAGTTCATTCGTGTGGAGTATAGTGATAGGACCATATGGCATTATTCTCCTTAGTATTCAACGGGATGCAGTGTTAGGGAATTGTATCACCTTAGTGCCTTTCAAGGTGTAGTGTTAGAAGTTATCTCCTTAGTGCCTATTAAGGTTTGGTGTTAGAGAATTAGACTCTTTAGAATCAATGTGATGCAAAGTTGGAGTCAACGACACCCGTTGTGTGTATTAGGGAAAACCATAGTCTGAAAGTGACATAAAACACCTAAATCATTGTTTACATACATATGACCATCCTAAGTCCATCCATCCTCCATTCTTTCCCGACTGAATTTATAGGTAACTCTAACTATTTCCCAAGAAATTAGTCCTCACCTAACCTTCGATAGTTGATCACGGGCCAAGGTGTTCTATCCTACTTCAAGACTATAAATTCCCCCTTCATATATTCTAGGGGTGTCGTTGACTCTTAACCCCATCCTTAGGGGTAATAAAGAGTTGCCAGACTGCCCAAATTTTTCATGCAATAGTCCCCTAATTTGGCTACACTGTGGGTCCCCTAGTGTCAGCTAATTCATATGGATTTTTCATGCTTATCTTTTCAACATAGTTGAACTCCTGCCCTTTTAATGCAAATGAATGAAAATATATCTAATATCCTTCACACACACACACACACACACACACACACACACACACATTAATAGTTTACTTTTCAATCTACCTTCACAATGATTTACTTTCCAAATAAAACCCTTTTCAAAACTAAAAATATACAAGTCTACAATCATGCCAATATTTATAAATTCCACATCTCATATCAAACACAGTTACTTATAAATAGTTAATCTAACTAATAGACAGAATTAATTATTCAGTTACCTTAACCCTTCTGTTACTAGAAAAGGTTACTTGTGGTACACTTCACTCTATTAGCTTCCTTTTGCTCAAGTCACACACACAAGCTATGCAAGCTACACATTTTATCACTATATGTCAGTTACTAATTTAACCTTAAACGTGAATTATTATAGTTAATCATAATTAACTACTCAATCACTTTCACTTATTCCTCTTAAGTCCCAATCATTTTTTTTAAACCTTTTGTTACTTTTACAACTCCTCCACCATCCACACAAACATTCTCACCCCTTTAAAACCTCACAATTTAGGTTAAATCGAGCCTATAACCTCATAGCTCAACTAAAAATTACTAGATTAGTGACAAAACCTTAGCTTAACCTCTTAGAACCTTCTTAGTACTTATAGGTAACAAAAAAAACCTAAAAAACTTCTTGACTCAATTTATCTATCTCTCAAACTAAGAGAAATTAGTGTAGAATAAGAGCTTAGGCAATACAAAACTTACTCGATAAGCGACTAGTCGAAACTAACTCTCAGTACCTTGAGATCTCTTGTTGTAGCAGAGGATCCCTTATTCTCCTTTTGCCTTCATGTTTTTCCTCTTCTTGTATTTTTGATTTTAACTCTAGATCACACACATACTTATCTAATTTTTGTGCCATGCACCACGACACACGCAATACATGCTGTAGCGCATGGTACAATAAGAAACTTCTCACTAAAGCTCACACATTTCGTGATAGATCACCATTCTTTCACTTGATCTTATTCATTTAACATCTTAACAAACCAAAATGTCAACTCACCATTCAAAATCTTGACTATTCAATAAATCTAATAATTACCAATTTACCCCTAAATTAACATCTAGCATTAAGATTAAAAATTTAGAATGTTACATAACACATCATCAAACTCATCCCTACACACAATCATTGAACTTCATAAAATATTATGTCATTAAACTCCCTCTTTAAACATTCATGAAACTCTACATTTAACATATTTCATTGAACTCCATAAAATGACATATCATTAAACTCCATAAAACATGCTATTAAACTCCACAAAATCTTATTTGATTTTCAAATAATTTTATGCCACACCTTCTTTTCAATAATTTCAAATACTTCAATTATAATGTTTAAATCGATAAATTAATTAACACATACAAATACTAGGAAGATTTTCCTCTAGTTATCTCAAACCTTTAAGAGGTCAAAGGTTTACTCCTCAATTACTCACTCCTAAAGCTTTCAAAAGCTTGAATTATGCCAAGTCAAGATTACTCTACATTTATTCACAACAACAATCATCAATAACCTCATTAGAATAATTTCTAACACCTAATTCAATACTTCAACACTCTCAAAATTCAATCTCCTTATATACAAAGGTACCATAAGGTTCATTAACTTCCTCTAACTCACCTAAGCCTCAATGAACTCCTAACTTGCTATTAATGGCTTCACATTACACTAACCATCTCATTAGTGGTGGAATTTCATGTATTTATGGTCCCCAACTACCAAAAACATATTGACCATAAATTCTAGGTTTAAATAGCTTAAATAACTCCCATTAACTCTATTTAAGTCAATGAGTTCAGACCCATAGCCTTTATGGATTGAAAATCATCTTTACCAACTAAACCTTAATTTCTAAATTTAAGACAATGCAAGAGAATGAGAGGGAAAGAGCTTAAGAGTCTTACCTTTAGCACTTGGAAGCTTTAAAATGGTCTTAATGCCTCCAAATCCTAAGCCCTATTAGAGGTTTCCACAAGCTCTCTGTCTCCTCTTTTGTTTCTCCTTTGTTTTTTATCAGTTTTGCGGTCTTATTTCTATAGATTTGTCACCATGCACTGCGGCACTTGTATCACGTATAGCAATATGTGGTACAGAGGGGCCTTCCATACTTTTGAGTGATTCATGCTCCATGACATGTGGCACAGAGCTATTCCTCTTTGATTTTCTCACTTTTTAACATTCGAGTGGCCTAACTTTGCTTCGGACTCAATCCTAGGATTGAAACCACAACTCATAACACTTGTTAACTCTCCATAACTACACACCACATTAATTTAATATTCTAATGTGTGCAAGACCATGCAAGGCTTGTTCTTTCACCCCAAACTCAAGTGTTTTGCCTCTTGACTCAATTAATATTCCAATCCAATGGTCCTCATATGCCAAATCTAAGGGTACAACCCTACACAAATAAATGTGACACACAAAGTCAAAGCTCAAAGCATATGGAGAATGATTGCATTTCCAATTAAATTAATTCCCAAATATGTGGCATGGTGCAAATTAAATAATAAAAGCCAATTATGACATCACATAAGAGGGTAAGGGGAATGACATACAACCCTAAAAATGTAAGCCTATACATACACAAAAATAACTTAGTCGAAGTGCATGACAATAAGTCAACCTAAAACTTTAACTTTCCAAAATAGTTAACTTATGAAATTAATTACTCTCAATATAAAATAAATTTAAGAAATATAATTAGACCATATTTTTTTGCACTAAAAATGCATATTGACAAATTCTTTGAAACATTTCTCAAAGTCTAATTTAATGGCCAAAATGCCCCTAATGCACAAAAGTCTTATACTTAGGTGATTTTTCATAATCAATGCGATAAGTGTGCAATTTGGGCAAATATAACATGATTCTTAGTCAATGATAATAAGGAAGAGTGTGTAATAAATGTGACTTACCAATTTCTCCATACTTACCTTTTGCATGCTGGGCAAAATAAAAAAAACCCTCTCAAAATTCTAAAACAAGAACAAAGTAAAATAGCATAACTTGTTAAAGGTAATAAAATTAAAAGTCAAGGAAATTTTTCACAAAACATGAGAGATGTTGCTATCCTAGTTACAATAATTCATCAACCACAAGTAAACCATTAAAAAGATGTAATTTCATAGAGAGGGCTTCAAAAGGATAGTGTTTTCTTTCAAGCACTCAAGTGTTTAGGGTTTAATAGTTTCACTTAAAGTCTTTAGCAAAAATGCCCTACCATAAGGTTGTAACCCTATACCTCTCCACTACTAATATGCAAATGTTCTCAAGAATCAAATGAACTTTAATGGGATGTAATGCGGCTATGAAATGGATGCTCTTGGATTTATATGTGAAAGCTAGGGTTTAGCTCAAGGAACTAAGTCTTGGCCATAATGTAAATATGGAACAATATTCAAATCTTTCCAAGACTTCACCAAGTGGATACAAAGTGAAAAATGGATGAAAATGTCAGTGGAATGGATGTGAAAAGAAAAGAACAAAATATGTGACTTGTAACCTAAGTATTAATCTTTTTATTCAAAATTTTTCTTTTCTTTTTCACTTTTTGATTTTCTAAAAAAAATTAGAGTCATCTCGGCTATCAAGTAATAGGAGAATAATGCATTTGTTCTTTAAATGAAATGGAACAATAGAAGAATGAAAAATGAGAAAATGAGTTATATCTACTAAGTTTAAACTTAAACCAATGAAAGATGAGAATGTTGAAATATACTTTGAAAACAATACATGAAATCCATGGTAAAATAGGGATAATGTTTAAGAAATGAACAAAATAAACAAAAGGCTCAAAGAGCTAACAAAAAGGGTGATCAATCCATTAAAGTTGGCCTTTTAAATCTCTTGGCTATTTTTAATGAATGCCGTTATCATCTTCCCTATAACAAATGCAATAATGCAGCCTTAATTAAGAAGAAAAACAAGTTCTAGAGGGCAATAATGCTAAAGACAAACTGCATAATAGTGTTTAGGCTCCTTCCAACTAAGGTTTTTGCCTCTCTAATCAATTGTATACAATCTAAAAGAAATCTTGTTTAACAAGGTAAAAAACATAACTTTTTTTAAATAAAAAATCAAATATTTTTGTCTCCCCCTTGCAGTTAAATCATGTATTGTCCTCAATGTATACACATATATGTCCTTAGATAATGTTTTCATAAAAGAATACATGAAACATGCAAGAGGAAAATAATGCAATTTTCATGATTGTAAGATTCAACAAGACTCAATAAAACAAGACTCAAGACTAAAAAGCAACACAAGATCAAAACTAGACACCTAATTCAAGAATAAAAAAACCCTTTTATTTTGAAAAAGAAAGAAAGAATACAAACATAATTCTAAACCTAATGAAAGGGTCATACCTGCCCCATACTTAAACCTCAAAATGGACACCACAAAGCATAATCACAAGCAAGAATCAAGTGGTCTACATGTGTACACAAATGTCAGTAGGCATATACCAGAAAGTGCTCAATATGTGTGCTAAGTGAATAGTCAAAGCAAATAAATAGTGTGAGTTGGAGAGATATGACCTGACACCCAATCATGGAGGTTTGAAGTTATGTCTTTCCACATCTTCTTGTGATCCCCTCTTGTTAGTCTTGCATAAGTGGCTATTAACTTGGAAAGTTTTAGGTGAAGGCTCACGTGAGAGCTGTAGGACACCACGAAGGGGCCTTCCTATACATCTAGAGAGGAGATTGACTTGCTTGTGTATGCATCTTATTTGGTATAATAGAACCAAGTCTCCTTCTTTAAACTCCTTCCTCATTATCATCTTATCATGTAGGATCTTGTTCTTCTCTTTATGAATCCTTGAGTTTTCATAAGAGTCTCGCCTCAATTCCTTTAACTCTTGAAGTTGAAAAAACTTTTCTTTAGCCGTGGCTTCCTTATCAAAATTAACCTTTTATATAAGCCCAATATCCTTTATGCTCTACCTTAATAAGAAAGTGACATGCCTTTTCATAAACTAACTTAAAGGAAGACATCCCAATAGGGGTTTTGTAGGTAGTCTTATAAGCCCACAATGCATCATCCAAATGAAGACTTCAATCCTTTCTATTGGTATTGACAACCTTGGACAAAATAGACTTGATCTCTTTTTTAGACACCTCGGCTTGCCCATTTGTTTGGGGGTGGTAAGGTGTAGACATTTTATACTTCACCCCATACTTAGCCAAGAGCTTACTCATAAGCTTGTTACAAAAAGGGAGCCTTGGTCACTAATTAATGACTTGGAACCTCATACCTACAAAAAATATGAGATTTTATAAACTTAATCACAACCTTAGCATGATAAACCCTATTAGGCACGGCTTCAATTCATTTGGACACATAATCTATACAAAATAATATATAGTTATAACCAAAGGAAGAGGGAAGTGGTCCCATGAAATCAATGCCTCACACATCAAATATCTCATAAAACATAATAGGGTTTCGAGACATCTCATCCTTTTTGTCCTAAGAGGAAAAGTTTTGGCATTTCAAACATCTTTTACAAAACTCATATGAATCTTTGAACAATCCATAATCCAAAACTTGTCTAAAAGTCTTATTGGCACTAAAGTTCCCACCACAAGCATGTGAATGGAAAAAATCAAGAATAGAATCAAAATCAACATCATCCACACATCTCCTAACAATGCCATTACTACAAATTTGAAACGATAAAGGAGGTTCCCACAAGTAATATTTTGGCTCCCTTTTTAACTTTTCAATTCTAAACTGTGACCCATTAAGAGGTAGTACACCAAATTCAATGAAGTTTGCAAGATAAGCATACCATGGTGTATGAATGGAAATCGCATATAAGGTCTCATCAGGAAAGAGTCACACACAAGAGAGTGAAGGTTAGAGTTTACCATATCTTCTTCAAGTTGAGGAAATCTAAACAAGTGTCACCCATATGGTTTGTAGAACTACTCCTATCCTTAATCTTTATGTTGAATTATTGTATCAAGATCACCTATCTAATGAGTCTAGGCTCAGATTTGGTCTTCTTCATCAAGTATCTCAAAGCTGTGTGGTCATTATACACAACCACCTTAGAATAGATTAAGTAAGATAAAAATTTTATCCAATGCAAAAACAATAGCAAACCACCCTTTGTAATTAACCTATGAGCTATCAAGTGTCTTAGATCTATATGTAATAACATGTGAAATTTTACCATCTTTTTAACTGAGCATAGCACCTATGACACAGTAAGAAGCATCATAAGATAATTCAAAAGAAACCAATTTGGAGATTTTAAAAAGGGAGGTGCTCAAAGCAATTTTTTCAAAGTGTCAAAAGCCTTTTTACATCATCAAACACAAATGGTGTATCTTTTTAAAGCAATCTAGTCATATCCTAAAAAGGACCTTAACTCTTTCAAGCAAGTAGGGAAAGGAAGGGAGGAAATCACTTCAACCTTAGCGTTATCCACCTCAATGCCTTTAAAGGAGACAAGATGCCTTAAAACAATCTCTTAATTTACTATAAAGTGGCACTTTTTAAAATTTAAAACTAGTTTCTTTTCTATACACCTTTGCAAAAAAATCATCTAAAGCAATCAAGCAAGAAGTAAACGAATCATCATAAATAGTAAAATCATCCATGAACACCTCTATGCAATTCTCAATAAACTTAGAAAACAAACTTATCATGGATATCTAAAATGTGCCAGGTGCATTACACAACCAAATGTCATTCTCCTATGGGCAAAGGTACTAAAAGGGCAAGTAAAAGTTGTATTTTCCTAGTCTATGGGATTTATAAGAATCTGGAAGTACCCACTAAACCCATCTAAAAAGTAGTAATGAGATTTGGAAGCAAGTCTCCTAATAACTTAATTAATAAAAGGAAAGGGGATGTGGTCTTTCCTAGTGGCTTCATTCAACTTTCTATATACCTTCCAAGAGTTTCGCACCCTAGTTGGCACTAACTTACTACTCTTATTTTTCACAATAATAAAGGGAATAAGCTCAACAATGGAGGGAATGAACTCTTAGGTTACATGGTAAAGGCTTTAAATGAAGAGTGGGTAGCTCAGTAATAGAGGGAATGATCTCTTTAAGCTCTAAGTCCTTATACCTTTTTACTTTGGCTTTCTTTTATTCACTTTCTCCCTCTTAGTTATGGTCAATGCCACTTTCACTTGCTAGAATTTCCTCAATAATGCATGAACTTCTCTTTAATTAGCTCATAAGGTACCTTTTGGCCATCTTCTTCCTTTGGCACAAATCTTCATTTTGTTAAGTAGTTTGCAAGGCCTTTAATTATTTTTATGAAAAGCTACCCTCCTTGAATTTAGAAATCATTAGAATGTCAAGCCAAGAAGAGGTAAGCCCATCCTTGCCACCTACAAAACAAGAAGATATACCCTTCTCTTGATTAAGTAGAAGCATCAAGTTAGACAAATCAAGGTTATCAATGAGAGGGATCCAAAGGCAATTTATTATCTAGTAAGTGACCAACAATCTCTTTGCAAATATCACAAAATGCACCATCCATATAAGCATAAGAAACACATGATGCAAAAGATGGCATAATGGAAGAACTAGTCAAGGTAAGAGCATGTACATCAACAATATTATCTATCATGCATTCAATAGCATTCACACTAAGCAATGACTGATCCTCATATGGATGTTTCATGGCATCATTAATATTAAACTCACAAATTCATCACCACATTTCAAAACAAAAGAATATTTTTTCTTGTCAATGATAGTTCTAGTAGTGCGCATGAATGGTCTACCTAAGATCAAGATATATTCCCCACAACCCTTATCATTCATATCTAACACATAGAAGTCCATAGGAAATAATAAATTCCTAACACTCCCAATCAAATCTTCCACAATTCAATATGGCTTCCTAATACCTCTATTTACAAGTTGGCAAATCATGTTAATTGGATGCAATCAAGCTTAAGAGATGTATATATTGAACATTACATAACATTAATTGTAACACCCAAATCAATAAGACCATGTGAAGATCTCGAGTTACCAATCATGCAAGGAATATTAAAGGATCTGGGGTCTTCATACTTAATAGGTAATTGTGGCTTCATTATTGCAATAATAGAATGAGGTAATTATACTCTAGCATTAGGAATGAAATTCCTCTTATTGGTGTAACAATCTTTAAGGAACTTAACATATTTAGGGAAATTCTTCACAACATTCAAGAAAGGCACGTTTACTTGAATTTTAGCAAAGAAGTCTATTCCCTCTTTATCATGCACATTCTTAGAATTTAGAGGCCGAGGCACTTGGGCTTGAGGAAATAGAAGCTTCCTCAATATCTCCTTGCTTTTTACCTCCTCTTGAGCCTTTTCTTTCCCTTTTTGAGCATTGGTCAAATGGTCTTTAGCATGGACAATGATGTTGGAATTTTTTGTAACACTTTTCACTAGCTTATCTTAGCCATTTTTGGGCATTGGATCCATATATACTTGCTCCACATAATCATCACAACCATCTTTAACTATATTGGAGAAAGAAGGATCATCAATAATCATACTTTTTTCCATTTTTTTTTCAAATTTTCAAGCATCAACAACACATTCAAAACAACATTGCCACTATCATTATTAACCATTTTACCACTCATAAGTTCAATTACATTTATGGGGGAGTTGGGATTAACCACGGTATAACTAGGGAGTAAAGGGGATTAGGCATTAAAAGAAGCAACTTGGTTAGTAGAACAACCAGCATGCTTATAAAGAGTATCAAGCAGTTCATCCATCTTATTAAGCCTAATAGAGGTGGCGGCATTAAACACTTGTTGTGCAAATTATGCTTATGTTTTTTAGAATTTCTTATCAAAATTTTGCTTATCACTTTTCATCTTATTAATAATAAAATCTAATTTAAATTAGTAGACAATTAAGAGGAAGAAGATGGACCATCAATTATGACAAGTTTCCTATTCAGGTTTCGAGGATTAAAAGTGTAACATCTTAAATTTTAATGCCTAAATTACTAAGGAATTGATTGATTTAATTGTAGAAATTGAGTGATTTAATGTGGCGTATGGCTAGGGAGGTCTACTATTAAATTTGGTTGTGTTTTTAGCCCTAGTTATAGGTTTAGAGTAAAGTATAGCCGCCTAAGCATCGAAAAGAGGAGAAAACACAAAGAAAATGCCTCTGTGCCATATGTTATGGTGTGCAGCACATCTACTATAGTGCACAGATGACTACTGAAGTAAGAGGGACTCTTTGTGCCATGTGCTACAACACACAACCCTTTTCTACAAAATATTAGTCTCAAATTAAGGTAGGAAATGAAAGAGAAAGAAGGATAAAATGAAGGACTAACAAGGAGCTCTACTAGGGTTCATAGTTGGAAGGTGTTTGAAGTATTTTGGAGCTATTAAACACTTTAGGTATGTACCCTAGTCTACTTGCCTGTCTTTCTCTTCCATATTTATGAAGTTGTTGGTTTGGGTTTAGTAATAGGAGATGATTTTTAGTCCATATAGTTATGGGTTCAAATTGATTGACTCAAATGAAGTTGATTGGAGTAGATTTGAGTATATAACCCTAGAAATATTGATTTTTTATACCCTTAATTGGTGGACCTCATTAATATAAGAAATTTATATTAATGAGGGTTGTTGGAAGAATAGTAATGCCATTAATGGAAATTTAATAGCTCATTAGTGTTGTTAAGGACTAAAGAGAGTTAATAAATATAACGGGTAAGCCTAAAGGTGAATATTGAGGATGTTTGGGTATGGTAGGGGTGAAAAGTGTGAGAATTGAAACTTGGCTCTTGATAATGTTGATGAGTTTAAAAAATTTATAGATTGTAGATTGAGCATTGGTCACCATTTTGGCTTAGGAAATCAAGCTTGGAAGCTAAAATATTAAGGAATAAACCTTTAACCTCTCAAAGGTTTGGGGCAAGCAAGGAAACCCTACTTTAGGTAGTTGTATATTAATTGCAATATAATGTGAATATGTGTTTAGCATGTGAATTTTGATTTGTGAATATATGTAAGCAAGTTATTAAATTCATAGGTTCGTATGATTACCTTGATTTGAACTAAAGATGCAAAGTGATTGCAAAACGAGTTTTAAAGTTTCTTTATGATGACAAAATGAGTAGTTGATAATTGTTAAGATTGGAAATGATGCATGCATGTAATAAATGTGAAAAAGTTTGATGCTCACTTGAGTAGCGCATGGTCGTGAGCCCAATATGTGGATTTTGATAAATGAAATTTTAAGAATAAAGAGTGAGCATCGTACATAGCATGATCAGTAGACAGGAGTGTGCTTAGGGAGAGGAGTAGTTAAAATCCATATGATAATTCCTGCTACCTTCCGGTGCATGACAGTATAAACCTTGTCCCATAGTTTGTCAAGGGACTGTCCCATAGTTTGTTGATTGAGAATTCTACTTCTCTCTAGGAAAGTAATCTAGTCACTTCATCTAAAAATACCTCTAAAAACTCACTCACTACCCGAATCTTTGGATTTCACCCTCATAAACTATGCTGAAAGTGAAGAACACCATATATGCATTATAACCTTAATAGATTCCACACTAACTACTTGTTGGAAATTGCACCTTAGGGCCAATCATTTTATTATACACATTGTCATTTAATGAATTCCTCTTTTGTTATCATATCAATTGTATGTTCACTATAATAACTCTATCTTTGGACAAACTATAGTGATTGTCCTAAATGTCCTTGGTCAGTCATCTATGAGGGATCATAGATGAAATAAGACTAATATGACTTTAATTAATAATGAAAATATAAATCAAAGTCATAGGCACTTCAAAAAGTATAAGGTACTAGACCAACCCGCTATGAGAAAGCTGTGTGGCACAAGTCATAAGCTTATCTCATATGTAACCATATCACTAAGCCCTTTGACCTAAGATCATCATGGATTCCTACATGATGACTATTAAACTTTGACCTAGTCCAAAGTTACCTTTGATCGTGTGATCATAAAAGCTATGATGAATTTAGTGATATTCATGTAAAGGAATATGAGTGGTTAAGATGAAATTTGTCCCTCATGTTAATTAAGAGATATTACTAATCCCCTCGATAAGTAAGACTGAGAAAATGTATGGCTATACTATAATGGAAAGGGTTTTTTCTTTATTATGTCAGTCCACTAAAAAATCAGAAATAATAGCCAAGTAAAAGAGAATGAAAATTCTGTCACATACTTGACCCAAATATCGTGTGACAAAAGGATGTGATGCGGTTATATGATAGGTTGTATCAGATCATCAATCCCCATATGAATTAGGTAATTGCAAGCTTGTGACTTGTGGGCTAATAACATAATTAGCCTACTGTCAATTTCCTATAGGTCTATAAGGTCACACATAAGGGCAACCCAACTCGAGTTATAAGTCTAAGTTCATTGAATCTGAAATATATTTAGATTCAATGAATGTAATATAGGGTAAATGAATTAGATATATATATATATATTTATCACATATATATATATATATATTGTATGAATATAAAATTAAAAATATAATTATATATATATCAAATTATATATGTAAATTTGTATATGTATATATATATATATTTTGGAAATATATATATACATATATGTGTATTTTTGTATATACATATATATATATATATAATATATATGTATATATGATATATATATATTATATTATATCGTATTAGTTTTAAATTTAATTTTATGTGATAGATTAAATTTAATAACTAACATGATGTGAGAGAATATCATATTAGTTTTATAATTTGAATTATAAGATAAATTTAAATTAGATATGATATCATGGATTAAATTATGCGAGAAATTTAATTAAATTTTTGTTGGCTCATTAAAGGAAGATAAAAAAAACCCCAATCTATATATATGATATCGGAGGGGGCGTGCTCATAAGTGAGAGTCAGAAAGAGTCTTGATGGCTAAACACCTTAAGAGCCACAAAACACCTAGAGAAAAGTAGTTCAACATTTTAAGAAAATGGCAGACATTTTCAAGCTTTAGCACGCCGTTTAAGTTAGAGAATTATTTGTGTGGATACTAATAGAGGGAGTAAATCTACGTTGTCAGTTTCTAAGATCTAATTTCTTAAAGAGAACGCACATGAAGTACAAAACAAAAGGTAACTCTTCTGTCACCTTAACTTAATAAGTTTTTTGATCTATATAGGATAGAGAATTTAAAATTTTAATCTTTTGCTACGCCTCCCTATCTAACACTACCGATAAGAACTTGAACTCATAGAAAGAATCCATTACTACAAACAACATTGGCAATAAAAACTACTTTTTTAGCACAGTCAAAAGTAGCATTATTTATTGCTAGCCACTAACATACCAATAATTACATATATTCCTTTCATAGGAATGCAAATTAGGTTAACTTTTTGAAATTCTACCCTCAAACCAAATCTCCGCTCCCTAAACATGCTTTACTATTAGACAATCCAAAAGGTGTAGTCACTAATGAGCATGGGTAACTCTTACAAAAATAAATTCAATCTATCTACACAATCCTCAAATACAAAGGAATGTATGGCACTAGAATCAAACAATGCTTTCACTTGGTTACTACAAACATAAATCATACCTCTAATCAAGTTAGGAGATACTCTGGCCTCTTCCTATATGACTACAAATACTTGGCCAAGAACGATAGATCTTTGGTCAATCCCCTTAATTTTACCTTCCGGGCATTGCCTTTCCAAATGTCCCAACTTCCTATACTTGAATAGGCTTAACATCTTCCTAGATGAGATCAGCCACAAATACTATACTGAGGTGAGTTTCCTATGCTCAGTGTTAGTGTTGGGATATTGGATGCTTGCCTTGATGATTGTGGAGGCCCAATTCTCACACACCCTACCCCTTTGCATCGAACCCCTTTGCACTGATCTAGACTAAGATCCTTTACTGAAACCCTTCCTTATAGAAAACTAGAACTGCCAAAATTGTATCCAAGCTTCTTTGAAACTCCACCTGTCGAACTATTGGGGATGAGAATCTCCCCAGACTGTCCCCTCTCCTCTTAACTTCAGCCTCTTTGCCCTTCTTAGTGGCTACTCTTAGCTTGTGACATATGTCTTTGTATGTTGTCACATCAAATAATGTAATCTGCTATTGATACTTAGGTCTTATCTTCTCCAACAGTCTCTCAACTTTCCACTTAGTGTCATTATTATGCTAGAGATACATGGAGCAGACAATAAGTCATTAAATCTTCTAATGAATTCCTCCTTATCTAAGTCTCCTTGCCTAAACGCATTGAATTCTTCTTCTTTTTCAGTTCTAAATGAAATTGGGAAGTATTAATTAAAGAAACCTTCTTAAATTCATCCCAACTCAGACGAGCACTACCAATCAGTCTTATTGACTCCCACTTCCTTTCGCAACACTCATGAATTGTATTGCAACTAGAATAAAATTTTGATTGGACGTACAGACCACTACTTCAAAAATAGTCTCAGTGATTCAATCCATAACTTTACTTCCCTCCTTTTATCTCCTGTCAAATATTGGCAGGTTGAATCAGATGAAGGTCTTCCAAGCATTTAAATTGATGGATCAATACTATGAACTCCTTGCTTGCTACCCAAACCTTAAGATTGTCCAGGCCTGCTTTGCTCTTCCTCTTACACCAGAATGTCTTGAGCCTCAACTCTCCTTTCTTACTCTCGACTCTCAGAATTGTATCATGATCCCTAATTGTCTACCTTATATCCACCATCATATTTCTCATTCTTTTAACAACTCATCCTTCTATCTCATTGCGGCTGAACTGGCTAGACTTCTGGCTCTTACTCTCATCATTTACTCGTCTACATATAGCACTTCTAGCATAGTACCTCTCCCTCATGATATATACTATTTTCTCCCTTCTTAAGAATAAAAAGATATAACAAAAGGAGAATCAGGGAAAGAGTTGTGTAATGAAAACAGAATAAGATGCCATATCCAAAGATGAATCAACAAGGAATGACAACAATTAGGTCTCAAACTCGAGAAATTGATACCAAACTATAACCCTTCCCTTATACCCACAATATAAGGAGAAGATTAACAAAATCACCATACTCATTGCAAACTGTAATATATAATACTCCGTTTGAAAAGCTTAGGCCCAAGACTCATTTTAAAAAATCATAAAAAATTCTCAATTAACTCAACACAAATTGTGAGCATAGCACAGTAGAAGAAAAACATTTGCATTTATTAGAGCCTATGCATGCTTTTAAAATAAAGGAATAAAGTAATAAAAATAAGCCATACGCTATGACGTGCACCACATGTGTTTGCAGCATATGGCATAGAGCCATAAGCTAAACCTTTTTATGTCATTCATTATAACGCACATGATAATTACATGGTGAACTTCTGGCATGTGCCGTTTTCACATATGAAGTCCCATTAGAGTGATTCAAGTGATTCAAGTGCCCACACGAAGCTTATTCTATAGGCTATCTAATGAGATAAGTTTAGACATGATCAATAGTCTGATCAAAATTTAGACACCCAGGTGAAAAAATTTACTTTTTTAAAAAATTTTAGGCACCTAAGCCCTCAAATCATTCTCATTATCTCATTAGACCATTCTACGCCTTGAACCAAGTCCAAAAGGACCTACTACACTTGATTAACTATATTTTATCTCAACACACACACACACACACACATAAACGTATCAAAATTTGGCTATTCTATAGCCCATTTCTACTTATAGAATTTCCTTAAAAACATCATCACAACATGGTATTTGGGCTAAAAAACCAATCCATTCATCAAAATTTCACCATATATTTACACATATAAGCTAAGATTTACAAAAATCACCACAAATCTCTACAATTTCACTAATTCTCTACTCATAACCATTCAAAACATATATGTAAGTCCTTTGGCAACTTATTTACACATTATCCACTAAAGGTTTAGTTTATTACACAAACTTAAAGTTTTCACAACAACACCACCATAATAGTCTTACTCTTTTCCCTTGCCTTGATTACTACACTAACCTATAAAAATATAACTATAGGATGATATAAAAATCTCAGTAACAAAATAACTCTTTACTATCAGCTATCACATGTAACTATAAGCAAGTATGACATAATATATAGTAAACATAGCATATATTATCATTTCATATCAAAACACTATATTAATATATTAACTCTCCATTTTCACTACTTTCACAACCTATTGTACAATTCAACACTATTATAATGTTTAGCATGATCAATACCATTCGAGCCTCCAAATCACCTTGACCTGAAACAATAGGCTGCTTTAGACCAGTGCATATACTCATTGGCCCTGAGCTCACCTTCAGTGATAGAATCATCTAGCCAAAGGTGTTTTATCTCACTTCCAGACTATAGTTTCCCCCATTACACACAATAGGTGTCGTTGACTCTAACACTGCATCATATCAACACTAAGGAGTTTAAATCTCCAACACCACACCTCAATAGGCATTAAAGAGATAATTTCTAACACTACACATCAAAAGCACTAAGGAGATACAATTCTCCAACACTGGCCCCTATTGGGAACTAAAGAGAGTAATGCCATATGGTTTTTCTCTACTCCTCCCTATGGGTGGATTCTCACCCTGTGATCATGCTTTAGTGCCAGTCACATATTCAAGTTCACTATCGTACACACAAATATATACATATAAATATGTATAAAGTATAGAAGCATCCATTTTCACTTATTTGTTTAATAAAAAATTCATTTTAATGGAACAACCATGCTATACCTCAAAACATGCTTAGTTTAAAATAGTTTCATGCACTAGATAGTATACTTTCACACAATTACAATAAATAGTCAAATAGAGGAAATTATTCGTTACCTCAACCCTTTTATTACAAGAAAGGTTACCCGTGGTACTTTCTCAATCGCTAACTTGCCTATACCAAGTTCTCTTCTCATACTATGTGTGAAATATGTCAATCTACACACAATTGACACAATTAGTCAATTGATCCAATTGACTAAAAATACTTTATTATCAGTCATGGCTACAACTAGCCATCTATTTCTTTCCATTTACTTAATCTTAGTTCATTACCACTTAATTACCAATTTCTATACTTTCAATGATCCATTTTGATTCCATATGATTTTCACCTTTTTCTCCTCTAATTTATAGCTAAATTGTGGCTAAAGCTTCAAAGCTCTATTGTTCAACCCCAAACTAGTCATAGAGCTTTAATTTAACTCATAAAAACCTTTTTATTATTATAGGGTAAGAAACTAACCCCTTATATTTCCCCAATTCAATTTCTCTATAACTCACATTAAGAGAAATTATATTAGAATTAGAGGTAAGGGATGTACGAAGCTTACTTGATAAGTTACTGGTCAGAGGTTCCTTCTAATGCCTTGAAAATTCTTGCCCTAGCACCAAAGCCTTCTTCTCTCCTTCTCGTGGTTTCTTTGATTCTCCCTTTTAAAACCCAAATTGATCCACAACTTATTAAGTTTTTCTGTGCTATGTGCCACGGTATAAGCAACTTGTGCTATGGCACATGTCATAGTGAGGAGAATCCTTACTGCAAACACACGCTTAATTTAAAGATACAGTTCTTCCACCCTTATCTGCTCATTCAACATCCTAAAGACTCAAATTATCAAGTAGTAATCTAAATTTTTAATCATTCACTAATTTCCTAATTCACCCTTAATCAATAACTAATTGTAAGATTAGAAAATTAGGATGTTACATAACACAACACATGGCATAGAGTGCATGAGCCACGGCGTATTGCTCTGTTTTCAACAAGTGATATTTTTAATGTTTTCAACTCCTTTCACTCCTCTGAGGTATCCCATACTTCCATAACTTGATTTTACTCTAATAAAGAGTTACTGGATGTTTTTAACTCAATTTAGATTATAAAAACTTAGGATCTCTTGATTTTAAGTTTCAAACTTGGTAATCTCCTTAGGGATTAATCTCTTAATTGCCATAGTTTACAGTGCTAATGGTGTTTAGTAAGGTAGATTTTATAAGAAGTACTATCTTTACATTAATAGTATATGAAGAATTATTGCCTTGACTATAGTGATTGATAGATTACTACCTTGACCATAGTGAGTGTTTCAGCCTTGGTTACTGTTATACCCTCTTCCTTGATTTGTCTCTTGTAAAGCTCTATGTGGATTCCCATAAGAAAGATTGGGATGAGACCCTCAATTTGCATTGTAAGTATTGCCATATTGTCCTCTTTGATTGCCTTGGTTTCCCCTATGAATAGCATTCATATTGCAAGCATAATTGTCATGTATAGGGCAGTATGCCTTTACATGCATGGAAGAATTGCAACTATTACAAGAAAAAGGTATAAGGGCATTACAAGTGTTAGGAGGCACATTCACATTTAACACATTAGCTACATTAGCATTGAATATAGGACCAAGCATTTTGCCAACCTTATAGGCTATCTCATCAACTTAAAAAGGACTAATGATGAGAGGGCTACTAGTAGTGAAGCTACATTAGACTTTCTTGTCCCAAATTGAGCACCACTTTGAGCCATCTTCTTTATAAAATCCCAAGCTCTATTAGGTGGAAAAAAAACAAAGCACCATTTAAAGTGGCATTTATCATGATCTTATCTCTATCTACCAAACCATCACAGAATATTAACAAGATGCTCACTAGGTACTTGGTGATGAGCACACTTTTCTAACAATCCTTTAAATCTAGTATAGTATTCAAAAAAAGACTCATCAAAGCCTTGTACCATACTAAATCTCTTTTTCTCATACTAGATAATTTAGAAGGGAGAAAACTATCAAGAAATAGTGTCCCAAGTTGGTCCTATGTATGTGTTGGAAATTGTGCTTTAGGCCCAATCATTGTACTATAAACATTGTTAATTAATGACTTTCTCTTTGTTATCATATTAATTGTTTGTTCACTTTGATAACTATATCCTTGGATAAACTATATTGATTGTTGCAAATGTCCCTAGTCAGTCATCTATAAAATATTATAGATGAAACAAGGCTAGTATGACTTTGATTAATTATAGAGATATAAATCAAAGTTATAGACACTTCAAAGGGTACAAGGTGCTAGACTAACCTACTATGAGAAGGTTGCATGGTACAAGTTATAAGCTTATCTTTGTGTAATCATGTCACTAAGCTCTTTGACCTGAAATCATCATGGATTCCTACTGATGACCACTAAACTTTGACCTAGTCAAAAGTCACCTTTAACCGATGATCATAAAGGCTATGATTGAGTTTAATGATATTCATGTAAAGGAATGTGAGTGGTTAAGATGGAATTTATCCCTCACATTAATTGAGAGATATTATTGGGCCCTCAATGAGTAAGATTGAGAAAATATATGGCCATACTATAATGGAAAGGATTTTTTCATTGCTATAGTCAGTCCACTCAAAGATTAAGAAAGTAATGGTTAAGTAAAGGAGAATAACAATTTCATGTCTTACACTTGACCAAAATGTCACGTGATAAAAAGGAAGTGATATGGTTATGTGATTGGTTACATTGGAATATCTATCCTTATATGAATTGAGTAGTTGTAATGTCTTACTAGATGCCACTTGTGACTTGTGGCTTGATAGTGTTATTAGCCTACTACTAACTTCATATGGTCCTATAGATCACCAGAAAAATAGTCACTCAAGCTATAATGTCGAAGTTCATTGAATCTAGAATGTGTGTATAGTCAATGAATATAATACTTTATCTAGGGTGAATAAATTATATTATATATATATATGTACATACGTACGTACATACATATGTATGTATGTATTCGAATAGTTATCTTGTAAATATTGAGTATTGTGTGTGTGAAATGTAAAAATCAAAATATAATCTATATATATATATATATATGTATATTTTGAAAATATATATATATATATTTTGAATATATATATATATATATCTCTGATATATATGTTATGTTATGTTATGTTATGCTATATTATATTATATTATTGTGTTAGTTTAAAATTTAGTTTTATATGATAAATTTGTTGGATAGGGAGGTGCAATGGAAATTAAAAATTTAAATCCCTATCCCAACATGGATCGAACGAACTCATTTAAGTCAAGATAGATAGAAGAGTTATTTTTATTTTTTCTAACTTCACAGTATTCTCTTCAAGAATTTGGATCTTAAGAGCTGATAATATAAATTTGCTCCCTCTACCGGTATTCACACAAACAGCTTTCCAACATGAACAACGTGTTAGCGCTTTCCATATCTAATCTTTGTCCATCCGTCAATTTAGACATCTTTTGTTTTCTAAGAATTTTCATGGCTCTCAAAGGTTTTTGCGTTAAGGGACTTTCCCAATACTGCTTATGTGTTGCACATCCCTTTCTTTATATAATTATAGATTAGGGTTTTTGCCTACCATTTGAAGAGTCAAGGAAAAAAATTTATCTCATAAATAAAATCTATAATATCATATCTAATTTAAATTTATCTCATAAATTTAAATTATATAACTGATATGATATTCTTTCATATCACGTAGTTATTAAATTTAATCTATTATATAAAAGTAAAATTAAAACTGACACAATATAATATAATATCATATCATATCATATCATATCATATAATGTTATTTTATATATGTATACATGAAAATACACATATATGTGTATATATATTTCAATAATATATATATATATATATTATATTTTAAATTTTATATATCATATACAAATATATATATACACATACACGAATATACATATATATATATATATATTTTTGAAAATATATATAATATATTTTGAATTTTATATTTCATATAAATATATATAAATGTTTATCAAATAATATTCAATTACATATATATATATATATATATAATTCATTTACCCTAGAAAAGCATTACATTCATTAAATCTAGACACACTCTAAATTCAATGAACTTGAATATTATTGCTTGAGTTAGGCTACTCTTGTGTAGGACCCTGTAGGCCCATATAAAGTTAGCAATAGGCTAATTACATTTTTAGCCCACAAGTTACAAGTGGCCTCTAGCAAGACATTATAACTATCCAATTCATATAGGTATCAATGATCCAATACAACCTATCATATAGCCATATCACATCTCTTTTGTCACGCGATATTTTGGTCAAATATGAGACATGGAATTGTCTTACTCCTTTACCTAACCATTGCTTTCTCAATCTCTGAGTGGACTAATATAACAATGAAAAAACACTTTTCATTATAGTATGGCCATACATTTTCCTAGTCTTACTCATCGGGGGGCCCAATAATATCTCTCAATTAATATAAGGGACAAATTTCTTCTTAACCACTTATATTCCTCTACATAAATATTACTAAACTCAATCATAGCTTTTATGATCACCCAATCATAGGTGACTTTTGACTAGGTCAAGGTTAAATAGTCATCATGTAGGAATCCATGATGATCTCAAGTCAAAGACTTAGTGATATGGTTACATATGAGATAAGCTTATGATTCGTACCATGCAGCTTCTTCATAGCAAGTTAGTCCAGCACCTTGTACTCTTTCAAGTGTCAACGACTTTGACTTATATCTATATAGTTAATCAAAGTCATACTAGTCTTGTTTCATTTATGATCGCTTATAGATGATCGACCAAGGATATTTAGGACAATCAGTACAGTTTGTCCAAGTATATAGTTATGATAGTGAATATGCAATTAATATGATAACAAAAGAGAAATTTAATAAATAAAAATGATATAAGAAGATATCATATCAGTTCTATAATTTAAACTTATGAGATGAATTTGAATTAGATTAATATTATATATTTAATTTATGAGATAAATTAAATTTAATTGGCTATAAAAACCCTAATCTATATAATATAGAGAGGGGGATGAGTTTCTTGAGTATGAGTCTCTTGATGGAAAAACTTTGAGAGCCATGAAAATACCCTAGAAAATAAAAGGAGCATCTAATTGATAGATGAATGGACATTAGATATGGAGAGTGCTAGCATGCTATTCATGTTGGAAATTTGTTCATGTGGACACTGGTAGAGGGAGCAGATCTACATTGTCAACTCCTGAGATCCAAATACCTAAAGAAACATATGAGAAGTTCAAAAATAAAAGGTAAATCTTCTACCCACCTTGACTTAAACGAGTTCGATTAGTCTACAATTGTGATTGGGGTTGTAAATTTTAATTTTTCGCTATGCCTCCCAATTAAACAATATGTACCTTAAAACAAAGCATCTAACTTAGACTTCATCTACATGCACCCCCACTAGTTTCAGTGTGCTACAAACAAACTATAGGAAATGCAAGAATCTATAAATATTCTTACTAGGCAATCCATTATATTTTGGTAATGATTGCATAAGAGCATACTTAATTTTGAAACCCACATCAATTACAGGAATATACACACTATATGGATTATTATGCCAATTAGGTGCAGTCAATTGTCTAATTGAAATTTCATCGAGGGTTTATAATGCCCCTCTCGCTCTCTATTAATTTAAACCTTTCACTGGCCATTCACCCTATTATTGTGTAGCCACCCATTACTGTTTCCATTGCCATTGCCATTGCCATTAGGAGCAACTCAACCTTGCCCTTGATTTACATTAAGTGGACCTACATTGGCATTTTGATCCTCTTGTTGGATAAGGTTTTAGGGTAGGTTTTACACTTCATTTAAAATATTGATGCATACCAAGTTATCTTGAGCTATTTAATTGGGATTTGCCATATTAGAATCTACAATAAGAAAATTTTGTTCTTTCCTAATTTGTCGTAAGGTCCTTTCAATTTCATGATCTAGTAAAACTTGTTTCCTAGGATGCCCATGAGTCATGCACTAAAATAAAAACACAAAGTAAAAACCAGTGTCTCAAGAAAATAAAACACAAAGGAGATGAAAAAGAAACACTCAAATGAAGAAAAAAACCCTAAAAATAATATAAAAGAAAAATTGCTTGGGACTCAACAAGAAAAAAAATACTCAAAGTTGAAAATGTAAGTAAATTTTTTTAATTAATTTTTAAACTAAACACAGGAGAAACAAAAATCATAACTAAGAAAAGTATCAGTAAATAGCTAGTCAAAGTCCAGAACAAAATTAAAATGAGTAAAGTTCAGTAATGCTCATGAAGCTTTAACATTAGAAGGTGTGTCCTATTTTTGCATCTAGTAGCTTGTCTGCCCTTCCTAGAGCAATCCACTTGTCCAATCAACCTAAAAATTACATGCAAATAGAAGAGATATAGGCCAAAAATATACTAAAATTTTAGAATTTTTTTCTTGATAGAAACTTCTTAGTAATTAATTAAAATTGGGCTAGAGCACTCTAGAGATAAGCTTTCCTCCAAAATGACCTGGTGAGATTTTGCCTTAAATTTAAAAATTTTGGGGACTCTAAAATTAAAAATAATTAATAAAAAAGTTATAGATAAGAAAACAAAGAGCACAATGAGCTAAAAATGACCCAATTTGGACAAGTAAACAGAGAGATATGCACTACACAAGTTGCCTTAATGTTCTAGATTTCTCCAAATAGGTAGTTTAACCTTGTTGTCTTTAAAATATGCAAAGAGAAAATTACAAGTCCAAAAATCAAGAAATTTTTCATAAATCAAATTAACACAAAAACATTTTAAACTACCAAATTTGAGAATTTTTCTCCAGTAGAAAAATTATAGATGAATTTTTAATTCAATTAGAAAGCTGGAGAAATAGTAAAAATTAGTTTTATGCTCTTTTTGAAATTCAAGATAATAAAAACACAAAAATCAGAAAAACAAAAATTCAATAAAACATAAACAAGGCCTAAATAAACCTAGCCTTACCTCCTCGGTAATGGTGCCAAATTTTGGAATGATAGGCCGCTTACACCCAAAATAGCTAAGTTAACACTAATATATATAGTACTAGTGGCAACCTAGGTCATTCTTCACAAAAAGGCTAACTAAGGTTAATTAAGGCTAAACTAGTGAACCAAAATAATCAAAAGTTGACTGATTTTAACTAATTAAACAAAATAGATATATTTAATTAAAAAACCTAATTAACTAGTGAAATGCAAATGTTGGTGTTTAAACCTTTTTAAAATGGAGTCCTAGGAGTTATGTGAGGCTAGATTCCTTATTTATTCTTTTTGATTAGGCTTAGGTTAACTTTCATTTCTTGACTAAATTAAATCCCTTACACAATTTTATAGAAGTGTGCCTTTCTAACTAATTCAATTAACGAAGTCCTTGCATAATTTGTACAAGTCTCTAATCAATTCCTTAACTTCGTGCAAAATAATCAAAAATTCCCCTTAGTTTCCCTAAGTATAGCTCAACCTTAGGTAAACCAAGTGCACAATTTTGTATACAAGACATTGTATTAAATACCAATCAAATATATTTATGCTTAGCCAATGTAAGATGTAACATTTCAAAATTTAACCCAAGATTAATTAAGCTAATCAAGGAAAAATGAGTAATTTTGAAGGAAATTTAGAGATAAATAATTTTAGTTAGGAGATTATTATTTGAATCTAATTTAGAATAAAAGCTTAAGTTATAATTTTTTTAGAAAATAGAAATAATAATAATATTATTAGTATTATATAAAAAGAAAGAAGAAGAAGAAGAAAAAGGAATATAAAATAAAAAATGAAGAAAGGGGAGCAGATTTATTTATGTGCGTAGGTGTATATAGTTAAAAAAAAAGGGAAAGAATGGAAACAAAGAAGAGGGAGAGAAAGTTGGGACCCACACCTTAAAAAACAAATAAACAAACAACAACACACGCACCCAATTCCTTTCATTTCCTCTTTGAGTCTTCGTGTGAGACAGAGACAAGATGAGAGCATGTGTTGCCAAGGAGGAGGTAATTTTGAAGGTAAGGCTTTTTAATAGGATATTTTGATGAGATTTCATATATTCTAAGGCTATGTAAGTATCTTAAATATTTTTTTAGTCATATTTTCTCTCGAGTTTCAAATTTTAGGGTTATGAAAAATTTAGGGTTTGAAAAAGGGATAAATTTTTTATTAATAAATATAGTTATTAAGATTGTTGGTAGTATAATAAATATTCTAAAGTATTATTTTGTTGATGGAATTAGAATTTGAGGCTTTTGAGTTAAACTATAGACCCTATGGTTAGATTTTTTTGTTAAATTTAAAAATATAAGTTGATTTATAGATAATGATTTAGGATGATAAATAGATTATTATATTATAATGATGATTCTAGGTTTAAGACTAAGTTTATAATTTTTGAGTATTTTTAGGTGCAAATTTATGGAATAAAAATGAAAATTTTGATATTAAAAAATTGTTTGAAGAATGATTTTAGTCAAAACTTCAATGAAACTATTGTGAAGGAAGCTATTAAACTAAGTGGATAGGTTCAAATATATGAAATTAGATTTTAAAATTCAAGAAGCTAAGACTAAGGTCTTAAAAAAAATACTAAGTGTTGGAATATGAATAGAAATGTGTTAGTAATATTAGTGACACTTTGTGATATGATTAGTTGTAGATTAATTATGATTTGACACCATTTAAGCTTTGAAAGATTTGAAAGTATTGGTTTGAGGGATAACCTTTGACATCTTAAAGATTAAGCTAATTAGGAGAAATCTATTTTATGCACTTGTGTGATAATTAATTGTTTATGTTTACGAGACAAATGAATATACATATATATATATATATATATATCCAAATCTTGAAATTGTTGCTTATAATGCATATGTTGCCTTGTTGAGATCTTGTAATTTGTGACAAAGTTAATTGTAACATATGTAAAGAATTTGAATGTGATGGCCGTATGTGGAGAAAAAGAAATGAATAGGAAAGCTTGCTTGTAATGTACATGCGGGCACTTGTAGCAATTTTGTATGAATATTCAGTACTTGTGGGCAATTGTGCTAATTTTATATTTGACTTTATTCTTGAGATTATTCATATGAGTTAGATTTTAATGTGATTAACATGATCTTGCTATAATTGTTTACATGGTTATCTCGATAAATTATTAGCCACTTACATTCATGATTAATTATCACGCATTTGTATAACTTAGATGTAACTTGATTATTGAATGGTTGTACTCACCCCTCTCTTTTAACATATTACAAGAGCTAGCTCATTTGGAAGAAGAGAGGAAAGGAGTATTAGGCCAAGTGATGATAATCACTTCTGTAGGCCTTTCTTTTTTTATATGTGTATTCAGTTTATGATATTGCTAACTAGGACAATATATTCTTGATACTTGCATTATAGGTTTTGTGTTGGGTGGAAGTGTATTTTGGGCCCTTAGGAATTTGGTTTGGTGCCTATGTTTACATTAGTGGGCCAAAATACTTGTGCAAGTGAAAATAGTTATTATATGTGTGATTTAAGAACTTGAATATTGTTATGGTATCCCCTTGTGTTTTTTATGCCTAAGGGTGAGTAGTTGATATTATTATACATGAATAAAAAGGAAAATTTATGTATGTGATGAGCTATTGACGAATAGATGATATACATAGAGTATGATGACTAGGTGATAATCATTATGATAAATGTGATTAAGACCTTGGCCCCCTGCTGTCAGTTATGGAAGGGTTTGAGTAGCTAAGTATTACATTAGTAAACACACACACACACACACACTATGTGGAGCAAGGCACAGAGAGGAAATAAGGGGGAATTTTTTCTCCCATCTTGAAATGTGTTCCTTAATGCTTAACTAATCTCATGCTTCTACACATGTTTAATTGAATGATGTGTGTTCTTCATGTAACATCCTAGTTTTAATCCCCTAATTAATTAAACCTAATTAAGATAATTAAGTATGTTAAAGTGGTGTATGGCCAAGGAGGTCTAATAATCATATTTGATTGTATGTCAGCCCTAATTGTGGGCTCGATATCAAGGTGGCTCACATGAGCATCAAAAGTTGAAGAAAAATGAAGACTAATGTTGTTGTGCCATATGCCATAGCATGGAGATCGTTCGTTGCAGCACACAGACACTTTAGATGTAAGGAGGATCTCTCTGTGCCATGCGCCATGGCGTATTGTGCGCCCATCGTGGCGCATGGCCATCTTCTGCAGATATCAGTTATAAAAAATGAGACAAAAAAGAAAGGAGAGAAAAAAGAAAATGGAGAGATGCGCTAATGCTCTACTAAGGCATGACTTAGATAAGAATTTGAGAAGGTTTGAAGCTCTAAATCATCGAAGATAAGATTCCTAAACCCTTTTTCTTCTTTCTTCTTCCATTTTCTCAAGGATTTGAGTTAGGGTTTACATGAGGATGGTGATTTTGGTCCATATGGGATATAGGTCCAAACCCATTGACTCAAATGGATTTAAAGGGAGTTGTTTAGAGTATTTAAACCTAATATAAATGATTTTGGTGGTTATTGGATGATGGGCTTCATTAATGTTTGAAAATGGACATTAAATTTGTTATTATTGTGATTGTTGAGGTATTAATGGCAATGTGGCTATTCAATGAAGTTATATAATGTCATAGATAGATAATGAACCCAATGGATAGGCTCTAACTCATGTTGAGTGAACATTGGGCAATGTAAAAGTAGAGGATTGAGGGTTTAAATGCTTGAGTTAGTTATGTTGATGAAATTCAACTTGGTTGATTGTAGTTCTTAGCTCTTGGTCACCTACTTGGCTTGAGAATTCAAGCTTGAAAGCTAGTAGATTGAGGGGTAAACCTTTGACCTCTCAAAGGTTTGAGGTAATAAGGGAAACCCTACTTTGAGTAATTATTTGTTAATTGATTGTTAAATGTGAATTGTGAATGTTACATGTATGGGATTTATTTTTAATGCAAAACCATATATTAGTTTCAATGAGTATGTAAAAATTTGAATGTGCATAATGCTATTTTTAGCTTAAAAATGCAAATGTGAAATCAAGAGGGTTTTCGAACTATAAACATGCTTATGTTTTTGGAAAATGAATGTGGTGATGTGTAGAGATAATTATGTGTTAATGAGAAGTGGATTTTGAAATAAGTGAGAATAATGTTGAGAAAATGATGAGAATACATACTTGGGTAGCACATGGTTGTGAGCCCAATGTGATTATTGTATTAATGAGTAAATGAAAATAAAAATGTAAAAACGAGTAAGTATGTTATGGCATAATTAGTGGCAGAAGTTTGCTTAGGGATTGGGAGTAGAGAAAAATTCATATGGTATTTAGGCTGCCCTCTGATACATGGGGGTATAGCATTGTCCTACAGTTTATCGAGAGACTGTCCCATAATTTGTTGAGGGACTAGAACGTAGCTATCTCCACCAGTTTAATAAGAGAATAGCTTAGGGTATAAGATGCCTTAAAGATTCGAGAATGAGGGATGCCGTGGTTTGAGAGTAAGTCATGTGATCTTTGACTGGGTCACACCTCACGATTGGTGAGCTTGGGTAGTCCAATCACACAACGGAGACCTAATCAATGTTATAGCCTACAGTTTCAGTTTGAGAAAATAAGGAGGATATAAGGTTAGTTGATCATTGCCTTAGTAAATATATAACATGTCACGCGTGTTAAGTGGTGGCAAGTCACGTGAATAATAGGTCATGTCACATATCTAAGAATATGGTGATAATGCACGTAGTTTATGAGAGATAGAAAAGTTATTTAATGATAAATGACAAGTTATAATACATGTGAGCTTGTTTTACATATTTGGTTCCTTATGCATGTACTTGGTTTATAATTGATATATAATTGCATAGGGTGGGTTTAACCTTGATTACTAAGTGGCTAGATTCACCTCGTTCATTTAACACCTTTCAGGCTCTAGCTTTGGTCTTAAGAGGGAAAAGGCTAAAGAGGCTAGGAATTAGCATATTCCTTTCTGTATGCCTCTAGCTTAGTTTATTTTGTGTAATAGTATATGTTTACCAATTTTAGGATGTATGCTATCATGCTTGTACTATTTTGTTGTTGCAAATGTTTGATTTGTATTTTTGACCCTGAGTAATTGTGTATATTGAAATATATATGTTAATAGGGTCAAAATACTAGTGCAAGTAGAATTAGATATTTGAGTATGTTGTGATTGAATTGGGTGTGATGAAATGCCAAATTGCCTCCCCCTCTATTTTTGGTAAAAAGGGGTTTGGGAGTGAATTTCTGTTATACTGCAGTTTAAGTGTATGTGACATGTTGTACTGGTAGTCCTAAGTTAATGGGCACGGTCCATGTGTTAAGAAAGGCTTCCGGCACATGTTGAGGGTTTTAGACACCCATTTTATGTTAAAGTTTTGAATAATTATTAAAGTTGTGTTTAGGTGTCCAACTTCCCGGTGTGACTTGTTTTGGAAGTAAAACCCATGCCATTATCTAGTTTATGCAAAGAGCTTTCTATAGACACCTAAATCATGACATTCAGACGTTAGATGGAGAATCAGGGCACTTTGAAAGTTCCCTAAGTTTGTTATCAAATGACAGCAGAATCAGTTGAATTTTTATGCAACACGCCGTGGCACAGAAAGCAACACGCACGGCGTAGCGTGCATGAGCTGTGGTGCACTACTTGTCACACATTAAGTGAGTTGTTTTTCACTTGTTTTTGACTTCTTTCACTCCTCCAAGATATCCCTTGCTTATGTAACTTATTTTTACTTTGACATAAAGGATTTTGGTTGATTTAAAAATCATTTTTGTTTATAAAACTTGGGATCCCTTGCTTTTTAATTAAACCTTAGTAATTATCTTTTTGAGTTAAGTCTCTGAATACTAGGAGTTATATTAGTTAATTATATTTAGTGGAGTGAGAATATTACACTTGAAGTATTTTAAAGACTTGGGATCCTTTTGTTTTCAATAGTTTATGAAAATACATGTTAATGACTTGTTTAGGTTAATCTCTTATAGGATAATCTTTTTGGGTTAGTCCTTGATTATCCATGGTCAGTGTGATGATTTAAATCTTAATTTAGGGCACCATTATATAAGACACATTTAACACACATAAACATAAATTTATATGAACTACAATGTATTGGAAAAAATTTTCAGTAACTACACAAAGGGAAATCAAGTAGAAAAACAATAAACCAACAAGTCAAATACCAATTTTAGTTAATAAGAACAAGATATAACAATGCTCTAAATTTTAAGAACAAGATTACATTAACCTATGTTTAATAGGGAGTGGCCATGACCTTTATTTCTTTGAGACATTTTAAGATTCCTCCAAAATCCTTCTTTCTTAACACCTTATAGATTTAGCCTCTAATCATCTTGAAATTTACTTGAGCATATCTCTTCACTATGGCCAAAATAAGCTCCATAGGTGTCATAAAGATTTTGAAGCCAAACTAAGAAATGAAGTGCGAGGGTTTTAGGTATGAAATGAGAGAAGAAGAATGGTGGAGTTGGATTAGGTTTTTTTATGGTTGGATCATAAGTTATAGAGGAGAGATGGTGAGATGGAGATGAAGAACATGAAGAATAATGAAAAGGAATGAAGGGTGGCATCGAAATTGAGAGTGAATGAGAATGGATTGACAATGAAATTAGGGTAACTTGATCATAGTCTAAGATGAATGAGCCCAATTCAAGTGTTTAGGGTTTAGGTGAAAAATGAGTTAGGGTAATTTTAATCATCATTGGGGAAAATGGCTGAAAATATAAGTTACCATAGTCTAAAAATTTGAATTAAATAAAGCTAAAGGTAATGAAAAATTAAGAGAGAGTGTGTGTGGAATCAAAGTATGATATAAGGTGTGTAAGACCATGCGAAACTTTTACATTCACCCTAAAACTCAAGTATTTTGCCTCTTGACTCATAGTATTCTAATCCAATGGTCCTCATATGCCAAATCTAAGGGTACAACTCAACAACAAATAAATGTGACACACAAGATCAAAATTCAATGTTGTGGATAATAATTTCATTTCCAATTAAAATTAATTCTCAAATATGTGGTATAATGTAAATTAAATAGTAAAAACAATTATGGCATCACATAAAAGGGTAAGGGGCGTGACATGCATCCTTAAAATTGTAAGCCGATAAAATCCTGAATTTCTTAATTCTATTATTAGTTGTTAATCAAGGGTAAAGTGATAATTAGCATGTGATTAGATATTTGGATGATTACTTGATAGTTTGACTCATTGGGATGTTGTATGAATAGGTACGAGTTGAAGTATCACGTTTTGGATAGAACCATGTGTGTGTAGTGAGAATTCTTCTCACTGTGCCATACATTGTGGCTTATGCTACATGCGCTGTGACATATGGACTAGAAAGTAACCCCTTAAGTCATGAATTTGGGTGAATTTTAGAGAGAGAGAAATTAAAAAAGACATGAAAGGAGAAGAGAAGAAAGGTTGGTGTGCTAGGGCAAGAGATTTTGGAGCGGTAGAAGGTACTTCTGATTAGTAACTTAGCTTGTAAGCTACATATAACCTAAATTTCTTTAAATATGAGTTATAAAAAAACTAAATCAGTGAAGTTTTAAGGGTTTGATTCTTGCCTAATAGTAATAAAAAGGTTCTTGAAAATTAAATTAGAGCTTTACAATCGGTTTAGAGCTAAACAAAAGAGCTTTAAACTTATAAGCTCAATTTGGCCTTAATTTAAAGAGATTTTAAGGTGAGAATCATGTTTAACTGAAATGAGACTAGTTAAGGTGATGTAACGTAGTAATCGAGTAGTAATGGACTTAGAACAGATAAATGGAAAAGAATAGATGGCTAAATCTTAGCCCAATTATGTATATATATCGTGAAATGAGAATCAGGGGCTAAGATTTGGTTGTGAATGTTGTGAGTTTTTGGTGAATCTTAGCCTATATGTGAAATTATGATGAAATGAATAATTTAGGGCTAAGATTAAGTTGTGATTATGTTATGAATGTGGATAGATGTGATTTTGGTAAGAAAAGGGCCAAGTGGGCCAAGTTGCGTTAAAATTATAACAAATTATGAAAAATTGAGAAATATAGAAATTAGCTGTTGAGGGGTCAAATTTTGGTATATGTGTACATGTGTTATGATGTGGTTAATCAAGTGTAATATGTCCTTTTGGACATAATCCAAGGCCTTGTGTGGTCTAATGAGACAAATAGATCAATTTGAGTGTTTGAGTACGCAAAATTTTCAAAAAAAAAAGTGACTTTTTGCACTCGAGTGCCTAAATTTTGTTTGGACCATTAGATCATGTCCAAACCTGCTTCATTAGCTAGCCTATAAAATAAGATTTTGTGGGCACTTAAATCACTATGATCGAACGTTGTATGTGAAAATGGCACACGCCAAAAGTTTGTCATTTTTGCTATCAAATGACAACAGAAAATGCAGACTGGCATCCTATGGTGTATGACACAATAAGTCATGTGTGTGGCTCTGTGCCACATTTGCCGTGGCCTATGGCCCATTTTCTAGCTTGATTTTGTAGTTATAATGCATGCAATTTGAGATAGAAATACTTATGGGTTATGTTCACTGTGCATTACATAAATGTATTATGATTTTGATAATTTTACAAAATGAGTCTTGAGCCTAAGCTTTTCAAACACAGTTTTTGATTAATGTGGTAATTGAAGTATGGTGATTTAGTTAATCTTTTCTTGTATCAAGTAGATATAGAAGGAGATTACAAAGCCTATACATGCACAAAATTGACCTAGCCCAAGTGCAAGACAAGTCAATCCAAAACTTTGACTTTCCAAAATAGTCAACTTGTGAAATTAATTACTCTCAATCTAAAATGAATTTGAGAAATCTAATTAGACAATTATTCTTCTACAGTAAAATGTACCTTGAAAAATTTTCTCAAAAATTTTCTCAAAAGTTCAATTTAATAACATGTCCCCAATGCACAAATTCTTACATTTAGATAATTCACAATCAACGCAATAAGTGTGCAATATGGATAAATATAACATGATTTTTGGTCAACAACAATAAGGAAAAGTGTGTAATAAATGCATATCAATAAAACTTAGTAATGACACTTTACAAATTTATTTTTTAAAAGACAAAAATATAAACTTTCATAAATGTCATTCATTTAATATAACTTTAAATCAATCATTTCAACTATTTCTCTACTTAAAGGGTAATATAAAAAAGCATAATTAATGAGAAACTTATTTTTGTCAAATTATTTTATATTTTAGGACAATAAAATATCTTTAAAGTTATCTTACAATTTAAGACCGAGAGAATACATCTTGATTGTAATTCATAAAGGATCCATATGGTGCATTGCTTTCAATAAAGAAGAAGTGAATGAATTGATACAAGCTAGAGATATGGTCCCACTTTTCTTTGTGCCTTTCAAATAATATCCTTCAAGAATTCCAAGACAACTTCCACATCATATTGCCTAGTACTAAAAGAGAACTATAAGATGTGGAGGATTAGGAAACCTATTAGCTGCATTAGATGGATTATTAGATGAGAATGGAGTTATTGTAGAACTCTGTTCTATCTTCACAAAAAATGCACACACAAAGAGGAAGAGAAAAAGAGAGAAAACAAGAGAGCTTTTCTTGATGTTTAGAGAGCACACTCAAACTAGTTTACATATTCTAGCTTTAACCCATGCATGCTACCTTTTCTTTAAACATGCTTGAACAGTTACAAAATTGTTCCCCCCATCAAATAAAAATGGAAAGTTGCACATAATAACCCTAATCTTTTTATATTTTGATGACTATTGACTTTGAGCTTAATCCACTAAAGGTAGACAACCCAACATCTTTCACTCACACTTAATAGATAAGACATCATTGGTCTTGTCTCTTCCTCTTCCTTCTTTTCATAAAAGTTGCTTTGTCATGACTGCATAGACTTGACATCTCTATTTCACGTATTTATACTAGAAATCTTATTATGGACCAACATAAATAACCATATAGTTAATTTATTTTTGGTTGAATTTGTGCATTGAATCTCCTAGATAATTATTTATCAATATACACTTTTCTCATAGCTAATCTAATAACTCTCAAGTCAGTATAAGACTTAGATAATTTCTCTTGTATTTATAGCATTCACATTTATGAAGTCAACAAATTACTTAATAAGGGATATGGCTCAAACACAAGCATATATGTGTATATTTCAGGTAGCCTTATTTTCTCACATATATCACTTTGATAAAAAAAATAGTCACTTTTATTTTTTATGCCTTTGTGGCATAAGGTTCCTAGTTCAATCTCGTGGTTCTTTAGGTGCTTCATTGCCCTTGAAAGAATAAAAGAATATTGGAGTTGTCAATAATATAGAGTACTCAACAATGTTTAAAAGAGATTGACGACTCATATGTATCTTATTACATTACACTTATACACATTACAAGATTTAGGCTTATCTTTAATCAAGTATTTTTAAAGATAGAGGTCAGGGATGATTGTAATGGTGCACTTCAGTGCTTAAAAAAGTATAATTTTGGGCTAGTGAGTTTTCTAGCATTAAATAAAAAAATCATATGGGCCAAGCATTTTTGGGCTCTTAAAAAAAGAAGGAAGACTACTATAAAAAAAATTTAGGTTAGACCAAGTCAATAGACTTGGTCCTTGGGTTTGTGGGTCAAATTTGGTCATACCTAACACAATTAGCAATATATATACATATAATAAAAAACATAATTATTCTTTTTTAGAAAATAAGCCATGTAGGGCATAAAGGCCATTAAGGGGCCCATTTCACATGTGGAGGACTGCACATGATAGTTGAAGGCTTCATAGAACATAGTGGAGATGTGCATGTCATTGTTCGAGGCTTGAAAGGCAGCACATAGAGTATACTCACCACCACTAAGATTAAGAGTCATTGGAATTTTTCTATTTTTCAATCCTATGACCTTCTTAGGGTATGTGTAGGCACTTGAGACCTACCATTGTTCTATTTGTCTACTTTTAAGCTATTTTGGAATTAATTATTGAGTTTTTCAATGCTTTTTCATAATTTTTAATACTTTTAAAAATTCTTAAAAAATTTTATTTTCTTTTCATGTAAAAATAAAGAGAGAGGCTACAAATAGCACT
Source organism: Prosopis cineraria (assembly GCF_029017545.1). Lineage (NCBI taxonomy): Eukaryota > Viridiplantae > Streptophyta > Magnoliopsida > Fabales > Fabaceae > Prosopis > Prosopis cineraria. The sequence continues at coordinate 26,546,855 of NW_026555343.1, read as the reverse complement.
AAAAGTTAAAAAAAAATTATTCTATTAGCATAGAAGATCAGGATGAGCCAAATTATGATCCTTTAGGTGAGGATTCTAGCCCTAAGGAGAAAACGTCTAAAGAGGAAGAGGAGGAATATGAACCTTTAAGTGAGGATTCTATCCTAGAGAGGATCTGGATAAAGATCTTAAAGAAGTGTTATAAGAGCTTTAAGAAGTATACTCGAACTCGGGACCTAAATGAGAAGATGAGGATCATGAAGATCTTCCAAATAAAGAAGTAGTAGAACAACCCTTTTCTTTGCAATAAAATAATTTAGCTAAAAGAGAAGTAAAACAAATTAAGAAAATGAGAGGCTATACCCAACTTTAAATAAATATTCATAATTTATAGTTAAAGAGGAAGAAGCCCTGATTGTGGGAAGGATTTTCTAACAACTCATAAAAGAACTTACTATTACTAAACAAAGCAAGCCTTACTCAAGTAATCCTCTATGGAAAAATGCCGTCAAGAGGATGAGAGTGCTAATAGAATTTAAAAACATAATTGAGAAATGCCTTTTTAGGTCTTAAGGAAATAATGTGTTTATGTATTCTTTTTGTAGGCATTATGTCTTTCATATTATGTTGTATGAAGACTATTGCTCTTGTAAATATGAAGCATGTTAGTTATTTTATAATGTTTGGCTATTAGTTTATATGCTTTGTTTTAGTCAAAGCTCTTGAATGATGAGTCTTTTAAGAGCCACAATTGTGTTTTTGAAAGTATTTGTATAAAATTATTGATAGATAGTCGTGATATTATTAGAATCAATGTGATGGGAGATGAAAATGTAGCCTCCTGATCTTTGATCTAGTAGTGATATTATTACTCTAGTAAAGACTAATACAAATATAAGATATTGTATATTTCTTGTGATATTTTGTTCTTGGTTTAATAGAGAATACTATTAATGTAGGATAGCTTCATATCATACCTAAAGATTGCTAAACAAAACATCATTGTTGAAATTAATGAAGGTGACAAACTTAAAGGGATAGCAGGGATATATGGCACCATAAGGTGTCATACATTTTGGAAGAACTAGATATTGTTGAGCCATTGATAATGGTTATGGTTGAGCCTAAGGCTAGAAACATGGCTCAACATAAGAGGGACCAGGAGGTATATATAGTGTGAATGAAAAATAATAGCATAACACATATAACTCTGTTAAGTATTATGGCTAACAACTTGATGTGTGAATATGAGAAGCATTCCACTACCTAGATTATATGGGTTACACTGAAGGAAAAGTTTAGAGGTACTTCTATAACTAAACTTAGAGCTTACTATTAAGTTTGATACTTATAAGTTAAAGCTTAACACTCCTATAAGGCATCATATAAGAGAAATAGCCAATGTAATCAGAGAATTGGAGGAAGCTGGGTATGGCTTGTCTAAAGAACAATAAATTCAGGCTGTTACTAGTTATTTCCATCCAGTTGGGAGCATATGAAGGTTAATGTAACCTATAATGAAAACACCATTACTTTTAACAGTGTGGTAAAACATTTAAAACTTAAAGATAAGTGTTTATAAGCCTATAAATCTTCCAAACAGGCTTACTTCATTGAGGAAGGTGGTCCTTCAAAATTCAAAGCCAATAAGGGTAAGAAGAAATAGAAAAAGGGAAATAAAAATTTCCCTAAGGTAAAGAAGGACAATAAACCTCTCATAAGTATGGATACTATGCATATAAGAGAAATTATGTGAGTCTTATACTGACTCGAGAGGGATTATTAGTTATTATGAGAAAAGTGCACATTGTTAAATCTAGGACATTCAAGGAATAAATTAAACTAAGAATAAATTAACTATAGGGTTATTTATGTTAGTCCGTAATAGAATTTTTATTATAAATGCTCAAAATGGAGACGTCAAGCCTATATGGTTACAACAAAGAACTTTGTGAGAAAAGAAGGAAAAGAAAGAGACAAGACCAATGATGTCTTATCTAACAAGTATGAGTAGAAATGTTAAGTTATCCATTATTAGTAGATTAAGCCCAAGCATAAGCCCAATTATATAATGAGGGCATTATTAGAATATAAAAAAGATATGGGTCATTGTGTGTAATTTTCCCTTTTTGTTTGAAAATAAGAGGGAGTAGTTTTATAGCTATTCATGCATATTCAAAGAAGAGGTAGCATACGTGGGTTAAAGCTAGAGTATGTATATTGGTTTGAGTGTACCCTCTAAACATCTAGAAAGCTCTCTCATGTTCTCTTTTTCTCTCTTCCTCTCTGTGTTTGTCTTTGTTGTGTACTCAGAACCAAGTTTGAATAAGTAACTCCATTCCCATATATGACCTAACTGGTAAAACATATCAACTATGTATTCCTCCTCTACTCATACGAACTAGCACCAAAGTACTTGTAACTATGAAAGAATTGATGCTTGCAAAAGTGTTAATTTTAAAATTTAAATGCATAGATGGGTATGGGTAATGAAGGAGCATATGCTTTAAATGGTGATAAGAATCTATAAACATAATAACTTTACCATGTTTCATCATCCCTAAATCTAGGGGTAAGTCACTGATATAATTCCAACCCTAAGCATGTCATGTTAAGTCTTATATAATAATACATGAATATTCAAGAAGGTATTATTCTTTTGTCTAGCAATATCAAGATAATCTTTATCCATTTCAAATTAAAAGGTCTCATATTCAACATTATGCAACACAATCTTGTAATTACAAGATATATTCTTATCAAGATGAAAATTAGGAGAAGAATGAGTAAGATAATCAAGAGTAGGGAAAAAGAAGAGCTTGGCTTAGGATAGATTCTTGTTATGCTCGATTATGCTACTCCTTGTAGCCTTTATTTAATGAAGAGCTTTGTTGAACCAGGTGTTTTGCTGATTACAAAACCAAAAGAGAGGTGTTCATTACTTATGTAGATTATGAACATAAGTGAAGTGACAAATCCTTAAAAGCATGAAGACTAAGAGAAGACTTAGTTTAATAGAATTATTTATTTTATTCTTCTCTTAAGATTTAATTGTGAAAAATAAGAGAGTTATCACATAATTTGAAAATGGTAAGAATGCATCATATTAAAATCTATCTTAAGCTCATAAGTCCTTTGATCTTAAGTGTCAAGACTTTAGAATGCACCTAAGTTTGACTAGTCCATTACAAATTAGCTATCTATAGCACATGATAAGACTCAATAGATCCAATTCAAGCCTAAACTAGAATGAATATTGCTTGTATTAAACCATAGAAGTTAGACATTGCACTGTAAGTCATTCCATGCTTAAATCAGAAATGATTCACGTGTGTTTTGGTAGGTAAGTATGGGAAGTGTCTTGAAGATGCTACTATGTTCTAATTCTCATTTGAGTGTACTTTATGCTCATGCTTGAATTTTCTATAATGTTAGCTTAAAATGTGCCTTAGTGACAGTTCATGCTTAAATTGTAATGTTCCCTTAAAACCATTCAAGTATGACTTAAAGAGCTTTAGAACTAAACAAGAAAAATCAAGTTTGATTTTGTGTGTTTCAAGCATGTTTTGACACTTAGGGAAGGTTAGAGCTTCTGTTATCCATTAATTTCACCCTTGAATGCATAAAGTACCTATGGTGATTTGACTCACAAAGAGGATAGGTGCCTGTGCCTTCTAAACCATGCTTAAGAGTATCATAGTCCAATGCTTGAATTGTCATGAATATAGCAAAATCATATGTTTTAAAGCTGTTCCATGTGTGTTTTAGTCCAATTCATGCTTGAATTGGCTTTGACACTAGATTAAGATGCTTTACAAGAAAAGTGCTTTTTTGATATTCTCACTTCCACACATCTCCAACAACTATAATATCTTCCCCGAAGGTTCCTAATAGTTTAAACCACCTCAAACTATATAGGACCTCATTTAAGTGAATGGGTAATACATTCATTGATTATTAAGTGTCTTGCATTGAATTTTTACCTACATTCTATTAGTTTTGTGAAATGTAACATCCTAAATTTTTAATCCTGAGTTAATAACTGATTAGGGATGAGTTAGTGATTTAATGTAAGGATTAGAGCTCTGAGTAGTGAAGTGATATATTGACTCATTGGGATGTTATATGAATAGATATAAGTAGAAGAGTGGGGTCTTAAAGTAGAGTGGGTGAGCATAATGAGGATTTTCCTCATTGTGCCACGCGTCATGGCGGGTGGCAAATACATCACGGCGCATGGAGTAAAAACTAGTTTAATAGGGACGTGTCCAAATCAAAAATAGGAGGAAGAAATGTGGGAGGAGAGGTCTAGAGTAAAGAAGAACTAAGGCTGTGTTAGGGCAAGCTAAATTACGAGTAAGGATGTTTTTTTAACTCGTTACTTATTAGGTAAGTCACGTATTGCCTTAACCTTCAAATCTACCCTATTTTCTCTTAGTTTTAATCAATGAGAAAGTGAATTTGGGAGTTTTAAGGAGTTGATTTCTTACCCGATAGTAATAAAAAGGTTCTCTAGAGTTAAACTAGTGCTTTGTAACTGGTTTAAGTCGAAATGATAAAGTTTTGAAGCTTTAGGCAAGAATTGCCCTAATCTAGAGAGAGAGTAGTGAGAGAAAAATTGCTAGAAAATGTTAAAGCTTGAAATAAGGGGTGATCAATAGTAATATGCATAATTGAGTATGAAATGTAGATTTGATAGCAATTAAGTGTTTAATTGCGATAATTGACACTTTGGTCAATTGAGAAATTGACTGTGAATGACAATTTTATATAGATATTAGTGTGTGATGCACGATTACGAGAGAGGAGCTTGAATAGGGTTGAAGTTACATAGGTAACCCTTTCTCACGAATAGAAGGGTTGAGGTAACCATATAGTTTATTATGTTTATTAACTATTATAAATGTGTAAAATTGAATGTCAAATATCAAATTGTGAATTTATGAGTTTTAGCATGAACTTTGCATTGTGAAATGAATTTTAAAAGTTATTGATTTTTCATGAGTATATAGATATATATATTGTGGAAAGATGTGTAAGTAGTAGAAGTTCTGGAAGAGCATGATCATAGGGGGTGGGAGTTCACCCAAGATATGTGGGGTTGTGTGTGTATGGAGATTTGTGAGTAAAAAATTCATATGTCAGGCTAGCACCATGGGACATCCGATACAGCATTATTTAGGCTATTACCATGGGTAATTCGGTACAGCATATTATGGGATTATTACTATGGGACATCCGGGTAGTCTAGCAACTCCCTAATGCCCGTTAGGGTGTGGTTAGGAATCAACAACCTTTATCGCAAATGTGTGAAGAGGGAAACCATAGTCTATAGGTCAGTTAGATTACCTTTGGCCAAGTGTTTATACCACCGAAAGTAAGCTTGGGTCAACAAGTGGTTGATTCAGAAGAGCCTATAGTTTCACGTCGGGGAGCTTTGGAGGATTGGTGGATAATTGATCATGTTGTGGTGTAAAAGTGTTTGAAATGTGATTATATATGAAAAAGATAATTTAATGTCGATATGTTATATATAGATGTGATATATAATACTTCTCAGTTACTTTGGCATGGTTATTTATGGTAATAGATGTTTTAGAGCTATATCTGGTTACTGACATTTTTATCTCACTCGTGGTTATTTATATTTTAGGTTTTAGTACTAATAGGTCAAAGGAAAAGGATATAAGCTGAGCTAATATCTCTTACCTAAATCTTTGTAAGATATAGTGTAATAATTTGTAAGTTATGAGCCAAAAGTATGTATAAGTTGCCATAGGATTTGTACATGTGCATTAGTTATAATTATGGTATGCTTTTGTGATTTTGAACTCCCTAGCCTTGCATGTGTGTGAATGAGAAAATGACTGAAAAGGCTAGTGGATGGATGTAATTATGTGTGTATAAGAAATAGGTGGAGATTAAATGGAGTGATTTGGCCATGTATGAGACTAGAAAAGTGAAAATGTGGTTTTGGCCCAAAGTGTGACATGGGCAAATTATAGGTCAAATTTGTGTATATGTATGTGTATGGTCAATTAGGTATATTTTGTCCATTTGGACTTAGTTAAGGCCTAAAAAGTGGCTAATGACATTTGGTTTCTAATTGAGACACTTAAGTGGCAAAACTTTGACAGTAAATAGTCAAAGTATACTTTAGTGTCTATTTTTGATAAAAATATCAGATTGAGATGAAACCAGTGTCATTAGTTAGATTTCGAAATAAGCTTTGTGTAGGTGCTTGAACCATCCCAATCGGACTCCGTATGTGGAAATGGCGTGCATCTAAATTTCATATCAGAAACTGCCATTTGACAGCAAATTCAAGTGTGTGCGCCAACACAGAGCAGGCAATTGTGGCCTCTGTGCCACATGCCATGGCATATAGGGTACAAGCTGTAGCACGCAGTGCAAATTTTCACTTTATTTTCTAGTGATGCATTGTTTTCTTGACTTATGATGTACCCAATCTGTATGCTTCTACTGTGTATGTAATTGTGTATAGGGTTAAATACCCAAATGATTATAAAATATTTTTTAGAAATTTTTTATTGGGATCCCAATGTTTTCAACAATTTAAACTCAAAGATTAGAAGTAATTAATGATTTTTGTAGTGGAACGTATGGTAATGTCAGTGAAGGCATTACATGAAATAGCTCTCTCAAGTTTATAAACTTTTGCTATATCATATCTACTCTTTTTCAGAGAGCCATTTTGTGAAAACTTATTGTTTTTCTTAAGTTGAAATCTTAGAAAAATATTATTCTAAGTGCATTGCAACAACTTGCTGGTGCAATAAGTATTGTTGTTGAATCAAGACTGGTGTAATCTTAGGAGTTGTACTATAGTTGCAAGTATTTATTAAAGCTTGTGTTTATAGTGAAATCCTTAAAGGTTATCTTAAGAATTAGACGTAGACCAAGGGAATAGGCTAAACCAGGATAAATCTTTTATGCCTTGCTTTTCTTTCCAAATTTTCTAAAGTATTCAGCTTTTAACTTGGATTCTATGTCTACATTCTTTAGGTTAGGAAAAAGTTTAGTTAAAATTCTTGACCACCCAATTCACCCCTTCTTAGATGCTAGCCTAATCTAATATTTGATATCGAAGCAAGGTCAAGAGGATCTTATAGCTAGTTTAGGTGATAGTGTCCTTCCCAAGAGTGCTGAAATTAACAAGCCTATGGGATTTAATGGTAAATCCTATATCAAAATGAGATTTTCTTTAAGGCATCTGATTTGGATCTATGGGGAATTGTCAAGAGAGTTCTTTACATTCCACTAAAAGATTTTGATAAAGAGCAAGTAAGAAAGAGCAGAAATGAATATACAGAGTGATAACTATCATTTATTCATATCATTTTCATATTATTTCCTTAGATTTTGACTCCTTTTAGGGGTATTTTTGTGCATATAGAAGCATTTTAGATCATTTGGGTGACTTTTGTAATTTCTATAACTTTTAGGGCAAAACTGCAAATTTCTAAAATTTTTAGGGCTAAACTATAATTTTCAAAAATTAATTCAGAAAATAGAAAAATTCATCATTTGCTAATTTTTAGTTTTTCATTAATTCCATAAGTTTAGTTTGAGTTAATTCTACTTATATTGTAAAATATTTATTAAAACATCCTTTAAAGTACATAATTTTTGTGCTTTAATTGTACTTTCTATAAACTTTGGAAGTATACTAGGTTTAGTTTTTGTAATCAAAAACTCCTAGAAAACTTCTCATTACTAAATTTATCTCCTAATATTCCATTTAATCACTTTAATTGACTTTACTCCATTTTCATAATTTATATCTAAGTTGGATAAATTCATAAGATATAATTTTTGGGCACAACTTGCTATTTAATGGGTTTATTATGTGTTTTAGGTCATGAGAAGCTCTTGGATGATAATGGCAGTGCCTTGCATGAAATTAGAGTCCATAGATGAGCTATTTTAATTATCAAAAGGTCACAAATGGTTGGTGAAATATCAAGAAAGTATAAGGATAGTCATGACAATTCCGTCTTCCAAAATTAATTTCCTTTTCCCTTATTTTTGCTATGTATTTTTCCATTATCTCCATCATGTTATTTTCAAATTTCTCTATCCATTTTTAGAATATTAGTTGCCTTTCATTATAATTTTTGACCATTTAAATAATTTATTCCTAAAATTCATGGCCATACTTGAAACACTATGTGAAAAGACCTTTTGATACAGAAAAGGCTCACATCATTTTAGAACACTTAGTGTGCATGATTCCTAGCCATTAGATTAATCTAAATGAGCCTCAAACACCTTAAAAACATTAGAATTTCGTGGCCTACATCAACAGCCCCCTCATTTACATTTTTCACTCACCTTTTGCCTCCATTCATCTTCATCTTTTCTCTCAAGAACACCAATGAACCCTAGCCTCCATTCCACTACTTCTCCACCTTAAAATCCTCTATTTCACCATCCAAACCCACCATTCAACTCCCCTAATAGTCCTCACAAAAACCAACTAAAAAAATCCATTATCTAGTTCATTTCCATCTTGCCTAAACATCAAGGTCTTCATCTATGGTGGTCCTTCCTTATATCCACTTGACATAGGAAAGGATTAGCCAAATCACTACACTATAAATACCATTCAGTAATCAAATATTAGTTTGAAAAGCTCAGGCCCAAGACTCATTTTCCAAAACCATAAAAATCATATTACATTTGAACAATGCGCGTTGGAAATAACCCATATATATTCATAACATTAATTACATGCTTTGAAAATCAAAATTAGGTCAAATTAGGGGCTATAAGCTGTGGCATGTGGCACAAAGCCACACGCCCTAATCTCCTTTGTGTTATGTGCTATAGCATAACATGCCATGTGCCGCGATGCACATATCTAATTTTACTGCTCTCATTTAATAGCACAAATGATGAACTTCCAGCATGTGTCGTTTTCATATACAACATTTGATCAAAGTAATTCAAGTGCCCACATGAAGCTTAATTCATAAGCTAACTAATGCGATAGGCTTGGACACAATCTAATAGTCCAATAAAAATTTGAACACCCAGGTGCAAAAAGTTATTTTTTAAAAAAATCTTGTGCATCCAAGTGCTTAATTCAATCCCATTATCTCATTAGAACACAAAAGCCCTTGAACTAAGTTCAAAAGGACCTAACACACTTGATTGACTAAGTTATATATCAAATACACACACACACACACACACACACACACACACACACACACACACATATATATATATATCACAATTTGGCTACTCAACGGCCCATTTCCACAAAAACATAAATTTGCACAACTTGGCTCAAAACTTTCCTTTGGCCATTTTCATCACATTTTCACTACAAATATCCACTTTACACATTCACAACATATTTACAACTCAATCTTAGCCTCGATTACTCATTTTATCATATACTCACACATGAGGGCTAAGATTCACAAAAATCACTACAATTCTCTACAAATCATCACTTAGACATACATGCAATCCCTATTGTAACCTATATATATTCACATCCAGTTAATTCATTACATAAATTTAAAGGTCTCATAGCCATGGCACCACTATATCAGTCCAGGCTCTTTTCTTGCACTGATTACTGCTCTGTCTTATAAAAATGTTACCATGAGGGTGAGATAAAAATCTTAGTAACAGAATAACTCACTACTATTGACTATCATATGCAACTATATGAAAGCAAAGATATTATATCCTTAATATAGTATATATCACATGTTCACTTTAAATTCCACCTATATAAATCATTACATCACTTTTACTACTTGTTTCACCACTTTTTGACATATAGCAAGATCACTACTGATTGAACCTCCTAATCATCCAACTTGAAATCATAGGCTCGCCTTAGACCAATATATACTCTCATTGGCCCTGAGCTCACCTTTGTGGTAGAATCCCCCAGTCAAAGGTGTTCTATCTCACTTTTAGACTATAGTTTCTCCTAATACACATAATGGGCATCATTGACTCCAACTCTGCATTATATTGATACAAGGGAGTCTAAATCTCCAACATCAAACCTCAAAAGACACTGAGGAGATACAAATTCTCTAACACTATACCCCGTCAATCACTAAGGAGAATGATGCTATATGGTCTTATCACTACACTCCATATGGGTGAACTCCTACCCCTATGGTCATGCTTTCTGAACCAAACATAGGTTCCCAATCACTAATTTACTCATATATGCATATACATACATTTCTATATCAAATTACACAATTTCATTACTTATTTAACCAAAATCCCTTTTCATGCAATAAACATACAATGCTATAAAAGATGCTCAATTTAAAATGATTTCATGCACTACATAGCATACTAACACATAGTTACATTAAGTAGTCAAACAAAGGAAGTTATTCGATTACCTTAAGACTTCTATCACTAGAAAGGTTACCCATAAATTTCAATTCATCACAAGCTTCCTTTCTCAACTCACACATGCAATATGCCAATCTACACACAATTAGCACAATTAGTCAATTAGTTCAAATTGACCAAAAGCACTTAATTACTACTTATGGCTATACCTAGCCATTTATTCCTAGCCATTTATCCATTTTAAGTTAATTACCAAAAAATTACCACTTTATATCACTCCAAATGACCTCATCTCTCTTCTACACCATTTACACCCTTAATTTCCATTAAATGAGGGCCAAATTGAGCCTATGGGTTCAAAGTTCTATTGTTTAGCTCTAAACCAATCGTAAAGATCTAATTTAACTCCCAAGAGCATTTTCATTACCATTAGGTAAGAAACAAACCCCTTAATTTTTTTTTGATTTAATTTCTCTATAACTCATACCTAGAGACATTTGGGTAGAATAGAAGGTAAGAGTTATATGTAGCTTACTCGATAAGTTACTAGTCAAAAATGCCTTCCAATGCTAAAAAAAGGCTTGCCCTAGCTAACCCTTACTTCCTCTGTTCTTCTTTTACCTTTTCCTCTTCTCTCCTCTCTAAGCTTACTAGTTGATCCATGACACTTAAGGTCATTTTTTGGTCCATGCATCATGATGCATGAAGCTTGTGCTGCGGCACATGGCACAGTGAGGAAAATCCTTACCACGCATACTCATTTGGACTTAAAATGTGATTGTTCCACTCGTGCTTGCTCATTCAACATCCATAGGATACAAATCAATAACTAATCATCTAAATCTCTAATCCTCTACTAATTACCACTTTACCCCTAATTAACAGCTAATCACAAGACTAAATTCAAGATGTTACAGTTCTCCGCTTCTTTTAATAAATGTGTCCCTAACTTTTAACAACTAAACATATACCTATGGGAACAAATGGGGATACTATTGCCTCATTTTATTCTCTGTCTCCTAGGTAGCATCACCTAGAACCATGCCTTACCAAAAAATTTTACCATCTATATAGTTTTATTCCTCAATTGCTTCTCCTTCACATCCACAATTTACTCTGACTCGGCCTTATATGTGAAATTCTCCTTGAGCTTAGTCCTTCTGATTTATCACATATAAAGGGTCTGGTTAGTACTTCTTAAGTTGTGACATGTGAAACATGACATGTACACTAAACAACTGTAGTGGCAAAAGTGATTCTGTAGGCAATGGTCTAATTCTCTCTAAAATCTCAAATGGACTAATGAATTGAGGAGTTAATTTCTTGGCTCTAATTGATCTCTTGATTCCCGTCATTTGTGTAACCCTTAGAAACAAATAGTCACCCACAGGATTCTAATGGCCTTCTATGCTTATTTGCATAACTCTTCTACCTACTCGGAGCCATTAACAACTTTTTCCCAATCAACTCAATTTTTTGAGTTGTTTGATCTACAATGTCTAGTCCCAACATACTCCTCTTGCTCAATTTGATCCAGTATAGAGGTGATCTATAGTTCCTCCTATAAAATGCCTCACAGGGTGCCTTTGAATACTGAAGTAGTAACTGTTATTGTAAGCAACTTCAGCCAAAGGAAAATAGCTGTCCCAGCTACCTTTCAACTCTAGAACATATTTTTTAACATATCCTCTAAGGTTTGTACAGTCTGTTGCTTTTGCCCATCTATCTATAGATGATATGCTATATTGAATCCCAACTTAATACCTGTAGCTATTGTAAAGCTCTCTAAAATTTAGACGTAAACCTAAGGTCTCCTCAGCATACTATGTAGCCTCACAACTTCTCAAATATAGATCTCCACCAACATTTCTAGAGAATCACTAATCAGAATAGCTAGAAAATGAGCTAATTTTGTGAGTATATCAACTATAACCCATATGGCACCATGCTCTGACTGAGTTCTCGGCAACCAATTACTAAATCCATAGATATACTATCCTATTTCCACTTAAGGATATCTAGTAATGTAACTCCCTGCTAGTCTCTGATGCTCTATCTTAACCTTTTGATAGGTCAAACACCTAGTTAAAAACTCAGTCACGTCTCTCTTTATATTGGGCTACCACCAATACCTCCTTATATCCTGGTACATCTTTGTAGTTCTTAGATGGATCATATATTACTGTAGTAAGCTTCACTCAGGATAACCTTCCTCATATCAACATCGTCAAGCACATAAATCCTGCCTTAGTAAACTATGAATCCATCATCATTGAAACTAAAATCAATGGCTTGATTCACTTCAATTTCTTCTCTGATTCCATAAGACATTCATCTTTTAATTGTGTCATTCTCAGTTCCTTCTAAAATTCATTATTGACTTCCTTAAAATAAACACCAACTAATAATTTAGTGGTGCATCCTGTTGTGACTCCACAAAGGACTCCATCAATCTATACTCTAGAACCATTAGACTTACCACATGCAAAGTCTTCTAACTCAATGCATTAACAACCACATTCACCTTACCTGAATGGTATTTCAATTTAAAACTATAATCTTTAAGAAGCCCCATCCATCTCTTCTACCTTATGTTTAGCTCCTTCTAATCCATCAAGTATTTCAGACTCTTATAGTTGCTAAATATAGTGAATACTACACCATACAAGCAATAGCACTAAACCTTTAGAGCAAAACCACGATTGCAACCTCTAAGTCATGTGCAGGATAGCTATCTTTATGTGGTCTCAACTGTTGAGATGAATATGCTACCACTGGATTGTCTTTCATCAAGACACAACCCAGGCCTCTCAATGATGCATCTGTGTATATCTAGTAAGGCCTCAAATTAGGGATAATTAACACGGAGTGGTGGTTAACTTCTCTTTCAACTACTAAAATACTACTTCGTACTGGTCATTCTAAATGTAAAGGCTAATCCTTCCATGTCAACTTAGTCAAAGCAGAAGCTCTATAAGGAAATCCCTGGATAAATTACTAATAATACCTAGCTAATTCGAGAAAACTATGTGTCTCATAATCGAATTAGTATGCTCCCACTTCAATACTGCATCAACCTTATATGGATCCATAGAAATCCATCTGTAGAGACCATGTGTCCCAAAAAATGAATTTCTCTCAGCCAAAACTCATACCAATTAAGTTTGGCATACAACTTCTTATCTTCAGAATCTAAAGCATGATCCTTAAATGCTTTACATACTATTTTCATTTTCATAATATATCAAAATGTCATCATCTATAGAGACCACTACAAACCGATCCAAATGCAGCCTGAAAATATAGTTCATATAGTCTGTGAACACTGCATGTGCATTGGTCTAACCAAACAGCATAACCAAAAACTCTTAATGTCCATGCCAAGTTTTGAAAGTTGTCTTAGTCACATCTACTACAACTTGATTCTCAACTAATGGTACCCTAACCTTAAGTCTATCTTATAAAAGAATGAGGCACTAGCTAATTGATCTAAGAGATCATCTATCCTTAGTAAAAGATACTTGTTATTCACAATCACCTTGTTCAATTGTCGGTAATCAATACAAAGGCATAGACTACCATCCTTTTTCCTTATAAACAACACTGGTAATCCCCAAGGGGGTACACTTAGTTTGATAACCCTTTGTTTAATATGTCCTCAATTTTCTTCTTTAACTCTACCCTTTGAGCACTGCCTCACCAAATGCCTTGACTTGCCACAGTTGAGGCAAGCCTAACATCTTCCCAGATGAGATTGGCTGTAAACATTATACTAAGTTGTTTTTCCAATATGTAGGGTCAGTGCTAGAACATTTAATGCTTGACTCGAAGACTATGGAGGCCCATTCTCACACCCTACTTCTTTACATTGACCTCCTCTGTATAAATCCAGACTAGGATCCTCTGACAAATCCCTTTCTTCCTGATAAACTAGAACTACTAGTACTATATCAAAGCCTCTTTGAAACTTTGCTTGTTGGACTCAAAGGGGATGAAAATCTTCCCATACAATCTTGCTTCCTCTTAGCCTTTGCCTCTTAGCCTCTCCTATCAGCTACCCTCAACTTGTAGAACATGTCTTCATATGTTGTCACATCAAACAGAGCAATCTATTGTTGGTACTCAAGCCTCATTTTTTCTAGTAACCTCTCTGCTTTCCACTTAGTATCATTACTGTGATGGAGGTATATGGAATAAGCTAATAAATAATTAAATCTTCTGATGAATTCCTCCTCATCTAAGTCTCCCTGTCTGAACACGTAAAATTCCTCTTCCTTCTTAATTCTGAACAAAACTAGGAAGTATTTTGTTGAAGAAAACCTTTTTGAACTCATCCCAACTCAATCAATCAACCACCACCGGTCAGCCTCACAAACTCCCTACTCATCTTAGCAGCCCTAACTAACTACACTATAGCTAGGATAACTTTTTGCTTAGGGTTACAGACCATAACATCAAAGATGGTCTCTAATCAATCAATCTATAACTCTACTTCCCCCTCTTTCATGCTTCCATCAAAAGTTGGTGGGTTGAATTAAATGAAAGCCTTTCAAGCACAATCAATTAAAGGATCAATGCCAGGGACTTCTTGCCTGCTACCTAATAGAACACATTTGTTACCCACTTTTATTTGTCAATTAGGACCCTTTTACTTATGATTAATCACCTTCAAGTGCACACATTGCATTGGATTTGAAATTTTACCTAAGTTTCTAAGTTCAGTGCATTAGGGGTATTTGGTCTAAAAATTAAACTTTTGAGAAAATGTACAAGAAAAATTAAAAAAGTGCATTTTATGTCCAGTTGATGAGTGGTGAAATTATATTTTTAAAATTCATTTTAGTTTGGGAGTAATTAAATAAAAAGTCAACATTTTCTTAAAGTCTTAGTTTGACCTAGTCTTCGGTTCACCTTTGTGTGAAAATCTTTATATAATTTTATGTAGCCTAAAAATTGATTATTTTAATTAATTCTCCCTTCTAATTATGAATTTAATTTGAACATTAATTGTATTTTATTATATCACATGCTATTTAATTGAATTATGTGATTTATGTGACATAGGTGGCATGTGACTTGTGCATCAATTGGGCAATTGAGGTCAACACTCCTTGAGCTAAATGGCTGAATCATTTGCACGTGAATTATGATTATTTTGAGGGATTAAATCAGCTTAAATGATGTGGATGACACATGAAAAATTAGGCACACATTGGAATTATCTATAAACTAATAGGAGGTGCCACCTTGCAAGTGTGACCAGGCTCCCATTTTCTTTTATTTTCTTTTTCCATTTTTTAATTAAGTATTCAGCTGATGGGAAAAACTTAGGAGCACATCCATACACCTCATTTTCAGATGCAATACTCATCTCATTCATCTTCCACATTTTCTCTCCCTTGTTCATAGTGTTCTTCATTTTCTCTCTTTTGTTCTTCATTTTCTAGCACCCTAACCTCCATTTTCAGCCACCAACCTCCACAAAACTCATACCATTCTTCTCCTCTCCTCAATTTCTTCCTAACCCTTCCATTTTCATAAGGATTGAAGCTCATTTTCATCATTCAAGAGCTATGGAGTTTGGCCTTCGCAAGCAATCACTAGGGTTCTTGAATAAGATAAAGATTGACTAATTTCTTTGGTGGAATCCTAAAAAGATGAAGATGGAGGATGAGTCTTGAGCTTCAAATTGGCTATGTTCTTTTATTTCCTATCCTCTTCTCTTTTTACTATATGGTTAAATTCCTTAATCTAGGGTTTAATCATCTTTACTTGTAAATTCTAATTTGAATTTGATGTTGGTGTAAAGAGAGAGGATTTTTTCATTTAATTTCTTCCTTGGACAGCCATGACTAAATTTCGCCACTCTGTGTTTGGCACATAATCTTGTGTTTTTCAATTAGTGGATTATTTGTGTTAATATTGCATAATCTTGTAGTGTTAATGCTTGTGTTGTTGAGTAGCTTGACATAATCTTGTGGTTGCTCAATTTATGTGTTTGACCATGGCTGTTGAGGGAGGATTTTGAGTGAATTACTTAGCTAATTTCTTTACTAATTGGTTAATTGAACTAGGGACTTTAATCTACGACCTAGAGAGGTTAGCTAATTAGGTTAATTGGCTTAAGATAATTTTCTTAAGTTATGACAGCTTTAGTCAAGAGGAAAGGAAAGCTAAACTTAGCCTAATAATAAGAAGATAAGGAGTCCAAAATCAACTACTCTCTAGGGTTCCACTCTTGTGAAAAGGGAAGTGCATTTCACTCACTTCATTTAGCATTTTAATCATTAGTAATTAGTTTAGATAATTAGGTAACTAAATTCCTACAACTTTGGGTGATTTATTCCACTAGATAACTTTTAATTAAGCTAAGACCATTCATTGGGAGATGACCTAGGGTTGATCCTATATTGCGTTAGGGTTACCTTTAGTTTAATTTTGACGATAAGCGACTAATTTCCCTATCACTACCAGAACCCTGAGATGGTCCAGGCCTGTATTGTGCTTCTTTTTGTATTGGAATACATTGAGCCTCATCTCTTGCCTCTTGTTCTTTACCCCTCAAGATCATATCATGATCTCGAATCATTTACCTTATATCCATCATCATATCTCTTAGCTCTTCTAGCAAGTCATCTCTTTTATCTCTTTGTGGCTGAACCGATTAAACTTCTAGTTCTTGTTCCTCCTCAAATACCTGTTTAGAAATAGCACTTCTAACACGAATGCCTCTCCTCATATCATATACTTTTTTCTCCCTTGCTAAAGACGAAAAGAAGAAATAGGAAGGACATTAGGAAAAAAAGTTGTGTAATGAACAAAATAAGTTGCCATATGTCTAGAATGAATGCATTAATTAAGATTCTATTTACACACCCAGGTCTCAAAACTCAAGAAACTGATACCAAAATGTAACCTCCACTATATCCACTTGACATAGGAAAGGATTAGTCAAATCACTATACTATAAGTACCATTTAGTAATCAAATATTAGTTTGAAAAGCTCGAGCCTAAGACTTGTTTTGCAAAACCATCAAAATCATATTACATTTAAATAATGCACAATGCAAATAACCCAGATGCATTCATAACACTAATTTCATGCATTGAAGATCAAAAAATTAGGTCAATTTAGGGGCTATGAGCTATGACGGATAACACCTACGCTGCTATGCCACATGCCCTAATCTCCTCTATGCATTACACCACGTGATAGAACACATTTGTTACATACTTTTATTTGTCAATTAGGACCCTTTTATTAATGTTTTATCACCTCAAAATGCACTCATTGCATTAGATTTGAAAAATTGCCTAAGTGTCTAGGTTAGTGCTTTAGGGGTATTTTGGTCCAAAAAATAAACTTTTGAAGAAATGTACAAGAAAAATTAAAAAATTAAATTTTATGTTCAATTGATGAGTAGTGAAATTATACTTTTGAAATTCATTTTAGTTTGGGAGTAATTAAATAAAAAGTCAACCCTTACTTAAGTATATTAGTTTGACCTAGTTTTCGGGTTATCTTGGTGTGAACATTTTCATATAATTTTATGGATCCTAGAACTTAGTTATTTTAATAAATTATTCTTTCTAATTATGAATTTAATTTTTTACATTAATTATATTTTGTTATGTCACATGCTATTTAATTGAATTATGTGATTTATGTGATATAGGTGGCACATGACTTGTGCATCAATTGGGCAATTGAAGTCAACACTCCTTGAGGTCAATGGCTAAGCATTTACACATGTTATTTTGAGGGATTAAATCAGCCTTAATGATGTAGACGACAAATGAAAAATTAGACACACATTAAAATCATCTACTAACCAATAGGAGACTGCCACCATACAAGTGTGATAAGGCTCCCATTTCCATTTTAATTTCTTTTTCTCTTTTTTAATTAATCTCTAGTTGATGCCAAACCACTTTTTTCATGACATTTACCCTTCATTTCAGATTCACACTACCTCATTTCATCATCTCTTCCATTCTCTCTCTCTAGTTTATCATGTTCTTCATTTTCTCCATCTTCTCTCTACTTTTTTCATTTTTTCAGCACCCATAACTTCACATTCAACCATCAAACCTCCATAAAACCACCATCATTTCATTCCTCTCACTTGGATGAATCTATCCCTACCACTTGCAAGGACATTTGAAACTTGATTCCACCATTTCCATAGAGCTCTACTTGGCTATGTCAAGTTCCTGGAGGAGTAATATGGTTTTCATGTTTTCTGCTAAATTTTGCATGGAATCCTAGGGTAAAGTTGATGGAAGAGGAGCTTTGAAGTATTCACTTGGCTAAGCTCAACTATTTCTTCATCTTGTTTCAATTTCATTATAATACTATAACTACTGTTGATTGTAGTTCAATGTGACTTTAGTTTTTATGGTTGTTTGCAATTTTTAATATTGAAACAAGATTATTGAGTTAAATTTCATGTTCTTCTTTGTGAACACCGTATTTTGTCCGGACTCTTTTTTTTTTAATAATAATCAAAACATATAATAAATACAAAAATAAAATTTAATCCTTTTTTTTAGGATTATATTTTCAAAAAGAATTCAAAGATATTGGGAATCAATATTTGAGACTCAACTATTTTTAAATTTTTTTTTTCTTTCCTTAAATCTTTTGTTTTTCATTTAAAAATATATGTTTTAAAATTAAACTTTTCTTTCTCCCCCTCAATCTAATTAATAAAAAAAAAGGGCATTAAAGAATAAAAAAAAGAGAAAAAGAAGAAGAAGGAACAGATACATGAAACACACGTACACACACGCATACACTCTCAGCCAGACAGCAGTAAAAGCAAAGAGACAGCAAACATGAAGTGCAAAAACAGCAAAGAAATGCAGAAACAGCGAAGAAACACAGGCACAGAGGCGCAGAAATAAAAATAAGCATACACTTTCGGCCATGCAGCAGGAAAAAGGACAGAAACAGCAGAACGCACGAACACATGAGCTGCAGACGCTGAAAGAACCAGAGGCAACAGACACGAAACGCAGGAGAAGCAAAACAGAGCAGAAAGAACAGTAAACAACCGGAACACGTACGCATATACTTTCGGCTGGCAGGAGAAAAGAAACAGAACTAAGGACGCACGCATGCATGAAGGAAATGGCACAGCAGAGAAAGCAGACGGGACAGCACAAAAAATAGAGACAGAAACGCAGAAAAACAGAGCAGACTTCGGCGCACACAGAAAACACAGCAGAAAGGAAAAGCGGAGCAGGAAAGCAATGATTCACCTCTTCCATCCCCTATATAAGACTGAATGAAAAACAGAGGGAGGGGACGGTTTTCTGGACTGAAAAAAAGAGAGAGAAACAGACAGACAGAAGAAACAGAAAACAGAGCACGAAAAACCGAAGGAGAAGAGAAGAGAAGAGAAGAGTGACGGAGAAGGAGAAATAAGAGCGTGAAAACGAAGAAAGGGAGAGACCGAAAGATGTGAAACAGAGGCTGAGGGAGAAGGGGCTGTTCTGACCAGAGAAAAGGAGAGAAACCGAGAAGAGGCGAGAAGTGTTTCTGGCAAAAAAAACAGAGGCTGAAACGTGAGGGAACTCAAAGCTGAACAAGAAAGCAGAGGCGACGGAAAAACACTGAAAAGAAAGCAAAGGCTGAGAGAAAGAAGAAACGAAGAGAGGAGGGGAATACGTCATTCGGTATAGTCATCTTTCTTCTTCCTCTTAATGATCGCTGGTTTATTATTGAGTGAACAGAATGTTATGCGTATGATTTGCCTTGCTTTCTTGCTTTTGAATTTGAAAGGCACACGTTCGATTCAAATTTATTTTTCATGTTTAAATACCTGTCCCACACATTTTTTTAGTTCTCAAATGATTTCATTACAATTGTCATATTTTTTTTTAAGAAAAGAGAGCTTGAAAAAGAAAAATAAAGAAATTGCAAATAATAATTTTTGCTTCCTATCATAGTTAAGCTAAATTTGATTATTAGGCACAATTTCACTTCAAATAGAGAATTAGTGTAATTATTAAGCAAGGTCTTTAAGTGTGTATATTAACATGTATGAGCATTATTTCCTTATCTCCATTAATTCTAAGGTCCTTTACTTGTCAATAATATTGTTACACCCATACCATATGACACTTTCTATCCACATGTACAATTGTATAAAAGATTAAGAGGAGAGAATTCAATTCTCATCAAAAAAAAAACAAATGAATAAGAGAAGGTTTCTTGTACTTTATTAACTTGCCGTGTGAGATTTTAAGAATTTTCGCAGGCATTTAAAGTAATCTTATACCGTGTAAATCAATAAGATTTTGCAGGTATAGAGATCCAATTTATATGTACAATCAATGGTTTCAATGACCAACCGTTAAAACCAACTGTCTTTTTATAATCTAAATAATCCATTTAAGTTCCGTGTAGGATTACGAGAATCTTTGTAGGGACTTGAATTAATCATATTATCGTGTGGGATAATAAATCCTCGCAGATATAGTGATCATCCATTCTTTATAATAAATAAATAATTTTTGTAAATAATCATATAGTATACAATTTAAGAAACTTAATTAACCAAATTAATATATTTAAATTGTAACCATATTTATCAATTATATCTTTTAGTCATGTGAGATTTTTGAATCTCCGTAGGCTTCTAAGATCATCGTATTATCGTGTGAGTCAATAAGACTCTGCAGATATAACGATTTAGTTTTTAAAACATATATATATATATATATTATATAATTAATTAAATCAATTAATTAAATTTAATTCCTGTATCGTGTGAGATTTTAGAATCTCCGTAGATATTTAGGATAATCATATTACCGCATAAGTCAATAAGGCTTTGCAGGTATGATGATTAAAATTCTTCAAAACATGTATATACATACTTAAAATACATTTTTGATACTCAAAATGTACATAAGAATATAAATAAATAAATTAAATTGCCAAACTCTTCTATCATGTGAGATTTCAGAATCTCCGCAGATATTTAGAGCAATTGCATTACCGCATGAACCAATAAGGTTCTGTAGTTATTGCAATTAAAATTCCCAATCACAAGAGATAAAAAAAATGATTTTAAACCATTTCCTTTTCTTTAACTCAAAATTCAAAAATTGAGAAAATAATTAAAATTAAATTACCTTTTGCAATTTAAAACACACATATCAAAATTTCAGAAATTGTTTTATTTGCAAAATGGTGAGTTATTTCTAATTAATTTCTCTTCAAAAAATATTTTTACCGACAAACTCTTAAGCCCGAACTACGTGGACTTTGATCCCCATCACAGGGTACGTAGGCCTCAGAGTCAGATTCTGAGTCAAGTCCGTCCTCCCTTGTAAATAAATAAACATTTCTCACTTAATTCTTATCATTTTTATATCAAACACATGAATATAAAAGGGATAATTAAAATAATTATAAAACTATATTAATAGAGCGCAACAAACTTCAGGTAACCGTTCTCACGAACGGGTGTTGTGGGGTGCCTAACACCTTCCCCACACTCAACCGACTCCCGAACCCGTTCTCTGATTTCGCAGATCACCCTTATCCTCCTTTTAATCGGTTTCCCGAGATTTACCTCAAAATCTTGGTGGCGACTCCTCGTTCGATCCGGTTCCCGCCGCGAAGGCCGGGACCTCCGCTCGCGCGCCGTCCGCGTCGCATTTTTTGGGTGCGACAGTTGGCGACTCCACTGGGGACATATGAGAGTCAAGCCTGTATAAATTTGTTGCGCTCAAAATATAATATAGTTTTTCTTTTATCCCTTTTAATTTGTGTGGGTTTTTTTTCCCCTTCCTTTTTTCTTCTTTCTTTTTTTTCTTTTCTTCTCTCTCTCTCTCTTTTGATTCTTATAACATGTCTTAGGATAGATAACATGCGGAATGAACCTTAAGATAGATGACTTTTATTTGTACATATATTTGTTTCTCTATTTGATCTGATTAAAAGTTGGGAGTTGGGTAGCATATGAGAATAAGATAGCATGCTTGCATGCTCTCATCACACTATACACTTACACAATTTGACACACACATATTTTGGGCCCTATACCCGGGTCTGTGAGTACTATAGGTTAGTAGAGGTTAGTAGTGGTTTCCCTGTGGAGTTTTTGAACTCTCGGAGGTTACCATGAATACCTCACCCAAGCTGTTACTTGCCTAATAAATTTGGTCCCTGTAGAGCTTATGTTCTTGGAGGGCCAAAATTATTAAGTAAGGTCTTCACCTTTGTGTGAGGGCATCTTGGGAGCCTTTTAGGAATATACATCCACCCGTGAATTACACGTTTCAGACAACAGCTGGTAGCCAACCATTCTAGTGAGCACCCGATTATGAACTTAAGTCTCCCTGAATAGGACGCAGGATGAGAGTATTGATCTTTTATTGCATCATTGTCATAGCATGTCATCATAAAGTATTCGCATTTTTTAAAAAAAAAACCACGAATTAAATAATTTCTCTTGTCATTGAGTTATTTCATTTTTAAAGTTGAGACTTTAGCCATGTGTCAGTTTTAGCTGCACATAGGCTAATTAATCCCTTTCTCCCTATGGGGCAATAAGCACATTGAGGAGAGAATGGATTTTTTCCTTGCATATCTATTATCAAAATCATTTTTATCATTTTTTTTTCTCTTTTCTCAAAAATAAGATTGTAAGGCTAAACCTTTCAACATTAATCATGTAGGGGATTTAAGCCTCTCGTCCATTAATTGTTTACTCCATCTCCCTATGGTGCAATAAGTATCTAGAGGAGAGGGTTTTCAAAAAAGTGAGCCAGATAGCTTGCTAAAATTATGAGAATTGTATATTATTAACCTTTGTTTTGATTAACAGGAACCGTGAGTTATCCAGAATCTTTGTGAAATTGGCATAAGGGATAAATGGCACTCGAAGGTAGTACAAATCTAAGTCATACTGGAAAATTATATCAGGGAAAAGGGATCAAATTATCTGTAAAAGTTGAGCCGCTGGAAACCTTAATTGAGTTGAGCCGTCATATCAAAGGGAAGATTATGCAAGATTTTAAAAGGAAATATGGAAATATCTTGGATCTTCTGTCAGTCACAATACATAATGATGCAATAATGGAATTAAGCCAATATTGGGATGCCTCGTTAAGATGTTTCACATTTCAAGACTTCCAAATGGCACCGACTTTGGAAGAATATGGAGAAATTTTGAGAATGCCCCTTAAGGAGAACATGGCAGTATATCTTTATCCTGGATATTTACCATCTCGAGGCACGATAGCGAAAATTTTGGAAATTCCTAAGGAAAAGGTACGAATGGTTTGCCCAGGACAAACAGAGGGAATCTCAAGAGCTGATGTAGAAGCCCACTTGAAAGTTTTGGCAGGAAAAGAGGCTTGGGTTACATTTTGCAGAGTCTTTGCCTTATGCATATATGGAATAATCCTGTTTCCATCATCAATTGGCATAATTGACTTAGGAGCCATTAGTGTATTCCAAATGGTGGAATACCATAACGTGAATCCAGTACCAGCAATCTTGGCAGAAACGTACTTGACCTTAACTCAATGTCACGATAAAGGGAAAGGAAAGGTCAATTGTTGTATTGCATTACTGGATTTATGGATGCTTGGCCACCTTTATGGAAAGACGCTTCCTTTCAGAAAGAAGAACGACTCAGACAGTAATCCACTCATGTCTTTTAAAGGCCAATTCATGATTGACGGAATGAGCTACATGGATTGGAAAAGAACCTTCTCAGAACTTAAAGAAAGTTCCATTTTATGGAAACTAGACTGGTGGTGGAAAGAGGAGGTTATTTACCATTGTGGTGACTTTCCGAATGTGCCTTTAATGGGACCCAGAGGGTGTATCAACTATAACCCTTCCTTAGCGTTAAGGCAACTGGCCTATAAGCAAAATGTTCCTTCTAAGAAAGAGGTGCAGGAGTTATACTTTCTACATAAGGAGGATGGGACAAAGTTATCAAGCCAGAATGTCAAAAAAGCATGGCAAGAGATAGGTTACAAAGGGAAGATTGAGCTAGGGATACGTGTAGTAAACTCAAGTCCAGAATACACTACTTGGCTGAAGAGTATGATTCAAGGAGCAAATCCTTTATTTCATCCTCAAAATCCCTTGTTAGGCAATGACTTGAAAGAGATTAATGGGCAATTGGTTGAATGCTTGAAGATGAAGGAAAATGAGTTACAAGCGCTTGCTAACTCAGAGTCTAAGAATAAAGAAGAATTGGAAAAATACCAAAACGAATGCGTTGAGTTACGGAGGAAGCTAGCAAAGGAAAGAGAAGGGCATAACCTTGAAGAAACACCTGAGACTAAGAAATTGAAAAAGGAAAATGCCAAACTGAAAAGGGAAGTGCAAACTAGTGATAACAAAGTTCAAAGTACTAAAGCAAGACTTGTCAAAATAGTCAGAGAAAATGATGCATTGAAGAAGGAATTACAAGACATCAGACCCATTGAGGAGATGCAGCAAGAAATCAATACACTCACAAGACAATTGGAAAGGAAGGTGAATGAACTAGCCAGGGTGAGAGGAAGTGCAGCTGAGACAGCACAGAACTTTGTTCAGAGGCTTAATCAACAAAATGAAGTCTTAGAAGAGTGGAAATCACTTTGCCTTGATCAAACAGAAGAAACCAAAGAGTGGATGTTAAAATGTAGGCAGATAATTGATTTGGCTAATGACAAAATTCCAGAATTTGCAAGAACATTTAAGCAAGCTGAAGGCATGGTTCTCCCTAGAGGAACTCCATTAGAGATTGTTGAATTCTTCCATTTGTGCAATGAAATTGTAAAAGAACTCAATAGCGTGACAAAGTTCTAAATCTGTATTAACATTTGAATCATTATATGAGGATCCAGATGACGCTTTGTGGTTATGAAATTGTTGATTGATTTGTACTACCATCATTGTCTTAAAACCTTGAATTTTGATAGGATCCAATGTCCTTCTAATTCAATGGTCAACTTTGAATCCCCTATGAAATAATAAATTTCTGGAGGAATTTAAAGGGTGCTAGTGTCATGAAACCCTTATGTCTACACAATGCTGGATATCTTACAAAACAAACGTAAAGGTAAAACTTATTAAAATTAATTATTATGTTACACAGGTAAGCCAACATTGCGCCTCGAAAGAAAAACTCGGTTGACCAGATTCCCGCCACTGGAGCATACAACACACGATCGCGTAGTCGTGCAATGGAAAATTCAAACGTGAATGAGTCAGCGACCTTAAATGATCGGATGTCTGCAGTGGAGTCTAAAATGGCCGAAATAAGTGACATGATGAAATTGCTAACAGAGGCTCTAAAAGGACGGAGTGATGATAACCCACCACAGAATACCGTAGCAGATGAGAACGCGGCTAATAGAACAATTGAGCCAAACAGAAGATCAGATCCTAAAGTACCCACGCCAGAGAAACAAGATTCTGGGATAGGGGCCTTTAACATACCGGATGGTCCTGGGGAAGATCATGCCTACATGTTCCAAATCCCACAAGTGCTACATAAAGAAAAGGAGTTGAAAGAAGAACTTGGAGAGATGAAAGATCAATTGAAGGCTCTTCAAGGATCAAACACGTGGGGTTCCTTAGACTTGAAAGAATTATGTTTGACCCCAGAAATTGATGTTCCCAAGAAATTCAAGATGCCAAGCTTCGATAAATATGATGGTACAAGTAACCCAATTTATCATTTGAGGGCCTATTGCACAAAGATGTCCATATGGTCACAAGATGAGAAGTTTCTGATAAACTTCTTTCCTGAAAGCTTAACTGGAGCCGCATTGACTTGGTACATGCAACTAGACCAAACCAAGATCAAAAGATGGAAAGACCTTGTGGATGTTTTCATGAGACAATACAAGTTCAATCTTGATACTGCTCCGACCAGAGAACAATTGAAAGCAATGACCAAGAAATCATCAGAGTCATTCAAAGAATATGCTCAAAGATGGAGAATAGTGGCTTCGCAAGTGCAACCTCCAATGGTTAATTCCGAACTTTGCTCGTACTTCATCCGTGCATTGCCTAAGCCATTTTACCAACACATGATAGGAACACATGTCACTGATTTTGCTGATTTAATGGTAATTGGGGAAAGGATTGACATAGACATACGAGAAGGGAAGATAGCCACTTCTCAAGCTGAAAGTAGTTCACGAAAGAACTATGACCAAAAAAAGAAAGAAGGGAATGTGAACTATATTCAACCTATAAGACAAGCAGCTACCAATTCTCAAGTCCCTTATCAAGTAGAGGGAAGGAATCAAAGACAGCAACAATTTGGGTTCAGGCCTAACAAGCACGGACAGGATGGAGAGAGGAGAAATGTCCAATCCAGGGATAGTCGCCCATGGCCCAATTTTGGATTAACAAATGCTGAATTGTACCATAAACTTTTGACAGCCCAATTATTAGGTCCGCGACCTTATAAGCCTCTTGGTCCGCCTTACCCGGCATGGTATAATCCAAATGTTGTTTGTGAATACCACATGGGTGCACCTGGGCACTCAATAGAAGACTGTGTGACGTTTAAAAGGAATGTGCTAGACCTAGTTGATTCTAACCATATCCAGCTTAAAGAAGAGGGAAGCTCTACCCTTACTACTGATCCACTCCCAAATCACGAAAAACGAGTCAACGCTATTGAAGAAGAAGATGCGTGCTTCAAAAGCTCCACAAGGATCAGGATGCCTATGAATGAGCTTTATGCTCACTTAAAGGAGTATGGCTATATGCGAGAAATGCTCCTCACGAATAATATCAGTGATCAAATGCCTGGATACTGTGAATATCATCAGGAGAAAATAGGCCATGACATAGAAAGTTGTGAACAGTTTAAAGGAGCTGTTAGAAAAATGATGGCGTTAGGGATCGTGTCTGTAAAGAAGGGAGACGCCAAAGTGTGCATGGTAGAAAAAAAACATGTTGAGCTTGTCATTAAAAATTCAAGCCCAAAAGAACGGGTTCAGGCAGTCTCTTTTGTGATAAACAAAGCCTCTGCAGATCTTGTACCTCACGTAAGACAACCAACATTGACCATAAGCACGCCTCATCCCTTTCCCTATGAAAGTGATCGAGCAGTCCCGTGGAAATATCAAAGCATTGTGGAGAACCACAAAAACCCAACGTTGATTGCCGGGACAAGCAATGAAATGGCAAACCAAGGGGGTGTTACTCGAAGTGGAAAACCATACTTACCATCTTACATTAGGAAAATGGTAAAAGAGAAAAATGCAAGTATTAACAGGCCAAAGGAAGACAATCCTAAAGAAATGGAAAAATTAGAAGATGAGTTTTTATCGATTATGAAGCAAAGTGATTACAGCATTGTGGACCAATTGAAGAAAACTCCAGCGCGTATCTCCATACTTTCTTTGATTTTGAGTTCCGAAGCGCATCGCCAAGCATTGCAAGAAGTGTTGAATCAAGCTTTTGTGCAGCCTAATATAACCCCTGAGAAGGTGGCAAGTGTAATGAATGTTGTAAAAGCCTCCTCTACCATTTCCTTTTCGGAAGAGGAAGTTACAGAAACCGCTGTCCACCAAGCCAAGGCTTTGCACATCACTTTGAAATGTGAAGGGTTCATAATCGCAAGAGTATTAATTGACGGAGGATCAGCGTTAAATGTCTTGCCGCTCTCCACATTCGAATCATTATCACTAGAGGCTTCAAGTGTACATAAAAGCAATATTGTGGTAAGAGCATTCGATGGATCAAGACGGGAAGTATTAGGATCCGTTTGTCTCTCCCTGGAGATAGGGCCAAGCAGGTTTAAGGTGGATTTCCAACTCATGAACATAGACCCAAGTTACACAATGCTGCTAGGAAGGCCATGGATTCATTCTGCTAGGGCTGTTCCTTCTACCTTACATCAAAAGGTTAAATTCATCAGTGATGGGAGAATTATAGCAGTTAAAGGAGAGGAGGAAATCATGGTGAGCAAACCAAGCTCACTCCCTTATATTGAGGCTGCAGAGAAAGATCACGGAGTTTTTTTCAAAGCCTAGAGGTTGAAGATATTTGCGATAGTACTCACAACATCAATTCCGTCGTGGCTAAAATCATGACGAAGAGTGGGTTTATGCCAGGGAAAGGTTTAGGCTCTCATTTACAAGGAATTACATGTCCAATTAAGGTTTTGGATAATTGTAATCGCCAAGGGTTAGGGTATGAGCCTACCCTAGAAGACCAGATGAAAGACAAAGCAAGCTTGGCAAAAGGCAAAAAGGCTAGTAAATTGGAGATTCCACACATTAAAGAATCCTTCCCAGGCCCGTCTGAGATGATATATAAACCAACTATCTCAGTGATCTCTTTTAATGAAGATGTAGCATGCAGAACAAGTGCCTCAATTGCAGTCGATGATTCCAACAAAGTTCTAGCGAATTGGGAGTTTGAAGAGGCCAATGATGTCATTAGCTTAGAGTAATTGTTTCAATTATGTTGTTCCTACTTTATCCACTTTTGAGCCCAGGTTTAGGTAATAGATCTTGGGTATTCACTAATGCAAACTTTTGATACACATAATTCATGAAAATGAATTTCAATTGCATTCATGTCTATTTCTTTATTCCACCCTATCTACTTCAATACATCTTTCTCCGTTTCATTCCTGTTCCTTATTTTATCTCGTTCCATATTCATTATCCAGGGATTTTGTTTCTTCTGATTCCATCTCCCACCCAGAGATTAATAAACCCTGTGAAGATGATTCATTCGTTGCCACTGATATGCATGATTGTGAGTCTGATGATGAAGACATAATCCAAACTTTTTCAAAGATGCTTGAATTGAGTGATAAGGGAATATGCCCACATGAAGAAGTGATTGAGATGGTTAATATGGGAACCGAGGAGGATCAAAGAATGCTCAAAATAGTAGATAATCCTGAAAGAGAACAAATGATTGAGTTGTTCAATGAATACATAGATGTGTTTGCATGGTCATATAAAGACATGCCTGGGCTAGACCCAAGCATTGCTTCTCATAAAATACCATTACTTCCCAAGGTCGAGCCTAAGAAACAGAAGTTAAGGAGAATGAACACGGGGGTGTCCTTGCAAATAAAAGAAGAAGTAATAAAGCAGTTAGAAGCAGGATTTTTGGAGGTAGTAACTTATCCACAATGGGTGGCAAATATTGTTCCTGTTCCTAAAAAAGATGGTCGGATTCGAATGTGTGTTGATTATCGTAATCTAAATAATGCGAGTCCGAAAGATGACTTTCCATTACCCCACATTGATGTATTGGTTGATAATACTGCTCGAAGCTATCGCTATTCCTTTATGGATGGTTATTCAGGGTACAATCAAATCCCTATGCATGAAAGGGATAAAGAGAAAACAACCTTTACAACCCAATGGGGAACTTATTGTTATCGGGTAATGCCTTTTGGTTTGAAAAATGCTGGGGCAACTTATCAACGAGCTATGGTAGCACTATTCCATGACATGATGCATAAAGAAATTGAAGTATATGTAGATGATATGGTAGCTAAATCAGCGGAGAATGAGAGTCATGTTGGAGTCCTTAGAAAGCTATTTGGGAGATTACGCGAATATCGGCTAAGATTGAATCCTAACAAATGCATTTTCGGAGCTCTTTCTGGGAAGTTATTGGGATTCGTTGTGAGTCGTAAAGGGATAGAAGTAGATCCAGATAAAGTGAGAGCAATTCGAGAAATGCCATCTCCCCAAACAGAGAAAGAAGTTAGAAGTTTCTTGGGACGATTGAATTACATTGCTAGATTCATTGCCAATCTAACAGCCACTTGCGAACCAATGTTTAAGCTATTAAAGAAAAATTGCAAGGAGACATGGGATGATGATTGTCAAAAGGCCTTTGATAAAATTAAAGATTATTTGTTAAATCCCCCGATTTTGGTACCTCCATCACCAGATCGTCCACTAATCCTTTACCTAACAACTTTACCTCGCTCAATGGGAGCAATGCTAAGTCAACTTGATGATTCTGGAAAGAAGGAAAGAGCGATTTATTTCTTGAGCAAGAAGTTTAATGAGTGTGAAGCTCGTTATCCGGTGATTGAGCGAACTTGTTGTGGACTAGTATGGGCAACTAGAAGGCTAAGGCAATACATGCTTTACTACACTACCTGGCTAATCTCACGAGTGGACCCACTTAAATACATCTTTGAGAGCCCGCACATTGCTGGTAGAGTACTAAAATGGCAAGTTGTACTATCAGAATATGATATAAAGCATGTGATGCAAAAGTCAGTCAAAGGTAGTGCAATAGCAGATCACTTGGCCGATAATCCTTTAGGGGATGACCAGCCATTAGATTTTCAATTTCCTGATGAAGGCATATGCACTACAGAAGAAGGTTGTGGTGAAGGAAACAATGAAGAGCAAGAATGGGAAATGTATTTTGATGGAGCCGCCAACATGCATGGAAATGGGGTAGGAGCGGTGATCGTTTCACCAGAAGGAAAACAATTTCCAGTGGCCATCAAATTAGAATTTGATTGTACTAATAACATAGCAGAATATGAAGCTTGTGTTAATGGTCTTCGAGCAGCTATTACCCTTGGTATACGGTGCTTGAAGGTATTTGGTGATTCAGCTCTCATTATTCATCAAGTAACAGGAGAATGGAGAACAAAGGATGTAAAATTGATTCCCTATCAAGAACTCCTAACAGATTTGACTAAGCAATTTAAGGTTGCTAGCTTTCATCACTTGACTAGAGATAAAAACCGTTTCGCTGATGCTTTAGCCACTTTAGCAGCAATGATCCAACTTGATTGTGGAGTCCATATCCAACCCATCCAAGTAGAAGCTAGAAGCTTTCCAGCATACTGTCTGAATGTTGAAGAAGATCGAGAAGAATATCCTTGGTTCCAGGATATTAAGGATTATATCACTAAGAGATCGTACCCAGCTGGAATGGCTGAGAATGAAAAGAAAACCCTTCGTCGTTTGGCTATGACATTCTTTATCAGTCAAGATATTCTGTACAAGAGGGGTTATGATGGTACTTTACTTCGCTGTGTGAGTTCAGAAGAAGCAAAGAAAATCATGGTTGAGGTACATGAGGGCATATGTGGCACGCATGCGAATGGTCACACTATGGCCAAACAGATTCAAAGGTGTGGCTACTTCTGGCTAACAATAGAGAAAGATTGCTTTGAGCATGTCAAGAAATGCCACAAATGTCAGATCTATGCTAATAGGATAAATGCTCCTCCAATCCCATTACATAATTTAGTATCACCCTGGCCATTCTCAATGTGGGGCATTGACATTATTGGCCCAATTAACCCAAAAGCTTCGAATGGACATCGCTTCATCCTTGTCGCGATTGACTATTTCACAAAATGGGTAGAAGCAAATTCATTTGCTAGCATCACGCAAAAGACATTCCTTAAATTCATGAAGACAAATATTTTATGCCGATATGGGATTCCTGAAAGGATCATTACTGATAATGGTCCCAATCTCAATGGAACGGAAGTCAGGAACTTCTGCGAGAAGTTCCAAATCAAGCATCATAATTCAGCCCCGTATAGACCTCAAATGAATGGAGCAGTTGAAGCAGCCAATAAAAATATTAAGAAGATCATTGGAAAAATGACAGTAACTTATAAGGATTGGCATGAGATGCTTCCCTATGCTTTACATGGTTATCGTACTACTGCACGCACATCCATAGGGGTGACCCCATACTCCCTTGTTTATGGAATGGAAGCTGTTACACCCATTGAGATAGAAATACCATCTTTAAGAGTATTGGCAGAGGTAGATTTAGAAGAAAATGAATGGATACGAACCCGATTTGAGCAACTTAACATGATTGAAGAGAAAAGGCTCATTGCAATGTGTCATGGACAATTGTACCAAAAGAGAATGGCAAGAGCTTTTGATAAAAAACTTCGCCCACGGGAATTCAGTGCTGGGGATCTTGTACTCAAGAAAATATTGCCTAACCAAGAAGATAATAGAGGCAAATGGGCTCCGACCTATGAGGGACCTTATGTTGTCAAACATGCCTTTTCTGGAGGAGCACTGATCCTAGTTGACATGGACGGTCAAGAGTTAGCAAAGCCCATTAATGCAGATGCTGTCAAGCGTTACTTTGCTTAAACAGAAAATGAAAAAGAATGAAGCGCTCGTTAGGTTGAAAACCTGTAAAGGCAACCTAGGCAAAAGTTAGAGCTAGAAAAAAAGGGGGGGCAAAGCCATGATAAGAAGAAGAAGAGTTCGCCAAGACAAAAGGATGTCTTAGGAGAAAAAAAGGAAGGCATCAAAAGTTAATTATCTGTGTTTGGGAAAGTTGTCTCCATCGTCTCTCATATTATGCATATCAATAGCAGCTCAGCGAAACACTTGTTGGGGTTTTGAAAAGCTAAAGGAAGAGATGTGATTAAGTAAATCCATATATCCCATTCGCTTTGGCCATTTGTACTCATAAACCAAGATATTCCCATTTCTCTATGAACTTTAGCCTCAGTGAATGAATTTTTTCCGCCCTTGCTCCTTTGAGACCATCTTTCTTCCCGTTTCATGTTATCATATTTGGATACAAATCTCATATATTACAGCAGGTTCGCATTCAAGGAACAATATTCATTGACACATTTACTTGACATAGAATGTTGGTATCTTTATTCTCGCCTTTCGCCCTTGAGGTATCAAGATCATTGTGTAGGTGTAAAATAATAATGAGAGCATGTGTGCTATCAGTGTTCGGTCATAATAGTTGGTCTCATTAGCTTGAAGACAAGATCAAGTGACGAGAATTTGGTCATTGGAATTTTCTAAAGAGGGGCAACGGCATACTGTGATACTACACCTATTAATGAATAAAGGTTAAATAACAGACTTGGAGGTATTACCTTATGTTCGAAATGATTTATTCAATGTGCACAAAATTTTCAAAAAAAAAGGATAAATACTAAGATAGTTTTCAACATTAAGCTTTCCAATAAAATTTTTGCAATACATTTGCATTATTCATACATTTACATTGGGGCAAATAAGCACGTCTTACCCTTTACATTGCAAATCATCCATCCAATGTATATTGTACATGTTTTTAGCGCCTATAAACATCATACATGGCACATTACCACATTGCATGCCTTGTCGTAGAAACACGCCACACTTAGATTGGGGCAAATAAAAAAAATCATGCATTGCATATCACCCCATTGCATGCATTGCTACAAAGAGTATGCCCCATTTAGATTAGGGCAAACTAAAAACTTGCAAAACCTAAGGAAATAAGAGAAGAATTAACAAAACTCACCTTTGAGTTTCTCATATTTTCCCCGTGAGATGAAACCTATTCTCACACTCTTAAAGCCCTGTAACAGCAGGCACTCCAAAGCCCTGTCACGGCAGGCAACCCTAAAGCCCAGTATCGGCTGGCACGATTATTTAAAGCCCTGTAATGACAGGCACTCTAAAGCCCTGTCACGGCAGGCACCTCAAAGCCCAGTACCGGCTGGCACGATTCCTTGAAGCCCTGTAACGGCAGGCACCCCAAAGCCCTGTCACGGCAGGCACCCCAAAGCCCAGTACCGGCTGGCATGATTCTTTAAAGCCCCGTAACGGCAGGCACCCTAAAGTCCTGTCACGACAGGCAACCCAAAGCCCAGTACCGGCTGGCATGATTCTTTAAAGCCCTGTAACGGTAGGCACCCCAAAGCCCTGTTACGGCACGCACCCTAAAGCCCAGTACCGGCTGGCATGATTCTTTAAAGCCCTGTAACGGCAGGCACCCCAAAGTCCTGTTACGACAGGCACCCCGAAGCCCAGTACCGGCTGGCATGATTCTTTAAAGCCCTGTAACGGCAGGCACCCCAAAGTCCTGTTACGACAGGCACCCCGAAGCCCAGTACCGGCTGGCATGATTCTTTAAAGCCCTGTAACGGCAGGCACCCCAAAGTCCTGTTACGACAGGCACCCCGAAGCCCAGTACCGGCTGGCATGATTCTTTAAAGCCCTGTCACGGCAGGCACCCCAAAGCCCAGTACCGGCTGGCATGATTCTTTAAAGCCCCATAACGGCAGGCACCCTAAAGCCCTGTCACGACAGGCAATCCAAAGCCCAGTACCGGCTGGCATGATTCTTTAAAGCCCTGTAACGGCAGGCACCCCAAAGCCCTGTTACGGCAGGTACCCTAAAGCCCAGTACCGGCTGGCATGATTTTTTAAAGCCCTGTAACGACAGGCACCCCAAAGTCCTGTTACGATAGGCACCCCGAAGCCCAGTACCGGCTGGCATGATTCTTTGAAGCCCTGTAATGACAGGCCACCCAAAGCCCTGTAACGGCAGACACCTTAAAGCCCAGTACCGGCTGGCACAATTCTTTAAAGCCCTGTCACAGCAGGCATCCTCCAAGCCTTGTAAAAGCAGGCATCCACCAGGTCCTTTGGCACATAGGCAATTCATCTCCATTGAAGTTTTGTTTTGTTTAGTTCGTAAACCACATTTCATTTTAAACCCTTTCTTTTATTTTGTTTTGTTTGGTTGTAGATACCTAAGAGTCTTGCCCCTCCAAACAAAATACATGTTTCTCTCTTAATTCATTTCTAAGATAAGAATATCATCTCATGAAATTCTCACTTAGAAATCAAATGAAGAGGGGGCATCTAGTCAACATATATTTTGTTTGGATCGTTGTCATTTGATTATTTTCAGTCACATCACATTGCTAAAACAAAAAAATTATTATTACGCTATAGTGTTTGTTATCCAACAGTCTTGCATCATTTAGTCATTCTGATCACATTACTAAAAAGAAAAAAATCAAAAGTTCAAAATAAAATCATCATTTTACGGTGTTGTTATCCAATAGTCTTACATTGTGTTTGGATCTTTGTCAATTGATCATTTTCATTTGCATCACATCATCTCATCATATTATTAAAAAAAATCATGTCATTGTTTTGTTAAACAATAGTCTTGCATTTAATCATATCTTGTCGTGTCAGGGGCAATTAGGTCTTTTTATAGGTATTGCATGGCCGACCAAAATACATGTTCTATCTTTACTTGTCACTTATGTAAGAATTCAAAAACACACTTTTCCATATACTTACATAAGAAACAATTAAAGAGGGGCAACTGTGAACACCGTATTTTGTCCGGACTCTTTTTTTTTAATAATAATCAAAACATATAATAAATACAAAAATAAAATTTAATCCTTTTTTTTTAGGATTATATTTTCAAAAAGAATTCAAAGATATTGGGAATCAATATTTGAGACTCAACTATTTTTAAATTTTTTTTTCTTTCCTTAAATCTTTTGTTTTTCATTTAAAAATATATGTTTTAAAATTAAACTTTTCTTTCTCCCCCTCAATCTAATTAATAAAAAAAAGGGCATTAAAGAATAAAAAAAAGAGAAAAAGAAGAAGAAGGAACAGATACATGAAACACACGTACACACACGCATACACTCTCAGCCAGACAGCAGTAAAAGCAAAGAGACAGCAAACATGAAGTGCAAAAACAGCAAAGAAATGCAGAAACAGCGAAGAAACACAGGCACAGAGGCGCAGAAACAAAAATAAGCATACACTTTCGGCCATGCAGCAGGAAAAAGGACAGAAACAGCAGAACGCACGAACACATGAGCTGCAGACGCTGAAAGAACCAGAGGCAACAGACACGAAACGCAGGAGAAGCAAAACAGAGCAGAAAGAACAGTAAACAACCGGAACACGTACGCATATACTTTCGGCTGGCAGGAGAAAAGAAACAGAACTAAGGACGCACGCATGCATGAAGGAAATGGCACAGCAGAGAAAGCAGACGGGACAGCACAAAAAATAGAGACAGAAACGCAGAAAAACAGAGCAGACTTCGGCGCACACAGAAAACACAGCAGAAAGGAAAAGCGGAGCAGGAAAGTAATGATTCACCTCTTCCATCCCCTATATAAGACTGAATGAAAAACAGAGGGAGGGGACGGTTTTCTGGACTGAAAAAAAGAGAGAGAAACAGACAGACAGAAGAAATAGAAAACAGAGCATGAAAAACCGAAGGAGAAGAGAAGAGAAGAGAAGAGTGACGGAGAAGGAGAAATAAGAGTGTGAAAACGAAGAAAGGGAGAGACCGAAAGATGTGAAACAGAGGCTGAGGGAGAAAGGGCTGTTCTAACCAGAGAAAAGGAGAGAAACCGAGAAGAGGCGAGAAGTGTTTCTGGCAAAAAAAACAGAGGCTGAAACGTGAGGGAACTCAAAGCTGAACAAGAAAGCAGAGGCGACGGAAAAACACTGAAAAGAAAGCAAAGGCCGAGAGAAAGAAGAAACGAAGAGAGGAGGGGAATACGTCATTCGGTATAGTCATCTTTCTTCTTCCTCTTAATGATCGCTGGTTTATTATTGAGTGAACAGAATGTTATGCGTATGATTTGCCTTGCTTTCTTGCTTTTGAATTTGAAAGGCACACATTCGATTCAAATTTATTTTTCATGTTTAAATACCTGTCCCACACATTTTTTTAGTTCTCAAATGATTTCATTACAATTGTCATATTTTTTTTTAAGAAAAGAGAGCTTGAAAAAGAAAAATAAAGAAATTGCAAATAATAATTTTTGCTTCCTATCATAGTTAAGCTAAATTTGATTATTAGGCACAATTTCACTTCAAATAGAGAATTAGTGTAATTATTAAGCAAGGTCTTTAAGTGTGTATATTAACATGTATGAGCATTATTTCCTTATCTCCATTAATTCTAAGGTCCTTTACTTGTCAATAATATTGTTACACCCATACCATATGACACTTTCTATCCACATGTACAATTGTATAAAAGATTAAGAGGAGAGAATTCAATTCTCATAAAAAAAAAACAAATGAATAAGAGAAGGTTTCTTGTACTTTATTAACTTGCCGTGTGAGATTTTAAGAATTTTCGCAGGCATTTAAAGTAATCTTATACCGTGTAAATCAATAAGATTTTGCAGGTATAGAGATCCAATTTATATGTACAATCAATGGTTTCAATGACCAACCGTTAAAACCAACTGTTTTTTTATAATCTAAATAATCCATTTAAGTTCCGTGTAGGATTACGAGAATCTTTGTAGGGACTTGAATTAATCATATTATCGTGTGGGATAATAAATCCTCGCAGATATAGTGATCATCCATTCTTTATAATAAATAAATAATTTTTGTAAATAATCATATAGTATACAATTTAAGAAACTTAATTAACCAAATTAATATATTTAAATTGTAACCATATTTATCAATTATATCTTTTAGTCATGTGAGATTTTTGAATCTCCGTAGGCTTCTAAGATCATCGTATTATCGTGTGAGTCAATAAGACTCTGCAAATATAACGATTTAGTTTTTAAAACATATATATATATATATATTATATAATTAATTAAATCAATTAATTAAATTTAATTCCTGTATCGTGTGAGATTTTAGAATCTCCGTAGATATTTAGGATAATCATATTACCACATAAGTCAATAAGGCTTTGCAGGTATGATGATTAAAATTCTTCAAAACATGTATATACATACTTAAAATACATTTTTGATACTCAAAATGTACATAAGAATATAAATAAATAAATTAAATTGCCAAACTCTTCTATCATGTGAGATTTCAGAATCTCCGCAGATATTTAGAGCAATTGCATTACCGCATGAACCAATAAGGTTCTGTAGTTATTGCAATTAAAATTCCCAATCACAAGAGATAAAAAAAATGATTTTAAACCATTTCCTTTTCTTTAACTCAAAATTCAAAAATTGAGAAAATAATTAAAATTAAATTACCTTTTTCAATTTAAAACACACATATCAAAATTTCAGAAATTGTTTTATTTGCAAAATGGTGAGTTATTTCTAATTAATTTCTCTTCAAAAAATATTTTTACCGACAAACTCTTAAGCCCGAACTACGTGGACTTTGATCCCCATCACAGGGTACGTAGGCCTCAGAGTCAGATTCTGAGTCAAGTCCGTCCTCCCTTGTAAATAAATAAACATTTCTCACTTAATTCTTATCATTTTTATATCAAACACATGAATATAAAAGGGATAATTAAAATAATTATAAAACTATATTAATAGAGCGCAACAAACTTCAGGTAACCGTTCTCACGAACGGGTGTTGTGGGGTGCCTAACACCTTCCCCACACTCAACCGACTCCCGAACCCATTCTCTGATTTCGCAGATCACCCTTATCCTCCTTTTAATCGGTTTCCCGAGATTTACCTCAAAATCTTGGTGGCGACTCCTCGTTCGATCCGGTTCCCGCCGCGAAGGCCGAGACCTCCGCTCGCGCGCCGTCCGCGTCACATTTTTTCGGGTGCGACATTCTTACTACTAGAATTTTGGCCACTTAATGATTTTGCGTTGTAATATGTGATTTTATTTGGTGAATGTCTTATATTAGCCTAGCATGTCATTGTATGGTGAATACTTGATGAATTACTTGAGTTTTCATAATTTTAAGCTTAGATACAGCTTTAGACAGTCGCAATTAGTAATGAATTTTAACTAAACACTTGGTTAATTTTTGAACTAAGCTACTGGGTTACCTAAGGGGCTTGTAATAACACATAGGGAATTGAATTAGCAAACTTAGGTTACTTGAGATAGTTGTCTTAAGTAAACACTTTTTTAACCATGGAAGAGGAGTTAAGTGAGTTGCCATAATTAATTAAAAGCTAGGATTCTTTCATTAATAACACCCTAGGGTTCCTACTAAGAAAAAAGGAAGTTCAATTCATTCACTTAGTTAGCATTTTATTTTCTTGTCAATTAGGTAACTAGGTTAGTAATTAGGTAATCAACTTCAACATTGGGTGATTAATTTCACTAGATAACTTTAATTAGACTTAAAACCATTCCTTAGGAGATGACCTAGGGTTGACTATATATTGCATTAGAGTTAGCTGTAGTTTTAATTTTGAGGATAAGTGACAATTCCTATCACCACAGCGTGACACGCCATGTGCCACAGGGCACATGTTTGATTTTACTACTGTCATTTGATAGCATAAATGACAACTTCCAACATCTGATGTTTTCACATACAACATCCAATCAGAGTGATTCAAGTACCCACACAAGCTTAACTTATAAGCTAACTAATGAGATAGGTTGAACATGATCTAATGGCCCGATTAAAATTTGGACATTTAAGTGAAAAAAGTCACTTTTTTTGAAAATCTTATACACCTAAGCTCTCACTTCAATCCTGTTATCTTATTAGATCACATAAGGCCTTTAACTAAGTCCAAAAGGAGCTAATATACCTAATTGACCAAGTTATATAGAATATACACATATATATTGCAATATGGCCACTCAATGGCCCATTTTCACAAGACATAAATTTGCACAACTTGGCTCAAAACTTCCCTTTAGACATTTTCACTACAAATCTCTACTTTACACATTTACAATATATTCACAACTCAATCTTAGCCCCAATTGCTCTTTTTATCATATACTCACACATAAGGGCTAAAATTCACAAAAATCATTACAATTCTCTTCAAATCACCACTTAGACATGCATGCAATTTTTATGGCAACTTATATATATATATATATATATTTCATTTCCTGTTGGTTCATTACATAAACTCAAAGGGTCCCATAGCCATGACACCACTATACCGATCTATACTTTTTTCCCTTGCCTTGATCATTGCCCTTTCCTATAAAAATGTAACCACGGGGTTGAGATAAAAATTTCAATAACAGAATAACTCATTACTATTAACTATTACATGCAACTATATGAAAGTAAAACATAATATATCATTTAATACAGCATATATCACATGTTCACTTCAAATTCCACCTATATAAATCATTACACTACTTTTACCACTTGTTTCATTACTTTTCACCATATTTCCACATATAGTATGATCATTACCAACCAAACCTCGTAATCATCCTAACTTGAAACCATAGGCTTGCTTTAGACTAATATATACTTTCATTGGCTCTAAGCTCATCTTTAGTGGTAGAATCACTGAGCTAAAGGTATTCTATCTCACTTTCAAACAATTGTTTCCCCCAATACACATAATGGGGCATCATTGACTCTAACTCCACATTATATTGATACTAAGGAGTCCAAATCTCCAACACCGCACCTCGAAAGGCACTAAGGAGATATAAATTCTCTAACACCACACCCTATTGGGCACTAGGGAGAATGATGCCATATGGTCTTACCACTACACTCTACACGGGTGAACTCCCACCCTTATGATCATGCTTTCTAAACTAAACATAGGTTCCCAATCACCACTTTACTCATATATGTACATACACATATTTCTATATCAAATTACACAATTTCATTACTTATTTAAACAAAATCTCTTTTCACACAATAAACATACAATTCTATAAAACATGCTCAGTTTAAAATGATTTCATACACTATATAATATACTCACATACAGTTACATTAAGTAGTGAAACAGAGAAAGTTATTCAGTTACTTCAACCTTTCTATCATTGGAAAGGTTACCCATAGATTTCAATTACCACTATAACTCATCATACGCTTCCTTTCTCAACTCACACATGTAATATGCCAATCTACACACAATTAACACAATTAGTTAATTGGTTCAAATTGACCAAAAGCACTTAATTACTACTTATGGTTATACCTAACTATTTATTCCTCTCCATTTATCCATTTTAAGCTAATTACCACCTAATTACCACTTTATATCACTCCAAATGACCTTATCTCGCTTCTACACCATTTACACCCTTAATTTCCATTAAATGAGGGCCAAATTGAGCCTACGAGTTCAAAACTCTATCATTTAACTTTAAATCAATCGCAAACTTTAATTTAACTTCTAAAAACATTTTCATTACCATTAAATAAGAAACAAACCCCCTAATTTTTTTTGGATTCAATTTTTTTATAACTTATATCAAGAGATATTTGGGTAGAATGGAAGGTAAGGGTTATATGTAGCTTACCCGATAAGTTACTAGTCAAAAATGCCTTCCAATGCTCAAAAAAGGCTTTCCCTAGCTAACCTTTGCTTCCTCTCTTCTTCTTTCACCTTTTCCTCTTCTCTCCTCTCTAAGCTCACCAATTGATCTATGACTCTTAAGGTTATTTTTTGGTCCATGCACCATGGCACATGAAGCTTGTGCTATGATGCATGGCATAGTAAGGAAAATCCTCACCATGTGCACTTGCTTTGATCCGAAATGTGATCCTTCCACCTGTACCTGCTCATTCAACATCTAAAGGACACAAATTAATAACTAATTATCCAAATCTCTAATCTTCTGCTAATTGCCACTTTACCCTAATTTACAACTAATCACAGGATTAGAAATTCAGGATGTTATAGTTTCTAAAGTTGGCTAATAAGGAGAAGCTTTGGGAATGATAATGAGGTATAGCTAGGCTTATCTTCTATAATGCCCTCACTAACATTATCATTCAACCTTTCACAAGATCCAGTAAATCAATTTTGAATGTCTTTTAAAGTTTTAGGATCACAAAGTAAACTCTAAAAGGCTTTTTATAAAAACAATTTAAATTATTCCAAATAACACAACGGAAGCGTACAATCAATAATAGATGTATCTCAAGAAATATCAACTCAAAACATTAAAATTTTTACAAATTGAGAGCTATGCATTATGGCTCATGCCACATGCACCGCGGTATGTGGCATAAAGACACTGGCATCAGTCTCTGTGCTATGCGCTGTAACATGTTGACATATACACCATAGCACACAGCAAATTCTGTTATCAAATCGCAGAATCTAATGCGAACTTCATACGTACACCATTTTTGCATTTGATATTTGATTAGGTAATTCAAGCACTGACACGAAGCTTATGTCATAATCTAACTAATGACACTAGTTTCATTTCAATTTGATACTCCATTTAAAAGTTAGACAGCTAAGTGCATTTTGACATTTTCAAGTCAAAACTTACCACTTGAGCATCGCCATTTGAAACCACAAGTCATTGGCCACTTCTAGGCCTTGAACACATTGAAATAGACAATGTACACTTGATTGAACAATTATATGTATAATATTGCACACTTACTGTAAACTGCTCATTTCACACATTTGGCTACAAACACATTTTCTTATTTCAATTCACTATAGTGGCCAAATTCTCTATATACCACACATACACAACATGTCCACACTTACATGTACTCATTCACTAGTCCAGATTGTCATTTTCACTAAATACACACATATATGCCTAATAGGCTAGAATATCAAAACTATGTTCACATGAACCAAAATGCTTATACACAAATTAACCATCCCTATGACAACTTATATACATATTCACAATTACTAATATATAAGATCATTACACCATCTTACAATAGGCTTTTCAAAGAAATCTTTACTCAGCCTATTTCCTTTCCCTTCGCACCACTACTAAAACATGAAAAATGTAAATAACCATTGGTGAGATTAAAATCACAATAATCAAAATAGCTCATTGAATATTCATTAACACAAATAATCGCATAAGAGTAAACAAAATCAAGTAATAGTATATATTAATTCTAACATAGCTTTTCACATAGCTTTTTCTCTTTTCTAAACATTTTACGCAATCACATTCACAAGCATGATCATCTATCCACCAATCCTTTAAAGTTTCCTAACATAAAACCATAGGCTCTAATGGATCGATCACATATTGACCCGAGCACAATTTTGGTGGTAGAAACACCCAACCAAAGGTAATCTATCCCACCTCCAAACTATAGTTTTCCCTCATCTCACATACTTGTGATATATACGTCGTTGACTCCTTACCACACTTAACAAACACTAAGGAGTTGCCAGAATACTCGAATGTCCTATGATAATAGTCCCAATATGATGTTGTGCTGAATGACCTATGGTACTAGCCTGAATAGAATGCTACACTAGATGTCCTATGGTGCTAACTTGACCATATGAATTTGTTTACATCCATCTCCATACATACCCTAAGTGAACTCCTACCCCTATGATCATGCTTCTCACATATAATTCATCATTTTTCCACACTTTAAACCATATATATATATACACATCAATCAAAACTAGTAATCATCCAACATTTATTTCATAAATTGATTTCATGCTAAAACCTTTTACAATGTAAAATCATGTATAGAAACTTACAAAACAAAAAATTCACAATTATATATTTATTTTTACACAGTTATAATAATTGATAAATAAACTATATGGTTACCTCAACCCTTCTGTCTAATAGAAAGGGTTACTCATGTTATACTCCCTTCTTCAATCCTCTTTACTCTATTTAATGTGTAACATCCTGAATTTCAATCCAAAAAAACTAGTTACTAATTAGGGATAAATTAGTAATTAGCGAATTGATTATGGTTTAGATGTTGAGTTGATGTTTTGCATTGATTGGCTGATATATTGATAGAATTGAAGGGTAGAATGACAATTTAGGGTGAAACGTGCGAGCGCAAGTAAGATTGACTTCACCATGCCACACGCCGTTGTGAAAGCTATATGTGTCATAGTGCATTGTATAGAAATTACTTAAAGACTAAGTCTAAAATCATGAAAACAGAAAGAGAAAGAAGGGAAATATAACTGAAAGGTGAAGGAAGCTCAGCTCTATTAAGGCATTAATTGTCTGGTAATTGAGAGTCTGCTTCAGCTAGTAACCTGTTGAGTAAGATCATACAACCATAAGCTTCATTTCTACCCTATTTTTATTGAATTTCATTGGTTGAGAAATCAAATCAGGAAGTTTTGAGGTGTTAAAATTTAAAAGAAAGGTTTAAAAAGGGCTATCAAATACAAAACTAAGGTTTTATAACTAGTTAGAACTTGAATGGTTAAGTTTTGAGGATTTAGGCTTAATTAGCCTAAAGACATAGGTTAAAATGATGAAATTGGGTGAATAAATGAGTTAAGAGGTTATTATGGTCATTTGAATAGCCTATAGGACCAATGACTATAGATAATGGACTTATGGATTCAAAAGGTGTTAATTAAACTAGTTTTTTTTTATTAAGAG
This sequence comes from Prosopis cineraria, assembly GCF_029017545.1. Taxonomy (NCBI): domain Eukaryota; kingdom Viridiplantae; phylum Streptophyta; class Magnoliopsida; order Fabales; family Fabaceae; genus Prosopis; species Prosopis cineraria. The sequence continues at coordinate 26,502,460 of NW_026555343.1, read as the reverse complement.
ATTTGGTTTAGCTAAATCAATGCTTATGCTAAGTGTTGCGAATTGACTGAGGAACCCTATATTGTGTAGATTAAGCATTTGTGAAGTTGTACGTGAGAATATATACCCCAGAAAGCTTAATGTGATTGGTAACTTTGATAACAAGGTTAAAAAGTAACCAAAGTAACCCTTTTACTTGTTCATTTGGAAAATTATTTATAAGTATTTTTGTATAACTATATGTATTGTGTTATGAACTGATAGAATAACAGTATTGTTAAAGAATATGCATACAGGTATGTGAGTTATGTATGAGAAGAATGTGAAGGAACATATACAGACATGTGCATTGCATCCGCAAGTATACCTTAGATAATGGTAGGGGGATATGGCCCTACTTTGGGTAAGTCTAGAAAGTCTTGATCATCTTGAGCATAGAGCTTGACTCTGCCATGACGAATTCAGGATAATGAATAATCCATAAGTATATCTTAGACTAAGGTTGATGGTGTAGGAACACCAACTGATGTTGTCTTTGTTAAAGGTACAGCTTAAGGCATTGAGGTATTCATTAAAGACAATTTACTCAACAACCATCTCCAACAAGTTTTGGAAAGAGATACAAGAAGCTCAATTGAAAGATAAGTTTTTGTCTAGTATTCGAGATGATGTTGAAAAGGGTTGTACTACCTTATTCTAGTTTAGTGATGACAGCATCCTATACAAAGACCAAATTTATGTATCCATAGATAAGGAAATTAGACAGAGATTGTTGGAAGAAGCTCACTAAAGTAATATACGATGCACCCTAGTGTGACTAAAATGTACCATGACATAAAGAAGCATTGGTGGTGGCAAGGTATGAAGAGGGATGTTACTGAGTTTATAAGCTAGTGTCTCACATGTTAGAAAGTGAAGATTGAGCATCAGAGATCAGCTGGGATACTTTAACCTCTAGGAATTCCACAATAGAAAGGGGACAACATCTCAATGGATTTCATATTTGGTCTACCGAGAGCTCAGACAGGTTATGACTCTGTGTAGGTTATTGTGGATCAACTCACAAAGTCTACATACTTTTTTCCAGTTAAGATCACCTATGATGTGGAAGAGTATGTATAAGTACATGTGAAAGAAGTGGTAGTATAGTGTCAGATTGAGATTCCTAATTTACTTCAAGGTTTTAGAGAGCACTGTAGAGGGCTATGGGTATTGTGTTGAGGTTTAGTACCTCTTATCATCCATAAATTGATAGGCAAACTAAGTGGACAATACAAACTTTAGATGATATGCTTTAAACATATGCCTTTAAATGGAAAGGTAGCTGGGACAGCCATTTGCCTTTGGTAGAGTTCACTTACTATAATAGCTTTTGCTCAAGTATTCAGATGGCACCATACAAGGCATTATATGAGAGGAAGTATAAATCACCCTTTTGTTAGGTTGAATTGACTAAGAGAAATGTGATTGGTCCAGATATTGTAGACCAAACAATAAAGAAGATTAGAGTCATTAGGCAGAAGCTTATTACTGTTTAGAGCCATCAGAAGAGTTATGCTGATAGGCGGTATCGACTATTAGAATTTGAAGTTAGTAATTGTGTATTTCTAAGAGTTTCTCCATTAACTTATATTGGTAGGTCCACATAAGCTAAGAAGTTATTGCCTTGATATATAAGACCATATAAGATTCTGAGTAGAATGGGTCCTGTAGCTTATAGGATTACTTTACCACTACTTTTATCCAGGATACATGATGTGTTTCACGTGTCGTAATTGAAAAAGTATCAACCGGATCCATCATATGTGATTGAGCCCAAAGAAATAGAGCTTCAGGAGAATCTTACTTACTAAATTAAACTAGATTGAATAATTAAACTGGATTGAATAGTGAATGTTAAAGAGAAACAGTTGCAAAAAAAGATTATCCACCTAGTTAAAGTATTTTGGCAAGAAATGGCTCCTAATGATACGACATGGGAGACGGAGGAGAGTATAAGGAAGTTGTACTCTCATTTGTTTCATGAGGTGAGTTTATAGTTGTATTTGAATTTTAGGGACAAAATTCCTTTAAAGGATGGGAGAATTGTAACATCCTAAATTTTAATCTAGGAAAACTAGTTACTAATTAAGGGTAAATTAGTAATTAGTGAATTGATTACAGTTTTAATGTTGAGTGGATGTTTTGTGCTGATTGGCTGATATATTGATAGGATTAAAGGGTAGAATAGCAATTCAAGGTGAAACGCACAAGCACAAGTGAGATTCACCTCACTACACCACGTGCCATGGTGAAAGCTGCTTGTGCTACAGCGTATTATACAAAAATTACTTAAAGGCTAAGTCAAAACTCGTGAAAACATAAAGACAAAGAGGGAAAACGTAGCTGAGAGGTAAGGGCAGCTCAACTCTACTAGGGCATTGATTGTCTAGTAATTAAGAGTTTGCTTTAGCTAGTGACCTATTGACTAAGTATCATACAGCCATAAACTTCATTTTTACCCCATTTTTATTGAATTTCATCATTTGAGAAATCAAATCAGGAAGTTTTGAGGTATTGAAATCTAAAAGAAAGGTTTAAAAAGGGCTATTAAATATGAAACTAAGGTTTTGTGACTAGTTGGGAGTTGAATGGTTAAGTTTTTGAAGTTTTAGGCTTAATTCCTAAAGAGTTAGGTTAAAATGGTGAAATTGGGTGAATAAATGAGTTAGCAGGTTGTTATAGTCATTTAAATAGCCTATAGGACCAATGACTATAGATAATGGACTTATGGATTCAAAAAGTGTTAATTGGACTAATTTATGTATGAAGGGATTTGGTTTCACTGAATCAATGCCCATGCTAAGTGTTGATAATTGACTAAGGGACCCTGAATTATGTAGATTGAGCATTCATGAAGTTACTCATGAGAATCTATACCCCTGAGAGTTTAATGTGATGGGTAACCTTTGATAACAAGGTTAAAAGGCAACCAAAATAACCCTTTTACTTGTTCATTTGTAAAATGATTTACAAGTATTTTTGTATAACTATATGCATTGTGTTATGAACTGATAGAGTAGAAGTATTGTGAATGAATATGCATATAGGTATATGAGTTATGTATAAGATGAATGTGAAGGGACATATGTAGACATGTGCATTACATCAACGAGAATACCTTAGACTAAGGTAGGGGGAATGCGGCCTTACTCTGGGTAAGTCTAAGAAGTCCTGATGATCCCAAGCATAGAGCTTGACTCCGCCACGACAGATCTAGGATAATGAATGATCCATAAGTATACCCTATACTAAGGTAGGGGGTTGTGGTCCTACTCTATGTAAGGCTAGGAAGTCTTAAAGGTCTCAAGCATAGAGAGTGACTTAGTTACGACGGACCTAAGAGACCACCGATAGTCGAAGAGGATGCCTAGTATGAATAAAAGTATGGTAGGCCCTGTTCCATGTGACAGGAAGTCCTAGTCCAAGCATAGAGATTGCTCTACTAGGTGGAACCAGGAATGCATAAGTATGAGCATGATGAGATTGATGAGAATGAATTCTTGTATATGTATATGATATTGCTTTTATTGAAAAACATGCTGCTTTATCTCTTATGGTTTTTCTTACCAATTGGTATTTAGGTTATATCCAAGTTATTGGAACGTATGTCTCACTCCATTACTTTCGTACACAGGTGAAGAGAGCATGAGAAGGTTAGGAAAGGAAGCAAGAAAAGAATAGCTTCACCTGGTAGTAGTACGACTACCATTGAGTGAAATGAATATATAATGTGTTGTTAAAGTTTGAGTTGCCAACTAAGATGTATGAGTATATGTGAATATGAAAATATAAATGTGAATATGAATTGTGGCTGAAAACTTGCTTGTATATAAGGCCGAGGGTGCCCCAGTAATGGATACATGGGTAAGCCTAAATGCTAATCAAGCAAGTGTATGTCGTTATGTAACTTGTTCAACTTATACATATGTGTTGAATATAAAATTGATTGTGAATTGTGTATATATGTGAGAACTTAACATAAATGGTGAGGTAGAGCCTCATTTAGAAGAGTCAAGTATATTTGTAATTCCCAACCATATGGTGAGGCAGAGCTATATGTAAGAGTTGGATGATTGAAAGTGGAAGAAGTCTATATGAATATGTGTCATATATATATGTTGTGCCTCATATAAGTCTACAATTGTGTAATATGGCATTGTGAGATCAATTTGAGTAAATGATGTGATATATGTGATTAGAAGTGTCAATCAAGTATATATAGTCCTTTTGGACTTAGTTCAAGGCCCGTAGTGGTCTAATGGGATAAGAAATGAAAATTGAGCACTTAAGGCGTGAGTTTTTAAAAGAAAAGTAGCTTTTTACACTCGGGTGTCTAATTTTAGATCGAATTTTTAGATCGAGTCCAAATGGTCTTATTAGATGGATTATGTTGTAAGCTTCATGTGAGCAATTGAATCACTCTAATTAAACATCGGATGTGAAAATGGCACATGACAAAAGTTCGCCATCTAAACTACTATATGATAGCAGAATTTACTATTATATGTGTCACGGCGCATTGTGTGCCACACCGCAATGCATGGCACAGAGAAGAACAAAGTTGTGGCTCTATACCACATCCCGCTACACATGGCCGTATTATATTTTATTGATTCATATGATTGCATTTTTGCTTTCGTTAGCCCTCTTATTTGAACATATGTTTAATGAAGTTGGGATCCTGCATTTTGAAAACAAATAAAGGGCTATTACTCTAATATGATATGATTGTTGTTGTTAATTATGTATGGATATGAATAGTAAAGTCCGGATTGAGTAGGGACTTGATATAATGTGCCACACACAAAAATCTATGCAAAAATTGGCAACCATAGTCAATTACCTTATTGGCTAAAAGTGTCAATTATAGTAATTAAGCTCCTAAATGCTGTCATTTCCTTTACTCGTGTCTATTCTTACCTTTTATACCCAATCACTATTCAATTCAAGTACTAACACACCTACTATCTAATTTCTTTTAGTTTTCTCTTGCTAAATTAGGTTAACTTAAGCCAACAGCATCAAAACTTTATAGTTTTGACTCAAACTAATCAAAAAATCCTAGTTTAGTCCCGAAGAACCTTTCTATTACTATAGGATAAGAAATCAACTTCTTAAAACTTTCAAATTTAGTTTCTCACTAGTTTAAATTAAGAGATAATAAGGTAGAATTGGAGGTTAAGGAAGTACAAGACTTACCCGATAAGTAATAGGTTGGAAACATCGTCCTTCCTCCCAAAACTTGTTGCCCTAGTACAGCTCCTCTTATTCTATGTGCCTAAGGTCTTTTTCTTTGTTTTCTCTTTTGTTTTCATGAGCTAACATTCTTAATTTATCATAATTTTGTGCCATGCATCGTGGTGCATCCAACTCTAGCCATGGCATATAACACAATAAGGGAATTCCTCACTATGTTCACACGTTTTGCTTTACAATGCCATTTTCCTTCTCAAAACTATTCATATAATATCCCAAAGAGTCAAAATAACACTTCGCTATCCAAAATCCTAATCTCACATTAAATGACTAATCCATCCCTTAATTAGTATTAATGCTAAATTCAAGAATTCAAGATATTACATCTTCTCTTCCTAGGATGCATGGATGATCTCTTTTTGAGCTATTGGATTTTAAGAGTTTCTCTTATCTCTTACCTCTTGTTTAATGCCTTGAATTTTGATGCTTATAACATTATAATAACAATGGTTGTTGAAATTAAACTTTATAATACTTGGTTGAGTATTATATGAGGTTATTATGCTGTTTATTTTCCAATTGAAGTGCTATCATAGTGATTTTAGCACTGTCAATCCCTTGCTGCATTTAATTTTTAGTTGCCTTTTGTGAGCTTGTGAGTCACGGTCGTGTATTAAGCATACTTAGGGTTGGCTAATCATTTTCTTAATTTGAGATCTCATTTGATTAAGGTAAGGGCTAAAATTGGTAATTAACTTCATAATCAATTAGTTATTTTTAAGCATAATTAGTTCTAAGGGTTAATTTAGGATCCTAGTTAATCTAAAGAAAATGAGAGTGCTAAATTTCCAATGGTTATTAGGATTACTTTAAAATCAATTGGGGTTAAGAGAAAATTAACAGATAGAGTAAGGATAAGAGAGGGAATTTATGTGCCTAGGAATATCATTAATTTGCATTTTAATCACACATGTCAACCATGTTTCAAATCTATCTAAAATCTTAAACTTTTTAAAAAACTAGTTTTCATTTAATCTTTGCTTCTTTAATTCCGAATCAATCAAACCCAATTAAATTGTTGCTATTCTTGGTAGATTTAAATAACCAAGTTGTTAATTTTTAATTAACTCCATGAGAGATTCAACCTAGGTTTCTCCCTATACACATTAAAGTGTTTCCTAGTTTAATTTGGTGTTTAAGTGACTAGTGCACATCACAGAGAAAGAGGAAAAGCTTGTGTTGCTGTATTCGAAGGCCAAACTGATCATTGCAAGTGCCGTCAGTCAACAAGAGCACTTTTCAAGTAAGAAATCTAAACACTACTAAAGAACTGTGAAATACTCTTGAAATTACGAAGGCACAGAAAGGGCAAAGGAGAATAAGATGAGCACCTAGACTCAAGACTATGAGCTCTTCAAGATAAAGCCTGGGAGGACATTAAGTAGATGCAAATCAAATATATCCATATGATGAATGAGTTTGTTGTATTGGGAAAGACCTATCCATAAAAGGAGTAAATTAGAAAAATTAATGAGGCACTTTCAGTTGAATGACACTAAAAATCATTGCCATTGAATGGCAAAGAATGAATCGATGAGATATGTTGCTACCTTATTTAAGAGCTTGGTCAAGCACGCAAGCAAGCTGACTATGCTAAACGAAGAATTTAAGAAGAAAAAGAAGAGTCTTGCACTTAGATCTCTAAAAGATGATTTTAATTTTGAATCTAGTGAGAATGAAGACTTAAATTAAAGAATGACCATGTTTGTTAAGATTTTGTAAATTCTTTGGGAAAAAGAAATTCAACAAAAGATTTCCAAAGAAGAAATAGAAGAAAGAGAAGAAGGACAAAGAGATTACTTGTTTCAAATGCAAAAAGTCAGGCCACATCAAAGTTGATTGTCCTTTAGTTCAAGAGAGTAAGAGCTACAAATATGATAATAAAAAGTTCAAGGCATATCTCTCTTCTATATGGAGTGACAATGATGAGGAGTCTGAAGAAAGAAATAAATTTTTGTCATATAGCCATAAGTGATAATGAAGAGGTATATGATTTTGACTCTAACTCTGAATTTGATTTTACCTTTGAGGGATTAAAATATGCATTTAAGGAATTGTATAGCGAGTCTTTTCATCTTATGAAACCTCTTGACTCAACAAAGAAGAGACTTGCATCTTCTGAAAAAGAGAACGCATATTTAAAGACTGAGAATGAATCTTTAAAAAATAGATTATCTACTTTAGAAAATTAGGCTCAACCTCATTGTACTAATTGCGGTTTGCATATTTTTGAAAAGGAGGATTTGAAAAATACTCTTGCAAAATTTGTGAAGGGCAAAGATAATTTGAATATGATATCAAGCCAACAAAGAAGTATATATAATAAAGTTGGTTTGGGTTATAAGCCAAAGCTAAAGCAAAAATATTACAAGAACTTCTTTATGCTTGTCACTATAACTAACTTACCCAATTCCACTAGTTCTTACTATAACAAGAAAGACACATGACTAAGTCATGTATTCATAGGAAACATGGGTTGAGTGAAAATATAAAGTGAGCTTCAAAGGGGTCCATTAACCCTCTAGGACCCAAACAATTTAAGTACCTAAGAAAACCTGACTTTGTTACAGGGATCAAGGAGAGTCACTAGTGGAAAATGGTATTTAGATAGTGGCTACTTCAAACATATGACTAGTGATAGCTCAATGTTTATCTATATGGTAGAAACCAATGAAGGAATTGTCACCTTTGGCAATAATGATAAAGGCAGAATTATTGGCATAGGTAAAGTTGGTAAAATCCTTAACTATACCTTATATTGACAATATATATTTATTTAGTTGATAGTTTGGGACATAACCTTTTTAAGCATAAGCCAATTATGTGAAAAAGATTATGATGTATTATGTAATGCTGTGCATTGTATTGTGAGAGATGAGAATATAGGAAAAGTCATCCTAGAAGGAAGAAGAGTTCAAAATATGTACACCATCAATCTTGGCAATTATGCTTTTATGAACAACAAATGCCTAATCACTGTGACTAATGAAAGCGGGTTATGGCATAGAAGATTGGCACATGTGAATATGAAGTAATTTGACAAGATAATGACAAACAACCTTGTCATTAAGTTGCTAAATATAACATTTGAAGCTAACAAGCTATATATATGATGCTTGTATTAAGGGGAAGCAATTCAATACCATATTTCATAGCAAAAAATATGGTGACTACTTCTAGACCTCTTAGGTTGCTGCATTGGACTTGGTTGGCCCAGCAAGGGTAAAAAGTCTTGGTGGTAATCTATATACCTTTGTAATTGTTGATGATTATTCGAGATTCATCTGAACCATTTTTATGTCTCACAAGGATTAAGCCTTTAAGTACTTTGTTGCTATTTCTATAAAGGTCTATAATGAAAAGGACTTGAAAATTGCAAAGATTAGAAGTGATAATGGTGGAGAATTTGACAATTTTAGTTTTGTTGAGTTTTATGAAAAATGGAGATTAATTAGTCATAAATTCTTAGCAGCAAGGACCCCCAACAAAATGGAGTTGTGGAAAGAAAGAATAAAACTCTAAAGAAGATAGTAAGAACAATGCTAAATGAAAAGGAGATGCTAAAATATTTTTGGGCAGATGCTATAATCATAGCATGTTAAATCCCTAATAGAGTTTATGTAAGACCATCCTCAATAAGACTCCATATGAGCTATACAAGGGAAGGAACTCAGACATCTCACATCTACATGTATTTAGTTATAAGTGCTTCATTCTAAATAATGTAACGACAACTTAGATAAGTTTGTTTCTAAAAGTAATCAAGCTATCTTTTTGGGTTATTCTAATAGAAGCAAAGCTTTTAGAGCCTTTAATAAGAAAACTTTAACTATTGAAGAATCCATCCATGTCAAATTTGAGAAATCCCTGCAAATGAGAATAAAGAGGATGAGACTGTAAATCTCCCTCTTAATGACATCATTTTGAATTATAAGAAGGAGAATCAAGCAAATGATGCTTTTGAGTTTGCATGGTTCAAGCTCAGTTCGAATATGGCATTGTAGCTTACTTATGATGTGCCCAACCATGAAGGGTTAAGGAGGGAGACAATGAAAAATTGGTATATACATTGGAGGTCATTCAAGACTATCCTAATACGGGCATATCAATGTGAAAAAATGGCAAGCCATGTTCAATTCTAAGTATCCATTTCTTGATAAAGATACTTGGGAACAATTCTATAGGCTTTAGGTGACACCAGAAGCTTTGGTAAGTTGATTTCATTTTAATTATATTATTAATTTTTGTTTTTGTTGATTTTAACTTGTTTTTTGTGTTTTTTTACAAGCAAAATGGGTAAAGCGACACACAAATGGTAAGAGAATTGCCCTCACACAATGTCTTGTGTTGGTTGTGCCAAAGTTGACTGAGGCTTGATGATGCAAAAGAGGAAGAGTATCGCACCCTGAAAAATGCGACGCAAACGACGCGCGAGCGAAGGTTTCGGCCTTCGCGATGATAACCGCATGAACAAGGAGTTGCAACCAAGATTTTGGGGGAAATCGCGGGAAACTGATTAATAAAGGATAAGGGTGGTTTGCGAAAACAGAGAATATGTTTGGGAGTCGGTTGAGTGTGGGGAATGTGTTAGCCACCCCATACACACATTCGTTAAAACGATTACCTAAAGTTTGTTGTGCTATATTAATATGGTTTTAAAATTATTTTAATTATCCCTTTTATATTAATGTGTTTTAAAAAATGATAAGAATTAAGTGAGAAATGTTTATTTATTTATGAAGGAGGACGGACTTGACTCAGAATCTAACTCTGAGGCCTACGTACCCTGCGATGGAGACCAAAGTCCCGTAGTTCGGGCTTGAAAGTTTTTGATGAAAATATTTTTTTTTGAAGAGAAATTAACTAGAAATAATTCACCATTTTGCAAATAAAATAATTTTTAAAATTTGATATGTGTGTTTTAAATTGCAAAAAGTAATTTAATTTTATTATTTTCTCAATTTTTTGAATTTTGAATTAAAGAAAAGAAGAGGGTTTAAATTATTATTTTTTATATTTTGTGATTGGGAATTTAATCGCAGTACTGCAGAACCTTATTGTTTCATACGATAATGCAATTGCTCTAAATATCTGTAGAGATTCCGAAATCTCACACAATAAAAGAGTTTGGCATTTAATTTATTTATTTATATTCTTATGTATATTTTTAAGTGTTAATATAATTTTTAGCGTGTATATACATGTTTTGAAGAATTTTAGTCATCATTTTGCAAAGCTTTATTGGCTTATACGGTAATATGATTATCCTAAATATTTGCAGAGATTCTAAAATCTCACACGATAAAGGAATTAAATTTAAATACATTTTTTAATGTAATTATTTTAATACATAATTTATATATACATTAAAAACTTAATCGTTTATATCTGTAGAGTCTTATTGACTCATACGATAATACAATGATCTTAAAGCCTCCGGAGATTCAAAAATCTCACATGACTAAAAGATATAATCAGTGAATATGGTTACAATTTAATGCATTAATTTAGTTAATTAATTTTCTAAATTGTGTATTATATGATTATTTATAAAATTATTTATTATTATAAAAATTTAAAATCATTACATCTGTGAGGATTTATTATCCCACATGATGATGTAATTAATTTAAGTCTCTATGAAGATTCTTAAAATCTCACATGGGACTTAAATAAATTAATTTGGATTATAAAAGAGAGTTAATTTTAATATATAAGTTTTGCTCTCATATCTACGAAACCTTATTGATTTACACGATACGAGATTATCCTAAATATCTGTAGAGATTCAAAGTCTCACACGATAAAAGGATTAAATAATATTCACTTTGAATATATTTTAATGCGTAATTATACAATGCATATTTTTAAATATAAAAATCTTAATCTTATACCTGCGAAACTTATTGACTCACACGGTAGTACGATTATCTTAAAAGTTTGTGGAATTTTAAAAATCTCACATGACTAAAAGATCTAATTAAAAAATATAATTATAATTCAAATTTATTAATTTAATTAATTAAAATCATGAAAATATTATTATTTTATTTACAAAACTCATTTATTTATTTACCATATAAATTGTGAATCACGATATTTGCAGGATTTATTATGCTACCTGATAATGATTAATTTAAATCTCTATGAAAATTCTTGAAATCTCACATGAGACTTAAATATTTAGTATAAAGAGAGAATTACCTTTAATAATAGGCCTTTGAAACTCATATAAATACCTACAAATTTTATCCTTATACCTACAAAATCTTATTGATTTACATGATATGAAATCATTCTAAATTGAGATTCTTAAAATCTCACACGACAAATAGGTAATCAAGATATTTGCACTTGCAGTCGGCGCATAATATGAGTTTAGCATTCGAAGGAATAGAGAAAGAAACCATTTTGATACTTCACTCCTCTTTTGACTTGAAGATATGTTCCTCAAGATTTTTCAAGATGGTTTAATGCTCAGATATGACTTTTAAAAGAAAATGATGAGAGTAATGGTAATAGCATCCAACAATTAAAATTAACAAGATCCACATACCATCACCACCATTAATTTCCTAATTTATTTCTCATGAAATCAAAATGAAGTTGATATCCTAAAATTATTTGTGAATAAATAATAGTCCCATATTAGACATATGCATACTTTTAATTTTTCCAAAATAATATGATCATTTGAATGAATGAAGCAGGCATGTGAAATTTTAAAAGAAGTACAAAATTTTAAACAAGAAAGCGCATACTCAAGATAGCCTTTGGTCCCCATTATGTGATCACCGAATCTAAACACTTCAATCCCTGTCTTCTCCAACCATGCAATAATCTCCACCTTTGCCGGAAGTTCTCTTACCTCATTCGATGGCATTGGATTATAGAGAGCTTTGATGGCAGCATGATAGACGTCAGAGACAATGGCTATGATGATGTTAAGGTTATATAGGTTGAGATCACCATATTCCTTGGTATTTCTTCCTCACGTTCTTGGTGTCCTCTGCGTACAGCAACACTGCCTGCCTTCTTTCTCTCTCCCTCTCTTTCCTCTTTACTTATAAGCCTGCTAAAGTCTCTTTCTTCTCAGACTCTCCATTCCAGATTCCCCAGATCTCTCTCATGTTCTAACCTCTTCTCCATCATTCTCTTGCTTCTGCCTTCGACTCTCTGTCTCTGTTCGTTCCTTGTTCCAACTGCTATGCTCTCTCACTCTGTCTCTCTCTCCTCTAAAAATTTCTCTCTCTTTCTTCTTTTCTTAGTTTTGGATCAGTGTTCCTTCTTCCTCGGTGCTCTATTTTTTTCCTCTCTGTCTCGGATCGCCTGTGTTTCATGCTCTATTTTTTTCTTGATTTTTCAGTCTCTTGTTCTGTACTCTGTTTTCCTTCCAGTTTTTCCTCCTCTCTCAGACTCTTCCTCGGTCTTGCCTCTCTATCATGTTTATGGCTCTCTCTTTTTTCGTCTCTCCTCCCTCTTCTCTCTCACTAAAACGTTCCTGTTTCTCCTTCTCTCCATGCTCTGTTTTTCCTTCATTTTTCTATCTCCGTCTCTTTCTCCTTCGTTCTCTCCTCCATGAGCAAAAAAATCTGGTCCCCCCTCTCTAGATCTTTACTTTAGAGATCCCTTTATTGTTGAAGCGGTTCTTTTTCTTTGCCTTGAACGTCTTCTCTATTTCTTTCTCCTTTTCTCTGTTTCAGCTCGCATGCGTGTCCAGCATTTGTTTTTCTTTTCTTCTTCGTACGTGCATGCGTTTCTTTTTCTGCATGCGTCTCTGACTCCTTTTCTTCGCATGACCAAGTGTTTTTCACGTCTGATCTTTTCTGCATCTGCCTCTGGTGTTCTTCTGTATTTCCCTTTTAGCTGTGTGGCCGTGCGTCGTCTTGTTTCTTTTTTGTTTTTGCATGTGTGCTTCTGGTCTTCTTTATCTCTGTGTGCATGGCATCTGACCAAAAGACCAAGTTTGGAACTGATGGGGTTAGATTTAACCCATCAGTTTGTGTATTATTATTTAAAAAAAACTATAATTCTTTTTTTTTAAAAAAAATCCTGTTTGTTAATTTAGAAGTTGAAAAAAAAGACAAAGAAATTTGATTTTGAATTAAGCAAACATATTTTTTTTTGAAGATAACAAAATTTAAAGGAAGAAATTCAAAAGAAGTTGACTCTCAAAATTAGTTCTTAATATCTTGAATGGTTAGGATAATTTCGAAGAGATTTTAAGCAAGGTTATATTTTTTTGTTAATTTTGTTAGATTATTATTTTTTTTGAAAATATAATCCTAAAAAAGGATTAAATTTTATTTTTTTTATTTTTATATTTTAGTTATTATTATTATTTAAAAAAATGTTCTGACAAAATATGGTGTTACAAAGAGATTAGAGGAACAACCTCAGTTTGACCCTTTTGTTCTTCTTTCTCCACCATCTCCAATGCGCCGTGAAGATAAATGGAAGTTTGTGCACCAAACAAGAAACAAGTCCTACAGAGCTGACATGGCTCATTTAATTAATTGGTAAATAGATTATAAGTATTATTATTCCTTATTTTAAAATGTTTCAGTTAATTAAAATCTTAAAATAATAATTAGAACGTTCCAAGGTGTAATCATCTTTTATCCTCAATGTCTCCCTAGAAAAAATTAGCAGAAGCATAATCAATGGCATTGCAAATAGAGATTGACAGCTTAATGGCTGTTTGATAAAACCATGGTATTTTAACATGCAATTCTAGAATTGCCAAACCAGAGGTTGTTTTATATAACGATTACTTTTTAACTATGATATATTTCCCAATATATATGACACTTTTTTAACCATCATATAAATGGGAAGACTATATAGATGGCTTGATATATAACGGTTATTATCATATATATAAGCCAAAATAACCATAAAATATGGTCATTTATGTGGTAGTAAGCTAATTTTATTTTACTAGGGTTTCTCAGGTTAACTTAGGTCTTTTCAATTCATATGGCTCCAATAGCCAAAAGTTGAGTGTTGTTAATTGGCTAAATTTATTTGCTTCGCTTCCTTTGGAAAAAAGAACAACCACAAAAAGAAACAAATCAATGCACATAAATTATATGTAGTTGCCAATTGATCATGAATCTGGATCAAGTGTACATGGTATGTACCGTACATGATAAAAAAGCCTATCTAATTATATTTTCATCTAAGAAATTGTTATCCTGTGGAAAAAAGATAAGAAAAACAATTATGGAAAGCCCTATTTCGGTTAGTTCCGCAGATCATCAATAATATAATTTAGAAATTGCCTATTGTGGAATATGATTTGAGAAACTATTTTTGTAGGGTTATCAATTATTCATAAGTTTATGGCTAACACTTCATTTTTTGTGGCCGCATTATCGCTAACACATCAAACAATAACCAGATTGTTAGAGACGAAGGAGACATAATTATGGATATGACAAAGGTTTTACCTGTAGACTGCATTTCAAATATTATTTCCTTAACATCTCCAAAGGATGCATGCAGAACTTGTTCTGTTGCTTCCGTTTTCAGAACAGCCGAAGATTCAGATACTGTGTGGGAAAGGTTTCTGCCTGGACATTATGAGGACATGATAGCTCGATCCTCATCCCAATCCTTTTTCACTAGTTCTCTGACCAAGAAACAAATTTTCTTTCATCTTTGCGATCATCCAGTTCTTTTGAATGATGGTAAAATGGTATAATCATAAGCACTCAATTTTAGTTATTGTATTAATTTGTGATGTGAATTTTGGATGGAATCTTTGCATATCTTATTGATGATAAGCATGTTGTGTTTATCTTTAGCATGAGATTTTGCCAGTTATATTTAATTTGAATGATAAAGTATAATGGCGTCGTCCAATTAATACAGCCAACTCCATCTAATAGAATAAGACTTGTTATTGTTGTTGTTGTTTATATATTTAATTTGAATGCTTTGTATCTAATATTTATAATTTTTTTATTTAAATATATTTTTTAAAAAAGTTACAGTTATAAGATTGACTTAACTTTTAGAATTCTTAAAATAGAATCTTAATCTTAAGTACAGTTATAAATTTTAATAAAATCTTCTCTATCTAATTTGGATGTGGGTGTGCGTGAATCGTTCATATGAAAACGTCTCTATTCAAGATCTCTGATATATGAATAGAAGATATAAATTTATGTTGATTATATATATTGAATCATCTACTAAATTAATATATTTGAATGAGAGAAGAATAGTACGTTACTGCAAACAGGCAGTTTGCTGTGAAAATTGATGACTAACTTGCAAGCATTTGTCATATATACACCATACTTCTTTTTTTTTTTTTGTATTTTTGACTATATGACTAAAATAAAATAAAAAATTTAAAATGAAAATATTTTGTGAAAGAAGAAATCGTAATTTGTATTTAATATCTCAAGGAACAGCTAATAACTTTTAGACCAGACATGTTGCCCAGTAAAGTTGACAAAAATTTTCGAATATTCCAACAAAATGATTGAATGTAAAAATGTCTCAAGCATTATATGCCAAGGCCCTCTTTGGCATCCACAAAAGAATTAATCAGTTCTTTTCCATCCATGTACAAAGTTCAAGAAATACAAAATTTATTTTGTTTTTGTTATCATTATTCTTTTGCACCATCCAATCATACTCATCATATATCGATCATCTGATGCATAAGAAGCACTTTTATCTGTAAAATCACTTTTTTTTTTTTAATTTCAATTTACGCCATGGTCGTTGTAAGGTCGTTTAACAATATTTTTTATATCTAGCAGTGTCTTGGCTTAGAAAAAGACAGTGGTAAAAAATGTTGCATGCTTAGTGCAAAGGGTCTCACAATTGTGTGGGCAGACAGAAAATCTTACTGGCAGTGGATTTCTTTACCAGAATCTAGGTATGTTGTCTTCCTAAATATATTTTAGGTTTAGAGTACAAAATATTCAAAAACTTTTCATGGAAGATCCTAAGTTGACAATTGTACATAAGTACCCATTAAATTTTATAAGAGGCTAACCTTCTCCTATTCATTGAAATAGTCTAACATTGACTGTTGATGACAATTGAAATATAGTAGTCTCCGTTATAAAGTTAATGGATATTCATACACTACTATTGACTTATCAAAAACTGCAGGAAAAAAAAATAAGTTTTTAAGTATTTTCATACCTTAATCCTATATTTTAAGTGTTAATCCTATATTTTAAGTGCTAATGCTTTTGGAAAAAAAAAATGACAGTCTTATCGCAGTAGATCAATAACTATGAAGTCCTAAAATATTCAAAAGGAAGATAGGTACAATGTCTATTTATTGATATCTACAATTTTAGATAGATATTTGCAAGTCGTCATCTTTTAAAATGTTCTGTACCTATTAGTCATTAAATTAATTTTTCACAACCTGAATGTTATTCTCCCTTAAAAACATGGAATATTAGATTTTTTTTTTAGATACAATTAAAATCTCTTTCAATTCTATTTCACAAAAATGTGATCTCTTGTACAAAAATGTTTTTGCAACAAAAATGTTTAGAGTAATCTTGCAATTACCAAATGTTCTCTCGTTAAAGGTATTTAATTCAATATACTTTACAAAAAGGACAGGAAAAAATTGTGACAAAATTTGCAACAAATTATTTGTTACATATTACATTATGTTATGTCATAGCAACCAACTTAGAAATGAACTGAATAACTAAATTGAGGTGCTCATGTTCCAGACAACTTGCTTAGCAAATTAGGTTATGGATTAGATTGAGATAATTTTCTTTTATCGAAATTCTATTATTAAAGCTGAATTCAAATTTAAATTAGAAATAAATACCTCAACTCCTCAAAATAGTTTTATTTGTCAGACAAAACAACCATACTAAGACGAGTGAATTGGGTGTGTGCAGTTTTCTTTAATTATTTCACAATTTACTATTTTTTGAAATCCTTGATACAAATAATACTTT
This sequence comes from Prosopis cineraria, assembly GCF_029017545.1. Classification (NCBI taxonomy): domain Eukaryota; kingdom Viridiplantae; phylum Streptophyta; class Magnoliopsida; order Fabales; family Fabaceae; genus Prosopis; species Prosopis cineraria. The sequence goes on along the minus strand of NW_026555343.1, from coordinate 26,485,226 downwards.
TACTTAGATTAGTTAGCAAATAAACAGTTATACCAATCATTAACAACTTTGGTATAATGTTAATCAAAATATGCAGTATAACAATTTAAAAACCTCAATAGAGAGCGTTTGGTGATTTATAATTAACTGGGTGCAAAGCCTTATTTCTAAATTAACTCTTTTTTTGGGGCCAAAAATTCTAAATTAACCAGAGAATGTTAAATTCTCATGCATGTACTGACACAAGATATTAACAAGATCACTCCAGAAAGATAATTTAACAATATCCTCTAATGAAGATAAAGTTCGTGAGTAAAAAACAATATATAGTGCCCCACTTTATATTTATTTATAGTTGTCCAAATTTTAAAATGGGAGAATATGTTGAAGGATTTTTGAAATAATTTAATTTTTGACAGTGACTTCTAACAAGTAAACTTTAATAATTAATAAGTGATATTATTGATTTAAGAAATATTTGATCTGTCCAAGTCCTTGCCAGATGTTCAATTATTTCAGGGATCATTCATTGATATTCTCCCATTTACAATCTATCACGTGTCATGGTATTTGAATATTAGATATTTTCTCCGTACAGATTTACCGAGGTGGCAAAGCTCAACCACGTGTGGTGGCTTGACATAAAAGCAAGAGTAAAGGTTAATGATCTCTTGTCTCCAGGAACAATATATTCTGCATTCTTCGTCTACAAGTTAGAAGAGGAACATTCTATGGCAGATAGATATGTAGAACTGAGTGTGAACAACGAAGAAAGTGTTAGTGGATCTCACAGAAGAGTGATCTTAGACCCTTCTTCGAAGCATTCAATAATGAAAAAGAAACAAAGAGCATCAGCACGCAAGAGAGAAGATGGGTGGATGGAGGTTGAAATGGGAGAGTTCTTCATCAGCGGACATTACGGATGTGAAGGCTTCACAGAGTTCAGGCTATGGGAGACTAATGGGTATATCAAAGACGGCCTTATTGTTGAGGGAATTGAGTTCAGGCCAAAATGTTGTGTATAGATATACAGGAAAAAGGAACCTTTTTTTTTTTTTAGGAAAAAGAAAAAATGGAAGCATTATATTCAAAAGGGGTTGCCTAGCGCATTGGGACTGGGTCATTCGTTCGTACTCTATTTAACTCTGTTTTTTTTTTTTGTGAATATATATTTCTTTTTATCTTTTTAAATAAAACAAAGTGCAACCTTCCTTATTGACGGGAATACTCAAATGTTTTAAGACAAGGAAATCTAGACATGCAAGTTTAGGTTGAATGCATCCTAGCCCTCGTGTTTTATCTTTTGTCCTCAATGGCCCAAGAAAGATTAATTTCAAATATGGACAGAGTATGTATACGCTTCTTGTACCTTATTAAAAAAAATTAAATTTGAGATGAATAATAAAATAAAAACTGATTCTATTTAAAATATAGATGGATATATTTGCATCAATTTTTGAAATTTAAATTTTACTTTTTATTGGTGTTTCTGATTTTGGGAATGGCTTAATATTTTAAACAAAATAAAAATTTAAATGTACCCAATGACAGACAAAAACACGACAACCAACATATTTCTTGAACTTGATCTATACCTAATCTATTTCTTTTAGAAATCTTTGAGGTATTATTTTTTTAGGGAAAATGACAATCAGGTCCCGCAAAAGAAATTTAAATATAGCCAAGTCCCATGAAATAGCAAAATTATTCTTGAGTCCCTTGGTCCTTAGGTGTAATTTGGGTATATGAGAAATGATTAAAATGACCTTAATTTGAATTCTAACCCACAATTAAAACTTCCTACTCAAGGCATTACATCACTTATTGAACAATCCCTCTCATCTCACCACTCTCACCTCTCCCCAAGTCTCTAAGTTCATCACTAAATTCTCACCCCTAAGTTGCTTCACGTCTCGACAACTTTTCGGTAAGGGAATTGATGTCTTCAGCCTGGTCGATGTCTTCAATTGACTCAACATTTTCTTTTGGGACCTAGGGTACAATTGCTCATCCTTTCATTCTTTCATTAACTCGACTACCCTATCCGCATGTAAATCAGAACTCTCAATTGTGTTCTCTCACACTGGTTGGTTACATTTGCTGTTAAAGACTTTAGATCACTTGCATTTTCTTTGTCTCTCTTGACAACACCAAGTTTGTTTTTCCCTCTTTTTATTGCTTCATAGAAAAATCTTGTGAAATGGAAGAATCATTCTGGTGGCTCTAGTTCTGAAATGTAATTGATTGTGTCTAATGCATATATGCTGGTAGAACAGTAAGAAATTCACTCAAGAAAATAACAAGCAATGTACAAGGCATTAACTGCTAAATGAGTATATTTTAGTGACAAGTAGGGTATAAGACAATAACAAGTTCACCTAGGAATTTGACAAGTAGTATACAAGGTATTAACTACTAAATGGGTATTTTCTAGTGACAAGTATGTTGTAGGACAATAATAAGTTCACTTAGGAATTTAACAAGTAGTGTACAAGGCATTAACTACTAAATAGGCATTTGCTAGTGATAAGTATGTTGTAGAACAATAACAAGTTCACTTAAGAATTTGACAAGTAGTGTACAGGGCATTAACTAGTAAATGGTTATTTGGTTGGTGACAAGTAGGGTTAGGACAATAATAAGTTATCTTAGTAAATTGACAAGTATACATATATAGTTGTACATGTAGGTGTTTAATGTGTGTTTAACATGTTCTAATTGTGATTTTCCCTAATATTAAAGTCCTTAAATTTTCAGTCAATTGAAGATGGTAAATTCTACAAAGGGAGAAAAGAAGGAAAATGTTTATAGCTATACAAAATTTATTGAAGAATTCTATAAGAAAAACAAGGGCAAGTACAAATTGATTGGGAAAGGATAGGTAGATTTGACAAAAGCATGGGAGAAGTTGTCAGCAATGAAAAAGTAGGAATATTCAAGGAAAGCAAAGGAAGAGAGAGGAGAGACATTTACAAATATATAATTCCCTTTCATACTTGTTGATCTCTCAGTCAGTTTTCAAAAGTTATAAAGTTTGTTAAGGGAAAGGAGAAACAAAGAAAAAGGTGTAAGAAGATTGGGTTCAATAAGCTGCTTAATATAGGATGCAAGAATATACATAGAGATATCTATGGAAAGTTGATGTGGGCATTTGACCCCTCAACCCAAGAAATATGCCTTAGATGAAATGTAAGAAAAATAAGTGCAAAAGATGTGCACAATTTGACAAGCATAAGGAAAGATGGCAAGAAGGTAACTAGACAATTTGATAGGTAGAAGATATTAATGAGAAATCATTCAAGAAACTTAAGGGAAACTTGCTTTAAAATGCCCTACAAGAAGATTTTAAAATGATAACATTTGGGAAAGAAGATGTTCAATTTGAGTTATTTTTAATGTATACTTTGAGAACTCTATTGTGTCTAACAACAAGTATAGGAGTCAATGACTGTGTTTTGAAGGTTGTATATAAAACACATAAAGCAATTGGTAAATATGACTGGGCAACATATGTGTTTAATAAACTATGCAATAAAGTAGATATATGGAAGCAATAACTAAGCAAAGGGTAGACAACAACAAGGAAGAATATTAAAGGATGCATCTACTTTCTCATGATAAGTATGGTTGTAATTTTTAATTTAATAGAATGATAGTGACATCTTGGAAGTAATGTATCAAATTTTATGCAAATTTATTGCTGTCAACATTTTCCTCTTGGCCAAGAAGAAAGACCTAAGCCTAATGATGCCCTCGCATATTGGGATGAGGAGAAGGTTATTGAAAGAGTAAAAGTAGAGAAGAAGAGCATTCAGGGTATTTTGCATGATCTCATGAGTATAGATGGTAGTTCATCTATCAAGTTTTCTCCAACATGCTTTCAGTCACTTGGTATGTATAAAAAGTGGTCTAATGTTCATCTACTAATTTTTACATATTGAGATATACTTTTTGTTTTGCAAGAAATAAGTAGATTTATGTAAGATTGGTTATACTATAGGTGAGAAGTTGATGGACCTACAATTTAAGCTTCTAGGAAATTCAAAAAAGGTTGAAAAGACAAAAGGAGAGGGTGATGAAATAGATAAAGAAGCGCATGAGAATTCTAAAGAGGGTGAAGAAAAAGATAAAGAACCTGATGAAGAACATTTGGAAGAGGGTGAAGAAAAAGATGAAAAAGCAGATGAGAAAAATGATGAAGAGGGTGAAGGGGATGAAGAAGAGGGAGAAGAAAAGGAAGCAGAAGGGAAAGGAGAGGTGTAACGTCCTGAAAATTTTAAGACTTAAATTTATTTTAAAATAAAATATCTATAATTGAATAAAAATTAAGAATAATTTGATATAGGTCCAGAGTTCAAATTTTACTAAGAAAAATTTTAGTTTTATTTTATTTTTAATTATGGGAAAATTACCAAAGTTACCCGAGGCTTTTGTGCTATGATAAAAAATATTGGGCCCTTCCTTATAATTTTTCTCAAATTGTTTTGTTCATTTTTGAAAGGGGAAAAGAATGCAGAAAACATAGAACAAAGAAGCAAGAAAAAACACACAAGACCAAGAGAGAAGAGGAGGAGGAGAGAAAAGAAAGAGAGAGAGAGAGAGAGTTGGAGCTTAGATTCAAGAGGTTTTGCAGTCATTGCAAACTTAGTTACGTGGTAGGTAAGCTCTCTACTTCAATCTTCTTCCTTCCCTCTTAGTTTTCTTGAGTTTTTGGAAGAGGTAAATTTTAGATTTTAATTCCAAAGGCTTTGCTCTTATAATCTTTAGTTTCTTTGGGTCTTTGGGAGGATATTTTGAGTTTCTATATAGGGCAAAAATCAAACCCTAAGAGATTAGATTTCACTCTTCAATGGTTTGAGCCGATTTATTTAGTTATAATTGTGCTATTTGAATCCAATAAGATTTAGATTAAGCTTTGATTTTCATTATAGTGGCTAATTGTAAAAGGTGGTAATGCCAAGTGAAGGTTTTTGGTTAATTAAAAATTATATAAATTGAAAATTAGCCTAGTGGTGGCTAATAAATGGTTTTAGTGGTTAAGTGATACTATGTGAATGGTTGGTTTAATATATGGGCTGTTAGGATGATTATGGCTCATTGACCCAAGTTGTGTCGTATGAGTTATAGTCTTCTTTTACACTATTTACCATGAAAGTGATATGGATCACTTATATGTTATAGGGAATTGTTGGTAGTACTTATTGAGAAGTTAAGGAACAAGCCAAGTTTCATTTTGTATAAGGAAAAATCCTTTTGATATAAAAGGGTTGAGGGTAACAAGAGAATTTATATTTCTTATTATTTGTTTAGCTATTTTTGAATAAATATTACTAGCTATCATGCATTACATGTTTTAAATAATTAAATGCAATTATTGTATTTTATAAAGACTTATAAGGTATTACTTGAACAATAATGCATATATGTTTTCTATTTGTTTAACAATAATGTTTTTATGGAAACAAGGTTGTTTGCATGCCTTATAATTATAGAGAATGGAAGTTACACTTAAGGAAGTGTAACTAGGTTAGGTACTTTAGATAGACTAAGGAACTACTTAAGGGAGGAGTGATATTTGTTATACTAATTTAGAGTGTTGAAATGGTCAATACTCAGGAAAGGTAGACAATAGTGAAAGATATGATGTCGGTGGGAGTTCACTAATAGGGAGGTGTGGACTTGTGATCTTTTGTAGTACACTGCCAGTACTCAGTGTTGCCTTTCGTATTGTAGGCTCAGTGCATTAAAGTGGTTAGTGGATTGAGTATTTAACACCTTTCAGTGGGGGAGGTAATCTGACATATGAAGTGTGAGGTTGAGTGCCTAGGCTATAGTAGCCCTCACATGGAGAATAAGTCAGGATGGCTTTAGGAAGGAGTTAACTTTGGCTACTTAGGATTCATGTCAAAGAAGCACAAGCTATTAGGTAGATTTGATTACGCCTTAGATTATGTTTCATGTCTGTGGAGGTATAAGTGGCTATAAGGTTTACCTGTGAGCTAAAAAGTGCCAGGGGACATTCTGTCTGTCAAGAAAGGTTATACCAGCCTATGTCATGGATTCATGCATTTTAAATTATTAAATTATATGTTATGTTTAATCTATTATTCATTTATTTGACTATGGCTTACTTTATAATAATAAATGTAGATTTCTCTGTTATTGAGATTGTGGTTGTCTCACCCCTTTCTTTTTAATGTTTTCAGGTCTAGGCGAAGGATTCAGTGGTGGACGGGGAAAAGAACAGAGTTAGGGGTTGTTTGTTGATTATAAAGAACTACAACCCCTTTCTTTTGAGAAAATATATTGTAATGTACTTAGGATTATGGTGTCAGTAGGATGTGATTGTGTGTGTGTGTGTGTGTGAGAATATATATGGATTATGTGCTTATGTATGAATTTTTGTCTGCTTATAGACTTGTGACTAGGAAACTTGGTTATGATGTGTGGTTTTAATAGATTTATTCGATAGACCAAGTTTCCACTACATGTAAATTTTCATTTTGTTATATATGTGATTCTATAAGTAAATGCAAGGTGATTGCATTGCAAATAGTATGCTATGGGTAAACATATACCTTAAATAGAGAGAGTGGGCACGTGGGCCTCACAAGGATCTCTAAACCAAGTGAAAATATTCAGCATATGTATTCATATGTGTCTATGGTGTTTGGAATAGTTTTTGGCCACTCTTGTGTGATTTGTAAATTTTGGGGGCTTAAGGTCCATTTTGGGAAATGACACTTAGGTGGTCAAATTTTGATATAAGGGATTTTTCCATCATTTAAATGTTCTATCAAATACTCCTAGTCTTATTGACATGTCCAAAGTGTTCCTACAAGTTTGTACCATTAGGATGAGATTTAGACAATTTTGAAAATGATTTTTACTAAAAAACTGTACTTTTGCATCCGAGTATCAAAATTTTAATCTAACTGTTGGATTTTCTTAAAATTTAGGTCACAAGTTAAATTTTTTATAATCTTTGTGTGGGCTTTAGAATCACCTCAATCAGACATTAAATAGGAAATGACACACTCTAAAAGTTGGTCCGAAGATAGCAAAATAAAGCTGTCTGCTGTCATGACAGCAATAATTGCAGAGGTTAGGATGCACATGAATTTTGATCCAACCATTGGATCTTTTTTAAATTTGGTACACTTGTATTACTCTTTAAATGTGACATGTGGGCTCTGAAATCGCTCCAATCGGAGGTCAGATGATGAAATGGTGTACTCCAAAAGTTGGTCCAAATGTGCTTTCATGACTGCAAAAATGCGAAAATTATAATGTGTCTAAATTTTAATCCAACCATTAGATCTTTGTGAAATTTGAAACACTATTAGTACTCATTAAAAGTGACATGTGAGATTTGAAATCACTTCAATCGAAGCCCAAATGGTGAATCGGAACCTCCTGGAAATTTTCCCGAGAGGGTTGTCATGACAGCAAAATTAATGCTATCATGACATCAATTAATTACCCCTGTTTGTCCAATTTGTTTCCATACACTATATAGTAATCCTTAAAAGTTTTCTAAGAGGTTTTAAGTATTTTTTTTCTATTGTATAGATTGTTTAGCAATTTAAATGGTTTGTTTTCTAAGTTAGTTTTAGGATTAACTCCTTAATCACATTTAGATTATTTGGTTGTGGTGTGTTTTTGTTAACACTTGGGGTAAGTGTTACAAATTCTATACATGAGAATGAAGATAAAGAAGACCATGAAGAGGAAGGGCAAGTAAGAAAGGTAAATATATATGAGGATGAAGTAGAAGAACAAGAAGCATCAAAAGGGAATAGGGAACTACATATTGTAAAAGTAGAGGAATCGATAAAGGAACATAGGAGATCAAATAGGTATAAAAGACCTTTCGTGAAGTGTCTCTAGGTAAGAACTAGTCAAAAGAGGAAAGTGGCTGACAATAAGCGCTTATTTCAGATGTGCATAGCATTAAGGAAAAAAAACACACCAAATAAGCAATTTTCTAATGAAACGCTATTTGTTTTCATTAATAGGACCTTTGTGCAGATGTATCAATATTTCTTAACTCATGCTGAACCTCAATGTCTTGGTGGAACCAAATGGATCAATGATAGGATTTGGAAATTGTAGTCATTCATTTTTTTTTCAAATATATGGATATTAACTTAATTCTTTCGTCACAATGTTTCACCAATTACAGTTTATGACAATGGCTACTAGAACATTGGTTGTAGACTAAAAAGAAAATGAAGGGACAGTTCGGAAGCACATATTTCATAACACTTGCCCAGAGTGTTATTCAAAAATCACACAATTCAAATAAACTAAGTGTGGTTAAGGAGTTAATCCTAAAACCAACTTAAGAAACAAACCATTTAAATTACTAAGCAAATACACGATTGAAAATTAAACATTTAAAACCTTTTTTAAATAAAAAAATTTATAAGTTTTACCTAAAGTGCACGGAAGCAAGCTAGGCAAAAGCAAGGTAAAAAGATGTTGTCATGACAGCCCTCCCGAGCCAATTTTCGGGAGGCACCGTTCTATCATCCGATCCCCGATTAAAGAAATTTTAAAGCTCACATGTCACATTTAAAGGGTACTATAAGTGTATCAAATTTTAAAAAGATCCAACAGTCGGATTAAAAATTAGATATGTTAAAGTTTGATCATTTTTGCTGTTAGCTGTCATGACAACACCTCTGAACTAACTTTCAGAGTGCACCATTTCATCATCCAACTTCTGATCAAAGCGATTTCAAAGCTTACATGTCACTTTTAAATAGTACTATTAGCATACCAAATTCTAGAAAGATTTAACAGATGGATTGAATTTTGTGCATGTTACAACATCATCACTGTTGTTGTCATGACATCACTTTTGCTGTCATGACAACTCCTCTGGACCAAATTCTGAAGTGTGCCGTTTCTCCGTCTGATATCCGATCAATGTGATTCTAAAGCCCACATGAAACTTATAAAAGGTTTTACTTGTAACCCAAATTTTAGAGAAATCCAACGGTCAATTAAGATTTGGACACCCAGATGCAAAAGTATGGTTTTTTAGTAAAAACCATTTTCAAAATTGTCCAAATCTCACCCCAATAGTCACAAACCTATAGGGACATTTTAGACACATTAAATAGGAATAAAAACACCTGGTAGAATATTTAAATGATAAAAAAAACTCTTATATCAAATTTAACCACCCGGGTGCCATTTTTTTCAAAATGGACCCTAAACCCCAAAAATGCACAAATCATATAAGAGTGGCAAAAAACTATTTCAAATATTATATACACATATGAATACACGCTAAACATTTTTCACTTGGCTCAGAGATCTTTGTGGGGCCCATGCACCTACTCTCTTTATCCGTATGTTTGCCCATAGCACACCATTTGCAATGCAACCACTCTGCATTTGCTTATGAAATCATATATATACCAAAATAAATATTTAATTGTAGTGAAAACTTGGTCTACTAAATAAATCTATTAAAACCACATACTATAACCAAGTTTCCTAGCCACAAGTCTACAAGCAAATAAAAATTCATGCACAAGCCATACAATCCACACATACTTACATACATATACATAATCACATCCTACTGGCACCCTAATTCTAAATACATTACAATAGATTTTCTCAAAAGAAAGGGGTTGTAGTTCTTTACAATTCACAAAAACCTTTAGCTATGCTCCTTTCCTCATCCTCCACTGGTTCCTTCGCCTGGACCTAGAAATATTAAAAAGAAAGGGGTGAGACAATCACAGTCTCAGTAATAGAGAAATCTACATTGATTATTACAAAGTAAGCCATAATCGAATAAACGAATAATAAATTCAATATAGTATATAATTTCACCATTTAAAATGCATGAATGCATGACATAGGCCGGTATGGCCTTTCATGACCAACAGAATGTCCCCTGGCACTTTTTAACTCACAAGTAAACCTTATACTCGCTTGTACCTCCACATGCACAAAACATAATCTAAGACATGATCTAATCCACCGAATTGCCTATGTCCTTTTGACGTGAATCCTGAGCAATCAAAGCTAACTCCCTTCCAGAGCCAGCCCGACTTACTCTTCGTGTGAGGGCTACCTTGGCCTAGGCACTCAACCTCACATTTCATATGTCAGATTTCCTCTCCCACTGAGAGGTGTTGAACACTCAATACACTAACCACTTTAGTGCACTGAGCCTATAATACGTAAGATAACATTGAATACTGGCAATGTGCCACAGAATATCAAAAGTCCACACCTTCTCATTGGTGAACTCCTACCAAGATCATGCCTTTTATTCGTGTTTATCTTTCTCGAGTATTGACCACTTTAATACTCTAAGGTAGTATAACATTTATAAATCTCCCTTAAATAGTTCCTTAGCCTATCTAAGGTACCTTACTTAGCTACACTTCCTTAAGTGCAACTTCTATTCCTTATGATTACAATACATGCAAACAAATCTCGTTTTCATAAAAACATTGTTGTTAAATAATTAGAAAACATATTTGCACTATAATCAAATTAGTACCCCATAACCCCTTATAAAGCACATTTAATCTTTTAAAACATATAATGCATGATAGCTAGTAATATTTATTCAAAAATAGCTAAAACAAAGTAATAAAAAATATAAATTCCCCTGTTACCTCAACCCTTTGGTACCAAAAGGGTTTCCTCTTGTACAAAATAGGACTTGGCTTGTTCCTTAACTTCTGAACAAATTCCACCAACAATCTCTACAACATATAAGTGATCCACATCACTTATCATGACAAATAGCATTAATGAAGACTATAACTCATACCACACAACTTGAGTCAATGAGTCATAATCCATCCTAATGGTCCATATATTAAACCAACCATTCACATAATACGACTTAACCACCAAAACTATTTATTAGCCATCACTAGGCTAATTTTCAATTTATATAATTTTTAATCAATTAAAAACCTTCATTTAATGTCACCAACTTTCATCATTAGCCCTTATAATGAAAATCAAACCTTAATTTAAATCTTATTGGGCTTAAATAGAAAAATTATAACTAAATCAATGGGCTCAAACCATTGAGGAGAAAATCACAATCTCTCAGGGTTTAATTTATGCCCAAAACACCTCTTTTCATCTAATTATCCACTCAAAATATTAGATCACTATATAGAAACTCAAAACATCCTCCCTAGGATCCAAAAAAATAAAAGCATACAAGAATAAAGACTTTGGGATCAAAGTCTAGAAATTTCTTCTTCTAAAAATTGAAGAAAATCAAGAGGGAAGGAAGAGAATTGGAGTAGGGAATAAAGCCTAACTCCCTCTCTTTCTCCTCTCTTTTTCCTCTCTCTCTCTCGTGCCTTTGTTTCTTTCCTTAGTTCTTTGTTTTGCATTTCTACGTGCTATTTCTCTTTAAAAGACTGATCTTAAAACATTTTGGGAAAAATTACAAGAAAGGGCCCAACATTTTTTATTGTAGCACAAAAGCCCAGGTCAACTTTGGTAATTTTTTTTATTATTAAAAATAAAATAAAACCCAACTTTTTCTTAGAAAAATTCAAACTCTGGACCTCTATCAAATTATTCTTAATTTTAATTTAATTATACATATTTTATTTTTATTTTTTTAAAATAAATCTGACTCTTAAAATTTCAGGATGTTACATTTTTGGTTCAAAGTTCATAGTAAAAATGGTAAACAACCCTTAGGCTTGGACTGTTAAAGATAATAGTACAAAAATATTGCTTAAGTATTTGGGATACAATATTAGAGATTGTGACTTTATATTTGGTCCTGCCTTATTCATTGGTCATTGGTCAGGTATTATGTTAGAGACCAAGACCAAGAAATTCTATGTGTTAGATATGGCAACACACCCAAGGGGGTGAATTGGGTATTTATGGAATTTTTGGGTTCTTTCAAAACTTTTTAATCAAAATGTGTGAAAGAAAAAGTTTGAGTAAATTCAAGTTCTAAACTTTGATTGCAAGAATACTAAAGTAATTTTCACAAGCTTAATATGTGTAAAATCAATTTCTAAGTGGATGTTTAAGTAAGAGCATGTAAATATATCAAATTCAATTTTACACACTAAAACATAGCATAAACTAAGGTTGTTAAGATAGACTGGCACACAAGAGAGAGTAAATTGGGTGATACTTAAAGACTTTTGAAAATATAAAAGAGTGAAAAACTTAAGTATGAAGGAAGAAGATGAGACACATAAGATTTATATTGGTTTAGCCCCAAACTTTCCCAATGTCTAGTCCTCAAGATCACACTCGATATTTTCAACTAAATTCATAAGCTTCAATGAGTGCTTGCCACTATAGTATAACTCTCAAGACTTAACTTGTCTTGAATTAATCAACAAACCTTGCTACAACCTAGCAGGTTGTTACAAACATTTGAAAAAATACCTTTCAACATTTTTGAAGAATGAAATAAACATTCACAAAAAACTCTCTTAAAAAGTACATGAAATTACAATTAAAAGCTTATAAACTTACACGAGCTTTTTCACAATTCTTTTCAAGAACAATGAATGAATGCAAGATGTTGAAGCACAATTTAAAAGCTTTTTAAATGCTTAAAAAAAGATAATTTTTCTTAATAATCATTAGTTCTTGTTTAGGCTTGAAATGAGTCACACATATGATTTTGGTAATTGATAGATCGTTGGAATAGTGTTTCTATTCGTTGGTGCAATTTCTTATGAGTAACTAGTTGAATCATGTGTGAAATTGCACTTGGCTTGTTCTGGATATGTATTTATGACAAATCACACGTGAACCTTGAGAACTCTCACGTGTGGTTCTGCATCTATGAATATGCATTCAATTCTGTGTGCTAAATCTTATAAGTGAACCTGTAGCTCTCACACATGGTTTAGCATATGTGAAACCATCATCAATTTTCTATGAGAAATCTTACGTGAAACTATTATGCTATCATGCATGAAATTGCTAATAAAAAGTGAAGCTTAGATTTGAGTGACAAAACTCGTGTGAAACCTCTTTGCTCTTACACATGAAATGGATGGTATAATGCCAAAGATAATTGTTGTGAATAAAACTCATATGGAAGTAGAAAGATATCACGTGTGAAATAACCATTTCTAGACTCAATCCATTCAGGAGGACAAATCACGCATGGATCACATCTTCACTCACGTGTGAAATAGCAGACAATAATGCACAAACTAGTCTGGGTTCATTTTCACGCATGGAAATGCAATGTACTCAAGCAAGAATATGCATCATCAAGAGATATGAATATAAATCACAGATCATACATTTGAACAAGGTGAACTTAGCTTGAGATGACTTAAGACTCAATATAGCAATATATGATTATGTAACAAGTGACAAATTACGCGTGGCTACCATCAATCCTCATGCATGAAATAGCCTTTAACATAATGTAGTGAAGCACAGTTTATAAAACTTGCATGGACAACAATGCCTCTCATGCGTGATTTTTCACACAGAAGCAAAGCTTAAGGCATCACACAAGTGATAAATCATGTGTGAATCACTTCTTGACTCTTGCATGATTCATTAGTTGGTGTGCCCAACCTATAGTTTCTTGTGAATGATCAGGCAGAATCACACGTGATTTTATAGCTTACACTGAATTTAGCCACAATAATTTTTAGCACACTAGAAAGACATCATTTGAAAGTTTTAATACACTTAGATGAGTCTTGATGCATATAAATGAGACACATGATGCATTCATTTCAATAATTATAAAAAGTGATTAAGCTCTCAAAGTTTTCACATTGAATATAAGAGAATTTAAATGACTTATCTTAAATTTCTTCATCTTATCTTGATTCTTCATGCTCTTTAGGTTTTGTCTTCATCCATAATTCTTTATATCTGCATACATAACAAATACCTCTTCTCTTGGTTTTATAATCATCAAAACATATATCCAACAATCTCCTCCTTTTTAATGATGGCCAAACCTTAAAATCAAAGTTCTTAGATATGTTTAATACAAAACTCTCCCTTAAACTGATATAGGAGAATAAGAGTTAAGAGTATAGAATTATTTAAACTTGCAATCAAGAACTTGAACACATGAATGAAAAACATGGAAAATTTCATTAATAACAAATATATTACAAGTTAGAGCATAACAGTTTATCAATGAAAAGTATAGAAGCTATATAAAAAGATTTCTTCCTATAAAGCTAAGTCCTACAACTCCCCCTTAAGTCTGGCCTATCTCTCTACTATATTTTCTTCCCCTTTGGCATTATCAAAAAGACCCAGACCTTCCTAAAAGAGAGGAAACATGATATTTGAGATAGGCTTCAAAATTTCTCTATCAGATAGAGATTCTAGATTAAAGGTTGGAGTAGACAAAACATTGCCCAGGTGAAAAAGTCATTTAGATCTATAAGTAGAATGAGATCTAATGTAGCAGTTGAGCTATCAGTAGCTTAAGGAGAACCTTGAGGCAACTCTAAATCAATATCTTTAACTTGACCTTCAGGAGGCAAAGGAACTTGACTTGATTGAGGTTGATCTTCAGGTCTTTGGTCCTCAGATTCCTCAATAATTTATTCCTCAACAGGTTGGTGAAGGGAAGGCTTGTTTTGTTTGTGTTTTGGGATAGATTTCTTCCTCTGAAAGGTTTGATTATAGATTGAGTAGAGAAGATAACAAGTGAAGTCATAGGCATGGGTATGGATGAAGGTATGGTAGGTTCTCTAACATTTTAAGTGAGTTTACCAGTAAGTTTGATAATACTCATATCAACTATATCTTCAAAGAGTTCCTTAAAAGATGGACTTACTTTGGCTATGTCAAAGAATTTTAATAGAGAGGGAATGTGAGGGATTGGCATGCTATTAAAGGGATGGATAGGCTTTGAAATGTCTTGATGGATTTAAGATTCAATTTGAAAATTAGTGTGTTGAGATAAATCCTAAAGCTAATTTTCTAGGTAAAGGTAGATGGATGACCCTTGGTCTCTTTAAGAGATAAGATTTTCTTACTCTTAAGAGGACAGGTCAACTAGGAAAGGCATATAAAAAAGGAGTGAGGTTGATCAGAATGGGTTTTTAAGGTTAAGTATGAGTCAACATTGTGAATCAAACCTTCTCTAAACCTTAATAGACCAGCCCCATCTTCTTGTTTGATATTTCTCCTTGTGCCTTAAAAATGCCAAGGTGATCCATGATTCTATCTAATTTACCATTTAAGTATATCATCATGTCACCAAGGCCTTTGATGTAATTCTTAAGATGCACTACTACTTGATCAAGTTTACTTTCAATTCTATTGAGAATTTTATAGGTAAGGCATTTGACATATTAGGTGGAGTAGGCATCTAAAATAAAGGCTGAGAAGTTCCAACTACTTCAAAAGTCCTAACAACATCTTTCTTTGGCAATTTTCTTTTCTTTCTTATTACAGCAACGTAGGCAAGCTCTTCTTCTTTTAAAACAAAATTATTCCCTTCCAGCTTAAACTTTATTTGTATATGATATATCTTTGAATTATTCTGGCTCTAACACTGCTCCTTCAGTGTTTGACATGAAATTTCCTCAAAATAGCAAAAACTATAGTAGGAAAATAGAGATTTCTGTCATTCTTATGTTCCTTTTTCCTCTTGGTGTCAACCTTTGAGGCATATAACATCTTGGTCAATATGTAGTGACACATATTGATCTTTTACTTCTTGATTAGCCTTATTAGCAGCTTAGTCTCAAACTCAATACATGTGTTAAAGGTAGTCCTCTTGTTGAGAAAAAATCATGCCACAGCATATGCAAGCATCCTATGCTTGAATGGGAAGGATGTTGGTTTGAAGATAAATCCTGGTTTCATTGCCCCATCTAGAACTTCTTCTGTCATTATGATTGCCTTGAATTTATCTTCATTTGAGTAGAATTTGGAAGCATTTCTTTAATTTTCTCGATCAAATTCTTAAAGCTCCAAACCTCTTGCTTTAAGGCCAAGGATGTGCCCTAAACTCTTGGCAGTAAAGTACATAGGACATCCTCTAACGTTGACCTTGTAAGTCTTCTTTTACTTATCCTATCCAAAAACTAACGTAGAAAGCCTTCACCACGTATGCCGAGTAATTGAGATTTAGTTCCAACAAGCCTCTATATTCACTTAAATATTCATCTATATCAAAGTTGTGAGCTTTGATAAAGAGTCATATTTAGTGTAGTGACTGGTGACCTCCACAATAGAGGAGAAGAACTAATTGAGTCTAATCTAGTTCTTAGAGATTATAAGCTTCCCTTCTCTAATACTGGCCTTTAAAACATCACTTAGAGGCACATTGCTGCCATCCAAGGACAGTTCTTTGCCAAGTCTAATTAGAGCCTCATCTTGTTGATCAGGTGAAGCAAGCTTAGATGTTGTAGCAGGTTCCTTTGATTTTCTTAGAGTTCTAATCCTTTTAGATGATTGAGAAGGTGATTTACTGCCTTCACCAATTAAAGCCTTTGTGAACTTTCCCTTTTCACCTCCTCACTTGCTCTCTTCCTAGTATCTTTAGTTCTTGCCATCATAAAGAATTAGAGGAAAGAGATTTAGGTTGAAGATTTAGAAGAAATTAGAGTGATATGAGGAATGAAAAGAAGTTTAAAAGGAATGGGTAATATAATGTGAATGCTAAAATGGCCAAAGAGGAATTAGCGAGGTTGTTAAGAAAGAGAGAAAGAGTAACGGCTAGAAAGTTGAATGTTAGTTCACACATGAAAATGAAGAGCTAACATACAAGATATATAAAGGCAATGTAGGATCAACCTTGAGGAGAAAGGTGTTTTATGCATGATTTAGTTAGTATTTCAGACTAGGTGCTATTTCTCGCTTGTGACATAATGTGTTTCACTTGTGATTTAGCTATAAATTTTAAGTTCAAATTTTATAAATTCAATACTAGCAGAATCAGGCATGGTCACAAGTGATTTTTATACAAGAAATGACCACATCAGAATAAAATGCTTTCAGGAGAACATTTCACACAAGTAAGACTTCCTTCTTCACACGTGATTTAGCACAACTTAGAAAGGATGGTGTACTTAGTGCTATTTCATGCAAGATACAACATGTGAACTTGCAAAAAATGTCTTAAAACAATAATAACTATTCTTTAAAGTAAATTATACCTGATCTTCTGACCTCTTTCTTTAAGATTCAATTCATTCTAGAGAAGCCAAGATTCATAGATTAAGCCCTAAAAATCAACTTAAAACAATTTCGAAGCTTAAGTTAGTCAAAGAATCAAATGTAATGAAATTGAATTTTAAATTTCTTACAACTCATTGAGATTTACCGTTCCTAATTCCCTTCTTATAAAAGTAAATTATTCTTCAGCCAAAGTTATGAAAATGTCTGCTAATTGCTCAGTAGTGGGCACAAACTCTAGCAAAATATCCTTCGTTTGCACATGATCCCTTAGGAAATAATGCCTTATATCAATGTGTTTGGTTCTTGAGTGTTAGACAAGATTCTTGGCCAAATTGATGGTGTTGGTATTATCACATCTGATTAGAATTTCCTTGAGATGAACTCTTAAATCTTCCAATTGTTGTTTTAACCATAGAATTTGTGCACAACATCTTCCAACCGCTAAGTATTTAGCTTCGTAAGACAATAAAGACATGCCATTTTGTTTATTGCTGAACCATGATATTAATGAGCCACTAAAAAATTGATAAGATCCACTTGTGCTCTTCCTATCTATCTTATATCTTCCATGATCAGCATATGAATAAGTAATCAATTCAGGCCTTCCTCCTTTAGAAAACTAAAGTCCCACATATGGTGTTCTATTCAAATACTTAAAAAAAATTTCATAGCTTTTAAGTGAGATTCTCTTGGATCAGCTTGAAATCTTCCACACATACAAATACTGAACATGATTTCAGGTCTGTCGGTAGTTTAATAGAGTAGTGATCTAATCACTTGCCTGAATTTTGATTGATCTTCCTTCTTCCCTTTTTTTATTCTTATCCATCTTGATTGATGCACTCATAGGTATGTTGCTTGGATTTGAATTTTTGAATCTAAACTTCTTCAATAATTCATGAGTATACTTGGTTTGCCTTATAAATATCCCATCCCTCATTTGCTTGATTTGCAATCTGAGAAAGAAGTTTAGCTCTCCTATCATTGACATCTCAAATTTACCTTGCATAATCTTCAGTTTGATAAAATAGAGTTTTATCTACCATTTCTCCTTTGTTATTATTCAATAAGAAGGTACTTAACCTATCATACCAGGCTCCTAGTGCTTGCTTCAATCCATACAATTCTTTCTTCAATTTTTAGACATGATTTAGCATTGATAGATTCCCAAATCATGAAGGTTGCTTTACATAAACTTCTTCATTGATTAGTCTATTCAAGAAAGCACTTTTGACATCTATTTGATAAAGTTTAAAATCCTTAATGCAAGCAAAGTCTAATGGCTTTAAGTCTAACAACAGGAGCAAAGGTTTCATCATAATCAATACCTTCTTCTTGATTATAACCTTTAGCTACTAGCCTTGCCTTATTTCTTACCACAATACCAAGTTTGTTTCTAAAGACCTATTTCATCCCAATTATAAGATGATTACTTAGTCTAGGCACTAAGTCTCAAACTTGATTTCTTTCAAACTAGTTTAACTCTTCTTGTATTGCTATAAACCAATATTAATCAAATAAGGCTTCTTTAATGTCAAAGTTCAATATTAGAAAAAAATGCACGGAAATGACATATTTCTCTTAGTAAACCTCTTGTTATAACTTTATCACTCAACTTTTCAATAACTTGATTAATAGGATGTGACTTACTATCTCTCAACCTTTTGGAAGATACTTGTCTATCTATTTGATCATTACTTATGGTATCATTGTTAGTTTAATTTTCCTCCTTTTCATTTAGGGAGAGACCATCAAGAGGAAGATTTATGGTTCTTCTTCCTCATTTCTCATCTGATAAGGATTCATTAAATCTAACAGAACTGGCTCTTCAACAGATAAGATTCTTTTGTTAAAAACTCTAAAAACTTTACTTCTATTAGAATAACTAAGAAATACTTCTTTATCACTTTTAGAATAAAACTTATCTAAGTTATCCTTACCATTGTTGAGTACAAAAACACTTACAACTAAATACATGCAGATGAGAGATACTAGGCTTTCTTCCCTTGTAGAGCTCATATGGATTTTGTTTAGAATAGGTCGAATGTGTGCTCTTTTGTGATGTGTAACATGCTATGTTCATGGCATCTGCCTAAAAAAAACTTTAGGAGTTTCTTCTCATTCAGAATGGTCCTATCATTTCTTCTAAGGTTCAATTCTTTTTCTCCAGAACTCTATTTTGTTGAGGTTTTAGGAACTGAGAATTCATAACTAATTCCCTGTTCTTACAAAACTTAATGAAGTTAAAATTGTTAGATTCTCCACTATGGTCACTTTTTATCTTCCAATTTTTAATCTTTTTCTTTTGTACTTTGGCTACAAATGCCACAAAATAATCAAAGTTTTGATCCTTATGACACATGAAGATAGTCTATGTGAACCTAAATTAATCATCAATAAGAATAAAAGTGTAAAGATACCCCCTAGGCTTTTACTCTTAAAGGACCAATTAGATCCATATGAAGCAGCTCAAGGAGGGCTTGATTTAGAAACTACATTTTTTCTTTGAAATGTAGTCTTGATTTGTTTACCCTCCATACAAGCATCACATAGCTTGTTATCTTTGAATTTTATCTTAGCAGCCTAATGACAAGTTCCTTCTTTATAAGCTTGTCCAATACTTCATGTTGACATGGGCTAATCTCTTATGCCACAGCCAACTCTCATCATTCATAGAAATGAGGCATTTTGTATTTAGTAAGTCATCATCACATAGATGCATTAAGTATACATTCTAAACTCTTTTTCCGTCTAGGATTGTTCTTCCTATTTGTTTATCTCTCGTAATGCAACGCACAACATTAAATATAACTTCATAACCCTTGTCACATAATTGACTTATACTCAAGAGGTTATGTCTTAAACCATCAACCAAGTAACCATTATAATACATGGAGATTTGGATGAATTCTTACCAACCTTACTTATACCAAGAATTCTACATTTTTCATTGTTTCCAAAGGTGATAGTTCCACCATCTTTAGTTTCTACCATATATAGGAACATGGAGCTATCACCAATCATATGCTTGGAGCATCCATTATCTAGATACCATTTTTCATTTGTGACTCTCCTTGTTACCTGCACAAAGATCATGTTTTCTTAGGTACCCAAATCTGTTTGGGTCTTGATGGGTTAGCAAACCCCTTTAGAACCCACTTCATATTTTCACTCAACCCTGCTTCTTGTGAATATATGACTTAGTCATGTGCCCTTTCTTGTTGTAGTAGAAACAAGTGGATTTAGGTGAGTTAGTCATAATGGTGGGAACAAAGAAGTTTTATAATACTTTTATTTCTTATTAGGTTTACAGCCTATGCCAGCTTTATCAAATATACTTTTTGTTGACTCAAAATTTTGTTCAAGTTATCTCTACCCTTAACAAATTTTGCAAGAGTATTTTTAAAATCTTCCTTTCCTAAAACATAAAGAGAACAATCAACACATTGAGTTTCTTTTCCCAAAATAGAAATTCTCTTTTTCAAAGCTTCGTTCTTAGTTTTGAGGAACATATTTTCCTTTTCAGAAATTGCAAGCTTCTTCTTGACTTAGGAAAGATTTTTCACAAGAAGATAAGATTCATCGTGCAATTCTTCAAAAGCAATTTTTAACTCTTCAAAAGTGAAATCAAATTCAGAGTCAGAGTCTAAGTCATTGACCTAATTAGAATTGCTTTTGGCTATCAAATAGAGATTTGCCTCTTCTTCTTCTGTGGACTTCTCATTGTTGTCACCCTAGATTAAAGAGAGATAAGCTTTGAACTTCTTCTTGTCATATTTATATCTCTTACTCTCTTATAATGGAATCAACATGCTCAAGATTATGATACAGGAAGATATTCACATGCATTTAAGTTGGCAAGATTATGACAAGCAAGAAAACATATTAATCTCATCAAGCTATACTAAGATTATGATAGAACTCAAGAAGGCTAAAATCATGCTCTTAAGGTAACAAAACTCTAGTTGCAACAATCATCTCTCAATCATATGAATCATCACTTGAGATTATAAGTTCAAACAGTTATACAAATTTATAATTCTAGAGAGAGAAAGTTAAATCTAACTAGAAAATAATACAAGCTCAAGGTTTCTTCCTTCATATAGTAACTCTTTCAAGAACTTAGCCTCATATCTTCAAGTGATCACCAAGATGAAGCTATATGATCATGTCTTTCTTTACCTTAAAATCACCTAAAGCTAGCTTGCTTGGATCCTTGTGAATGCTCTAGGTTATCAAGAGGAAGATGAGAGGAATAGAATGATAGGATTTTTGTGGAATTTAGATAGTTACATTGAGAGATATGGAGGAGAGAGTGTGAAAGTATAGAGAGAGAAGTGAGAGAATTTGATGCACTGGAAGATAAGAATATAATAAAATGATAGAATGATCTAAAAAATTAATCCTAAGCTCACTAAAACCTGTTTAGCTAAATACGTAGTGTTATAACTTGCTAAACAAGTTGCCAAAAACCAAACACAAGTAATTAGGTTAAATGAGGTTAAGGATAGTCTAGGTCACAAGTAAACTTAGGTTATAATTTCAATGTTGCCCTTCTAATCTCATATGTGTATAGACATGTTAAGCACTTGTGTTTCCCTTAATTGCCTTGAAATTCATGCCCAAGATGCCCCAAGATCATATTTGAATTTTTCTTTAAAGCTTCTTAACCACATTGTAACTATCTTGAGGTTTGACAAGTCATCTTGATCCCTTTTGTGCAAGTTCACGATAAACCTCTTGTATGCCTCATTAGCCTTGATAATCTAGTCATTTTGAAGCCCATTCAAGTCTAAAATTTCACGCCTAATAGCTTCCCCATGTGCCAAACAAAGTCTTGAACCAAAGCCTCTTCCATGCAAAGTGTCACCTAAGACAACAACATGAAATTTGACTGAGTTATTTTGCATATGTAATAAAATATACAAGTATTTAAACCCTTGACGCGCTCGAATTGTGATCTCCCTAAGAAGGAGAATTAATAAATGTAGGAGTCACCACCAAAATTTTAAAAGGGTAATTTTGAAAACCTTTAAAAAATAAAATGGCCTACAATAACCAGAATAGGGTTCAAGAGTCAATTTATGTGGGGAAGGTATTAGGCACCCTACATCACTCATCCGTGAGAATGGTTACCCTAAGTTGACTAAACAAAATTAATATAGGCTTCAATGAAATTTAATTATCCTTAATTAATAAAAAAGAAGAAAATTATAATTAAAAATATTATTTACTTACAAGTTAGACTTGATTTAGGATAAAACCCTAGGGCCTACATACTCTTTAGAGGGATCAAAGCCCACATAGTTTGAGGGTAAAAATATGTATCTGTTTGTTAGCATTTTTTTAGAAAAAGAATTTTTCATTTTCTTAAAAAAAAGATTTTTACTTAGATTGGTATCTTTTAATTAAATAAAAAAAATTTCCTTATTTGATAAAGGATTTTTTTAAAAGAAAATAGATTGAAATTCCTGTGGAAATTTAGAAAATCTCACACAAAAATTAATTTATTATACCTATAGAGATCTAAAAATCTCACACGGCATAAAAAATTATTTCTCAACCTTTCTATATTTATGAAAAAAAGGCTCTCTTTTTCTTTAAAAAAAATCAATTAAGAATTGTGATTAGTGTGCCTGTGATAGCCTATTGTCACACATGGTATACCTAATAAACTAATTACCTACGGAGACTCTAAAAATCTCACACGATATAACCAACAAAAATAATACACACAAAAGTCTCAAATCATATGGTGTAATGTGTGCTAGAGAAGGGTATAATAATATAAGTGGCTAAAAAAAACAAAGAAAGCAAGAGTTCAAACCTTTGGGACTTTACCACTCTTGTAACAATTTTGAGAAATATTTAACCTCCATCCCATAGGCAACAAACTAAATAATTGAATGATCAAAACATGTGCTTGGGTGTGTATGTGTGCATGTTAAAAAAAATTCATATGGGCTTCCTATTCTTCTATTTTGTATGAATGAAGTGATGCACTTGGTATGAAAATTGATTTAAATCCTTTTGGTTGATTTGATTGTGAGCAAAAATGAAATAAAGAAGAAAGGAAAAAAATAGAAATTAAAGGAAGCAAAAATGATGGAGGTGAATATTGAATAAAGCACCAAAGGGAAAAGGACGCAAGGCATGCACACAAAGATATATACACATACTAAGAGAGGCATATGCGCATGGTACACTAATATAATGAATCAACACAAGATCTTTCAAAAAGGTAAAAGATGAAAAGAATAAGAAAAATAAAAGAATCATCCAAATGGTTGTGATCATATATCCTTCAAACTTTGATACTTTCAAACATCACACATGTGGTCACAAGTATAAGAGCCTTGACTTTTCTCAGGGTATAATGATAAACAAATGAATAGAAAAAAGAAAAAGAAGTAAATGATATTATCCTATTTAGAACATCTCTACCCATTCCTAATCTCATATTATCATGAGTGGAGATGATGCAAGAGAACGAATACCTCCACCTTTCAATAAACTCTCTCAAGCTCCTTTATTTGTTGCCTTCTCTTTTTTCTTTCTCTTCTTTTACCTTGATCTCCACCCTTTTATAGATGAGAATTAGGGCTTCCATCTTTAATGATTGAATCCCATCAAATCACAATTTGTGATTAATTTTATTTGACTTTTACTATTTTAAATCAAGGCACAATTTTTGGGATTGGATTTTCACATGACTTTCCCTAATTAAAGACTCATATCAAGGCACAAATTTAGGAATTTTTCATTTACTTCTTATTTATTAATTTTGTTTTTTATTATTTTATTTAAAAAAAGGCGCTTCAATTTTTTATTTTATTCATTTATTTTTCTTGGGGGCCCAAACAAAATGAAGTGTTCACAACCCTAATATCTTTTTGTATGTATTTTTAAAATCCATTGAAAACTTAACAAACACATATGAGAAATTAAGGTGGTCATACATGCATGATGCAAGTTATGTCAAACTTGCCAAATTGACAAGTCAACACAAAATGTTGACTTTTTAACCCTAGGTCTAAATGCATCTTTCAAGGCTAAATATTTCAACTCAAATGGACCTAATATTAATGCATGCATCAAATTCTAGATTTTTCTTCAATTCCAACAAAGTTCAAAATGACCAAAATACCTCTAATATGCACACTTTCTCTCTAGGGGCCAAAACCTAATTTAACACTAAAAATGCAATATTCTAGGGTTTCTTACCATGAAATATGGTCCTAAATGCCTAAGAAAAGTGTGTAACAAATATGACCTATCAAAATTCCCCCACACTAATCTTTTTGCACTTCGGGCAAATCAAATGAAAAGAATACCTCTCGTCTCATGAAACCCAAAAACAAAAGGGCAAAGAATGAAAACATAAATGAAATGTTAAGGGAAATCAAATCAAAAGTCAAGAAAATTTTTCATATAAACAAAGAAAATGCTACTACCCTAATTAAAGAACTTTATCCCTCACAAATAAACCATTAAAGAGATGCAAAATCATAAATAAAGCCTCATAAGAATAAATATTTGCTCTCAATCCACTTAAGTGTTTAAAGGTATATCATTTCACCTAATGTACCTTAGCATAGCACACTACCATAGGCTTGTAATTCATCTACCTCCCATTAGTAATTTGCAAATGTTCTCAAGAATTAATTGGTCTTTATTATGGAAGTAATGTGGCTATCAAAAGGACATACTTGGATTTGCATATGAACAAGTAGGGTTTTGACTCAAGAAACCATGCCTTAGCCACAATGTGAGCATGCAATGTTTAAAACTTTCCAAACCTTAACTAAACGGATATAAACTCAAGTGAACAATGAAAATGAGAAAGATATGAAACAAAAAGGAATAAAACAGTAGGATGACTTGTAACTCAAGAAGCTCTTACATTCTTGTTTAACTTTTGCTTTTGCATTTTCCCTTCTCTCATTCTTTCTTTTCTTTTCATTTTGATTTTTCTTCACTTTTTTTCTTTTTGGAAATTTTTTTTTTCATTTCTTTCTTTTGGTCTATCTTCTTCTTTTCTTCCTTTGCTTCATATATTTTTTCTTGCCATTCTTTTCCATATTTTTTTCCTTCTTTTCTCTCATACAAAAGCTATGAAATGTCTTGAGCTCGAGGATAAGAGTCACATAAAATAAAAACTTGTTCTTTTAAGAAGATGGAATATATGTAGGAAAATGATGTAGGAATGAGTTTATCTACTAAGTTAAACCAAGAAAAATTAAAGATATTGAAGAACACTATAAAAGAGTGCATGCAATCCATGAAAAAATAAAGGAATAGTGTTTAAAAATGAATGAAACAAAAGAAAGGTTTAAATTGGCTAACAAGGATAATCAATCACATTAGGGTTAGCTAAAAGGGCTTATACTTTTAATATAAATGCCAAAATCATCTTCTCTACAATAAATACAATAATATAGCCTTCATTAAGGGGAAAGACAAGTTCTAGAGGGTAGAAAAACTAAAGACATATCTCTCATTGGTTGAAAGCTCATTCCATGTTGGCTAAATTTCCTTTTCCAATCAAATGCACACACTCTAATAGAAAAATTGCTTCATGAAGTACAAAAATTAGGCCAACATCATCTCAAAAGTTCATATTCCAAATTCCAAAATTTAATTCCCCAAGATAAATCAAAACAGCATTTTTATAAGTTTTTAAAAAAATTTCAAAATAAAACAAAACGGAAAACCAATTTTTATGTCTCTCCCTCCCCCCCACACTTAAACCATGCATTATCCTCAATGTGTATTCAATTATATGCTAGGACACTTAATTCATGAATGAATGCATGAAAAGTGTAAGAGAAAAATTTTGGGTGCAAATAGGATGCTAAAACTGAAAAGACCAAAGTCATGACTTTCTGGAAATCCTGCAAATATCTATCTAGAGACAGTGAAATTATGGATTTTGTAACAGAAAATCCACATGAAAAATTCCTACGAAAATTTTATGAGAGATAGAAGAGGTATGTATGAAAATGATGTAAAACTTTCACCTCAAAATTCCATCCCATTTGTTCCCAAAATGTTTCACAAATTCGACCATAGTTCTAGAGAAACAGAATTTTGTCCAGATGACCTTCTTAGATTCTAACAAATTTTTCAACAAGATAAAGGCAAAATCAAAGAAAATACTAAATGTAAAAATAAAGCCAAGAAAATAATAAAAAATACAAAACTAGAACCAAATAGATTAGACATAAAGTGTGAGAGATATGCTAATTCAAAATTGCCTTAAGCTTTTGGAGTCCTCTGTAAAAACTCCCAGGACCTTGATAACTTGTAGAAAATTCATAGAAAAATCCTCACGTCCAAAATTGACCAAATTAATTTTAAATTGAAGCTAAGAAGTGTATCTTTTGAATGAAGGAAATTTCAGGTCAAAAACCTCTAGACTCAATCCCAGTGAATTTTTGAATTTAAGGTAGAGACACTAAAATAGTCATAACTTTGGGTACCTTAAGACAAAACAACCTAAATGCACCATTTTAGACCCTAAAACACAAACCTAATCCTAAAAATGGCAACTTGACCAAGCCAACTCACCAAAAATAATGGCACAATTTATTTCTAAAAGTAAACAAAACAAAAGAAACAAAGAAAACACACTAAAAATCCTAAACTAATTACCTCCATTGTACCTCCCCCACACTTATGCTTTACAATGAATTACACAAAGCATAAACACATGCAATAAAAGTGCTCCACATGTGTGAAAAGTATATCCACTTGTGTGCCATGTGTACAAACAAAATTAAGCAACAAGTAAGGATAGATACAACCTTTGAAACTTATCATGGTGGCTTGAAGTAGAAATTGTAATCTCTCATAGTAAAGTGATTCTTCCTCCAAATGCTTTTATTTCCAATTGCTAAAGCTCTTCCTTTACCCAATGCAAGATCACATGAAATGATCTCCTTGAATGAATCACAAACAAGCTCTTCATGAGTTTGAGGTACATCTTGAAAATCTAGAACATGAGCTTGTGAATTGCTCTCATTAGGTGGCATGGCCTCTTCCAATTCACACTACAAAAAAATGTTATTTAGAGATGCACAATATTCTATCTCTAACTAGTGAAAACCCCATTTCTAAATAAGTAGAGATGGATTTAGAGATGAATATAGTAGTGTCTCAAAAAGAGGCATCACTAAATAATTAAAGATAGATTTTTTAAGCTGTCACTGATTAGAGATGAATTTATTCTGTCTCTAAATTAAAAATACTGTATCTAATTTTCATAAAAAATCCGTTGCTATAAAATGCTCTAAAAATTATATAAAATGATAGAGACAAAATAAAATAGTCTCTAAATCCATCTCTAAAAAATACAAACTAAATTCCTTAGGTCTCCACTATCAAGTCAATGCCACATCACTTGACACTTCACCAACCACGTGTGCATCTGCATGTGCCAACTCAAATTCTTATATGTAGGTCACATCACACATCATGCCACCACCTCATGTCACCACCTCATGCCATGTCAGTTGCCATCACCTGCCACATCATATATTTGTTAGAAGATTTTATCCCTTGACTTTCCACCTTTCAACCCTTAAGTCCTCCTTCTTTACCAGTTAAGCTATAACATACTTGCAGTTATTATACATGAAATTAAATATATATTACTTAACTACAAATGCATATATACAATAATATATTATTAAAAATATATACATTTATTATATTTTATTTTCAATTATTAATATGATAAAATTATTTATATTATATTATATTTTTATTAAAATATTATTTTTGTCAAGAAAATGAACTTACAATGAAACAAATTTTTATTATAAAAATATTATTTTTTAAATGAAAATAATTAAGTATATAATTTATTTAAAAATATGCATTATTTTAGTTTATATTAAATATATTTTACTTTTATCTTCCCCACATTATTCTCAAAAATTGATAAATAAATAATTAAATTTTTATCTCCTCCTAAAATGGTTATATGTTTCCTCTTCTTTTCTTACAAATAAGTTTTATCTACAATTTTTTAATTATTTTTTAAAATTATCTAAAAATAATAATTTTGACCATATAATTTTTTTTAAATTTTTGAGAAATTTTTAATTTTTTAATGAATACTAAAAAATTTTAAAGTACAAAATATTTTATTTAAATATATTTATATGAATTTTTTATTTAAAAATTATTTATAAAAAATTATTTTTACCAAATTTATTTAATATGGAACAAATTTAAAATTTAAAATATTATTATATAATATATATATATATATATTAAAAAATAATTATATTTATCACAAATTAAATATTATTTTATTTATATAACTTAAATTTATACTATATATCGATAAAATAACTTATTTTCTTATATACTTCAAAATTTATTTTTCTTTTCTCCTTCCTATGCTTAAAATGAAATTATTCATATATATATATATATATATATAATTGGCATAAAATGATATTTTTCATTAAAATAATTAATTCTATTCGTATTAATATTTTTATAGTCATTTCAAATGTATTTTTATTTATTCTTCTAAACATTCAATTTCATAATATTTTGGAGTTTTGATTTTATTTTCTTATTTTAATTTTTGTTATAAAATATTGTTAGTGACTTCTTTCAAGCCAATTTTGTTATTTGGTAAAATTTATTAAAAATAAAAAAGTACTAAAGGAAAATATGAAGAACACAAAAGAGATAAAACATTCAATCAATTATGGTTATAGAATGCATTAATGAATACTAAATAGGAACTTAGAAAATGAGAATGATTAAACTTAAAGAAAGAGGAAAAGAAGAAGAGAAAAATTTAAATGATATGCAAAACATTTTCAAATACTATAAATTGTAAAGAAAAAGATAAATGTTTTTTTAACATAAATATCAAATTTTCATTGTTTGCATTGAATGGGAAGCTCACTAAACAATGACGAAATTTTTTCTACAACTTCTACAATTAATTTAAATTTTAATATATTTCAAACATGTATTAAAATAATTAGTAATACAAAAATTAAAAATATAACTCTAGCTCTAAATCTGTCTCTACCTTAAATTTGAGACATATTGAGAAACAAAAATAATTTCATTTTTAATATATTAATTTCAGTTGTCTCTAATTCCGTCTCTAAATTAATAAAAATAAAATTTTGAAATTTTGAAGAAATATAGAGAGGGAATTAGAGATGGTTAAATTTTTGTCTATAAATTCTTAAAAATATATGTATCAAATTCAGTCTCTTAATTTTAAAAAAAATGTAAAATTAATATTAGAGAATGATTTGGAGATGGCTAGTTTAGAGATAAAATTTATTTATCTTTAAATTTGTCTCTAACATTTTAATTTTTAAAAATAAAATTTTTAATAAATAATGACAGAAGTCGAGATGAATTTTACAATGCTTTTTTTGGAGACATATATAAGTCGTCTCTAAATATATCTCTATATTTTAAAATATTATTTTTAAATTAAATCTATCACTAAAAATATAATTAGTCTCTATTAGAGACGACAATTAGGTCATCTCTAATTTTTATCTCTATTTTAATACTTTTTATAATGTTGATAAATTATAGATTTTATATATTTTATCCCACATTTTCTATGCATTTTAATGATGATTTTGGGCTAATTTGAGTTTATTAGATATTAGTTGGATTATTAGCCAATTTTGAGGAATAACATATTTTTAAATTAATTATAGGAATTTTGGACTAGATTGTGAATACTTCCTACTTTTAACAAGGGCTAATTTTTCAAATCATTAATTGAGTTTAATTTAAATTATTATACATTAATTGAGTTTGTGACCATTTTGTGAGAAAATTATAATTTCTAAAAAAATTAATTTGAAAATATTTTATGAGACATGGGATTTATTTTGGACATAGTCTATACTAGTGGGTGCATTTGATTTTTTAGGCCATGGTGATAAAATTAATGAAGTTCAATTGTAAAGATTGAGCCTTAAAAATTGAAAGAGCATCTAAGGGCTATGAAGAAATAAGACAAAAAAAAATTATTAAGGTTCATTAAGGGTACAATGAGCATTTCTAACTAAAGAAAATTAGAGAACTTTTTTACTTTTTTTTATTGATTCTTTTTGAATTTAATGATTGAGATTTATCCTAAACTTTCTACCCTCTCTTCTATCCATTAGATCATTTTTTCCAAACCCTCTCTTCCTCTCAGCATCATACCACAGCTACCTGAAGCAAGTTGGAGCTCTCATTTTTTCGGCTCTTCTCTTCTTCGTCCAGACCCACGCTTTGAGCCACAATCACCTCTTCTCCAATAATCCATCAATAATCACAACTTCACGCGTACATCTCACGGTTTCACACACTATTCATCTCCCCATTTGAATTTTCATCCTCAAATTCCTTGTCTTGGACAAGATTGATTCCAAACAATGATGCTGGAAATTTTTCCAAATTTGAGCAATCTCCTTCATGCACTAATTCATCCATCTTTTAACCCTCCCTTTTGGTTTGGCTATTTTCCTCACTTGTTTTGGTAGTTTTCAAGGCCTCTATTGTTGTTTTAAATAGGCTTCCATCATTATACTTGGGAATGCAAAGAACATCAAGAGAAAGATGGTTGCCTATGCCCTTGGTACCTACAAAATAAGGAGAAATACCTTCCTCATGATCAAGCATAGACATCAAAGAAGATAAATCCAAATCATCCACAAAAGACAAGTCCAAAGGAAAATCCTTATCAAGTAATCTAGAATCAATTTCTTTAAAAATCTCACATGAAACTCCATCAACACAAGAACAATCAAACTAGGCTCAAAAGTAGATGACAAAGTATCACATGAAAGAGGCCAAGATAAGGCATTCTCATCTACTAAGTCATCAACAACACTTTCAATAGCATTTAGACCTAGCAAAGAATAATCTTCATAAGGACATTTCATGGCTTCATAGATATTAAAACAAACACTCTTATCACCACATTTGAGCATTAAAGTCCCCTTGTCCATATCAATTAGGGTCTTTGCAGTCCTCATGAATGGCCTTCCTAAAATGAGTATGTCCTCCCTATTCTCCTTGCTAGCCATATCCAAAACATAAAAGTCAACTAAAAATAGAAGATTTTTTATACTAACAATTAAGTCCTCAATAATTCCTTGAGGTCTCCTAACACTTCTATTAGCCAATTGACAAATCATGTTAATGTTATGCAAACAATCAATATTCAATGAATCATAAATGGAAGAAGGCATCACATGTATTGCTACACTATCTAAATCAATTAAAGCATCTGAAAACTTTAAAGACTACTTTGGCAAGGGATTGTGAAGGATCCGGGATCTTCACACTCAATAGGAAGTTGGGGCTTCATGATAGCACAATAGAGTATGGCCATTGAACTCTAGCATTTAGTTTAAATTTCCTTTTATTTGTGCAACACTCCTTAAGAAATTTAGCATATTTAGGAATGTTCTTAATCAAATCAATAAGAGATACGTTAACTTGAATCTTAGAAAAGAAATTCATCACCTTTCGATCTTGTGGTTCTTGAGCTAGTGACCTAGATGCTTGGGCTTGAGGGAAGGATAATTTCTTACAATTTTTTGGCTTTGGACAGCTCCTTAACCCTTCTTCTCCTCATGCAATTATTGGACAGTGGCGTTCTTTTGCTGTACAGTGGGGTTTAAGGCTTGTTTTCCTTGATTTTCTTACTCTTTTGGCTCCTTTTGAGGTAGAGGATCAATAGACTTCTTCCACTCCTTCCTTATCCTCATCACTACAAGAAATAGCATCATTAGAGCAACAATTACCATTAAAATCACAAGAGATAGGTGCTGGAACAAAATTTTCAGAATTGAAATTATCGTGCACAAGCTCATTTTTAACATTTCAACTAACTATTTTTCCACTTCTAAGCTCAATGGCATCAATAGGAGCCTTTAGATTAACAATTGTATTGCCAAGTAAAGTAGGTTGTTGAGCATTAGAAGAAGAAATATGGTTAATCAAAACATCATTTGTTTGCACAAAGCATCTATAGCATTTTTCATAGAAGCCATGTCATCATTTGTGGCTTTATTTTGAGCTTGTTGAGCCTCCCTATCATTCGTTACCCCATTTAACAATAACTCAAAATTTTTGGACAGCATGGAAGTGGCATTAAAAGTTGAGGAAGATGGTCCCTCAATAGGTACAATTTGCCTAGAAGAATGAGGTTAAGGGTAGGAACCAGTACCTTTGCCTTTGTAAAAATTTAAAATACTACCTTGTCTATATAGCATTGAAGACTCATGGCCTTGGTACCTTTAATACCCTCTACCTTAGTGTTCTTGATTTAAAGCTCTACTTGGATTGCATATGATAAGTGGGGATGTAACATCCTAAATTTTAATCCCCTGATTACCTAAGCTTAATGATGATAATTAAGTAATTTGGCATGGTATGTGGCTAGGGAAATTTAATGATTGATTTTAATTGTGTTTCAACCATAATCATGGGTTCGGTGTAAAGTCAGACCAATCAAACATCGAAAGGAGAAGAAAACAAGGGTGAAGTGCTTTTATGCCACACACCGTGGAGTGAAATATGTCCACCATGGTGTACTGACACAACTGATGCAAGAAGGGGACCTCTCTATGCAATGCACCATGGCGCGTTTAGCGTCCATCGTAGCGCATGGCCATTTTTTGTAATTTAAAAGTCACAAACTAAAGTAGAAAAATAGAGAATAAGGAAGAGGAAATGAAGAACCACGAGGAGCTCTACTAAGGTTTGTTCCTTGATAATATTAGGAGTATTTTGGGGCTACTAAATATCAAAGGTAAGTACTCTACACTCATTTCTTCCTATCTCTTCCACATTTATAAAGTTTACAGTTTGGGTTTGATAGTGGGAGATGATTTTTGGTCTATATAGGTTATGGGTCTGAATCCATCGACTCAAATGGAGTTAATGGGAGTAAATTGAGTATTTAAATCTAGAAATAACGAGTTTTGGGATTATTGGTTTTTAGACCCTATTAATTTGTGAATTTAGCATTTATGAGGGTTGTTGGAAGAGTGGTAATGCCATTAATCAAAGTTTAATGATTCTTCAATGTTATTAGGGACTAAAGAGAGTTAATAAATCTAATGGGTAAGCTAAAAGGTGAAAATTAAGGATATTGGGTAATGTAGAAGTGGAAAATGAGAGTTGAATTTTTTGTCTTTGGCAATGTTGCTGAAGTTTAAATTGGTTAATTGTAGATTGAGCTCTTGAACTCCACTTTAGCTTGGGAAAGTCAAGTATGGAAACTTAGAATTGAGGGGTAAATCTTTCATCTCTCAAAGGTTTTAGGTAACCGAGAGAACTTTATTTTAGGTAGTTATATGCTAATTGTATTGTGATATAAGTGTTTGCAATGACAATTGTTTTTTATAAATGTTTATAACATGTTATAAGTCTATGTGTTTATGTAATTCCTTTGATTTGAACTACAAATGCAAAGAGATTATGAAATGAGTTTTGAATTCTATAATGATGGTTAATTGGTCTTGATAATGATTGAGAATTATAATAATAAATGTGCTATGATTGAAAATGAGAATATATGTGTTTATGTGAAATAAGACTTGATGCTCATTTGGGTAGCATACAGTCGTGAGCCTAATGTGTTGATCTATAATAATGAAATAATGAGATTGTGAAAATAGTGAGCATCAAACATGGCATGATCAATGGGCGAAAGTTTGCCTAAGGATTGGGAGTAGAGAAAAATTCATATGGCATTTAGGCTACTCTCCGGTGCATGGGGGTATAGCCTTATCCTACAATTTGTCAAGAGATTGTCTCATAGTTGGTCAAGGGAATAGAATCTAGTTTTCTCTACCAATTTATTGAGGAGAATAGCTTAGGGTATACGACACCCTAAAGATTCGAGAGTCAGGGAAACCATGGTTTGAGAGTGAGCCATGTGATTTTTGGCCGGGTCACCTCACAATTGGTCAGCTTGGGTAGTCTAGTCACACACGGATGGAGCCTTATTCAATGTTATAGTCAACAATTTCAATCAGAGAAAATAAGGAGGGTATAAGGTTAGTTGATCATTGCTTATGAAATTATATGACATGGCACATAATTGAGTTGTGGCAAGACATGTCGATATTGGGTCATGGTCACATGTCTGAGTGTCTTGTGGCTATGTATCATGTGATTAAAAGGGAAATGAATTAGTTGAGAAGTGATGAGATGTGAAATAAGTGAAACAATGTATTAAGGAATGTTTTTCAAGAAAAGCTATTTCTCATACTTTTATGTTTATTTCAATTGGTATATAACTGCATAAGGTAGGTTTTGTCTTAATTACTGAGTGGCCAAACTCACCCCATCTATTTAACATTTTATAAGCTCTAGCTTTAGTGCTGAGAGAGACAAAGCTCCTGAGGCTTAAGAATTTGTGCATTCCTTTTTGTATGCCTTTATATTAAGTTTATTATTTTGTGTAATGGAATATTATTGCTAATTTTAGGTTGCATTTTTGTGTGCACTTACACTATATGGTTGTTTTAATTATCTATATTGTATTTTGGGCCTTGAGTATTGGTGTATGAAAAGTTATATATGTTGATAAGGCCAAAATATCAGTGCAAGTAAAAAAATGTTGTTTTAAATATGTTATGTTTTCTTTTGAAGCAATGCAATGCAAATTACCCCCTTCTAATTTTGGTATTAAAGTAGTTAAGGAGTGATTTTATGTTATATTGGTAATTATATGCATGTTACATGTTGTACTAGTAGTTCTAGGTTCAATGAATATGGTCTGAGTGTTAGGAATAGCTTTTGGCACTTATTATGGGTTTTAGACACCCTTTAATGCGTGAAAGTTGTGAAAAATAGTAAAAAATATGTTTGGATGTCCAACTTTCTAGTGTGACTTGTTTTGGGAGTGAAACCTATGCCATTAGATAGTTTATGAAAAGAACTTTTCATAGACACCTAAATCATGTCCTTCAGATGTTAGATGGAAATTTAGGGCACACTAAAAGTTGCTCGATTCTATTGTCAAATGACAGCAAAATTTACTGTCAAAAACATGTAACACGCCGCAGCACATTGGCACCTGAGTCATGATGTGTGGCACAGAGAGAAACATGTTATGGCACGATGTGCACAAGCCACGGTGCATTGCTTTGTTTTTCAACAAAACTTGATGTCTTTCAATTGTTTTCAATTTCTTCACCTCTTCTAAGGTATCTCATGCTTCTGTAATTTGTTTTTACCCCAATTAAAGAGTTTAGGAATGGTTTTAACCTATTTTGATTATGCAAACTTAGGAATCCTTTGATTTGAAATTAAAACTTAGTAATCTCTTTAAAGGGGTTAATTCCTTAATTACCATAGACTTGAATTGTTAATGGTGTTTAGTTTATAAGGTTATTTCACGGAATATGTAAAGTCCCTTAACTCATTTAGACTTTACCATCCCATTCACACACATTTCAATACAATATCAAAGTTATAGCCCTTAATCTATTTTCAAAATGTGGAATCCCAACTTTATAGGAAATTTGTTCAAACCATAGGGCTAATGAAAGCATTACTCACACCCAACAAACAACTAAAATGCACAATTATTCATCTCAAATAAGGTTGTGTGCCATGGTATGCACTACCATGTGCCGCAGTATGTGGTACAGAGCCACAAGCTCCCCTTTCTATGTCATGTGCCACAACATGACTCGTAATGCGCTATGGTGCACATGACAAAAATTTTACTTTTAAAAGATCATTCGCAAAAGTGAACTTTTGATGTTTAATTAGAGTGATTTAAGAACCCATATGAAGCTTTTAACACATTTTATCTAGTGAGACAAGTTTAGAAGTAATTCAATGGTCCGATTTAAAATTAGACACCTGGGTGTAAAAAGTTACTTTTCTTTCAAAATTTGGTACCTTAAGTGTTCAATTCTCATTTCTTGTCCTATTAAACCTCTCTAAGCCTTGAACCATGTCTAAAAGGACCTAACACACCTAATTAACATGTCACATCACATATATCACATCAAATACTCATTTTTACCTCTCAATGCCATATTATATACATGTGAACTTATATGAGGCGCAACATATAAACACACACATATATATATACTCGTTCCACTTCCAATCATCCGTCTTCCACATGTAGGGCAACACCTCACCATATGATTGGGAATCACAAATATACTTAACTCATACAAATGGGGCTCAGCCTTGCCATTTGGTTAAGTTCCACACACATACACATTTTTACACAACCATTTCACATATATATAGTGGAACAAGTTATACAACATAATATAAACTTACTTGGATAGCATCTAGGCCTACCCATATATTTACCACTGTAATATACTTGGTGAGATGTAATACCACCTACACAAGCAAGTTCTTAATAATAAAAATCATATATTCACATTCACACACTTATGCATCCTAGTTGGCAACTCAAATATTCATAACTTTACTATACATTCATTATACTAAGGGTAGTCATACCACTACTAAAAAGAAGCTAATCCTTCTTCTCTTCCTTTACCAACATTATTATGTTCTGTTCACTTGTATACAAAGGTAACAGAGTAAGACATTCATCTCAATAACTTAGACAAATCCTAAATACCAGTTAGTTAGTAAGATCATAAACAAGAATAAAATAGCATGGATTTCAATAAAACCATATAAATATGCATATACATGAAATCATACCTATCCATCCATTATGCTCATGCACTCTCAGTTCCCACTAGCAGAGCAAGCTCAACCCTCGAATCAAGACTTCTAGCCTTACACAAAACAAGGCCTACTAATCTGCTGTCTCAAGCTAGGCATCATCAGTATGGGTGGTTTCCTAAGTCTCCACTAGCAGAGTACACTCAACTCTTGAATTGTCAAGACTTCCTAGCCTTACACAGAGTAAGACCACGACTCCCTACCCTAGTATAGGGTACACTCGTGGATCATTCTCTTACGTCCTTCTTGATAGAGCAAGCTCTATGCTTAAGACCTTCAGGACTTCCTAGCCTTACACAGAGTAAGGCCATGACCCCTTACCTTAGTCTAGGGTACACTCATGGATGTTAATTCACATGTCTCATCACATGCATTTTAAACATTACACACACACCCGATGCATATTTCTTTCACAATATTGCTACTCTATCAGTTCATAAATCACAATGCATATAGTTATACAAAGTACTTGTAAATAATTTCATAAATTAACAACTAAAAGGGTTACTACAATTACCTTTTATCCTATTACTAAGGATTATTGTAATGTCCACCTTAACATTACCAAAATTCACCACACAATCACAAGAACCAATCATAATTAGGAGCAAGGATTTGCTCCTAATCTCACATTATATATAAAAGGATTAAAACTAATAATCTTTTAAAAATAATTGAGGAATATTTGGAATCCCATAAAAACCCTTTAAATTGATAGTTTGAGCTCAAACTTAATGATTTATATAGGTATTGGAAGCATGGAAAAGTTTTGGGAATCAAACCACTTCAAAACAAGGCCAAAAATGTCATTTTTGAGTGTTTTGGTCCATGTGCCGCAGCTCATGGTCCGTGCACCGCGACATGTGGCACAGAAAGCCAAGTTTCCTCACTGTATTGTGCACCACAGCTTGTGTGAAATGTACTGCGGCACGGCTGTCCATGACAGCAATGCTTTCATGACAGCTTTTCTGGACAAACTTCGAACGCATGCCATTTTCACATCCAATGTCCAATTGGAGTTATTCAAGCGCCCACGTGAAGCTTATTCAATAAGCTAACTAATGGTATAAGTTTCGTTATGATCTGACATCGTATGAGAATTTTAGAAACTCAGATGTAAAAGTCAGTTTTCTAAAGAAATTTTCAATCATCCAAGTATCCAAAACTCATAACTTATACCATTAACCCATTGTGAGGCTTGAACCAAGTCCAATGGACCAAAATACACCTGAGTGACCAATCAAACACACAAAAACATACCAAATACAAAATTTGGCCACTCAATGGCCATTTTGTCCAATATGGCCAAAATACCAAATCAATATCATATATGCTATTTGGCCTCTATTGCCACATAATACACTATAAATACATTATCACCACTTAAATAAAACATTCCTTGCACTTATATTAGTATTTTAGCCCATCACCACAAAAATTCTCACATATTCACATCATACCATATTAGGCTAAAATAAAAACAACATAGTACGAAACAAGTGCAACCAATCAAAATGTTATGCATTCTTAGTTTGCAACATATAATATCATAACAAGTTTATGTACACCACTCAAACCAAAATCTGACTTTACAAAGAGTGTAGCAGATATGCTAGCCCCTGCCTGATTCTCTCCCTAGCTCAGTCTCACTGGTAGCACCTGTAAAATGATAATCCATTGGGTGAGATAAAAATCTCAGTAACTAAGATAATCTACATTATTGATTAACAAGCTAAGTTATAAACAAGCATTAAAATAAGTGATATAATCACATCATATAATATCACCACAAATTTACATGCATGATCCCTAACCATCCGGTCTTTCAATACTCTCGACCAAACCAGTAGGCTATTTCACAGAACTAAACCACATGTATGGTCCCCAAGCTCACCATCCATAGTAGGACTACCCGGCCAAGGTGTCCTAAACCACTTCCGGACTACTGTTTCCCCCTATTACAAGTAATTGGGGTGTCGTTACTCTAACATCACATCCTACGGATGCTAAGAAGCATAGTCTCCAACTCCGCACCCTTTTGGGTACTAAGGAGAGTAAGCCTCCAACACCGCACCCATTTTCAGGCACTAAGGAGAGTAAATGCTGCACCTGGCGTTCCGAGATGCTAGCAATGTCATATGGACTTAATCTTCACTATGTCTACTAGGGTGACCTCCCACCCTCTAATGCCATATTTCACTACATATCTCCACTTAACCAAGCATAAACAACTTTTCAAGCAAGTATAACAAAATCTTTCCATTAACTTCAAAAATATAAATTTTACAAAACCAATACTCCACTTTTTCTAAACTAGATAACCTTTAAAGAATTTATGCATATAGACTCAACAAATCATAGAAAAGCACTTGAGAATAATTTATACAAGGTAATAAACAATGCAAATTATCTAGTTACCTCAACCGTTTTGTTACTAAAAGGTTACCTGTGGTACTAATTTCTCTTGTGTCAAAGTAAGCCTTCCCACACCACAATCTACAACAAGTACTATATGTTAATTTTCAATTAACACAAGCACTATTAGTTACCAATAACCACCTAATTCTCCCACTTCTCACTTAAATTCTTAACAAATAGACTTGTCAAGATTAGAGTTTGTTCACATCATCCCTTTAAGTCTCTTTCTAAATCTATCACAATATAAAACTTAATATCTCAACTTCTCACACTTCAACACCCTATGATCAAGTTGGGGCTTGATCCAAAATTCACCAAACAAGAAAATAGCTTCCTATTACCACATATCCAAGATCAATAAACCTAAATTAAACCTTTAGAGTTAATAGAAACCTTTAAAACATTGAGTCATGGCTTAATCCAATCAGACCAAATTCTCACTCTTCTAAATCCTATGGAAAATGAGATGAAAAGGTAGAGGAGAAGGGTAGGAATCTTACCCAAGAGTTTGAAGCTCAAATGATCTTTAAAATCCTCTCAAATTGATGCCCTAGTAGTTCCCAAAGTTGCCCCCTTTGTGCTTTAGGTTTTCCACCCCAAAATCTGAGTTTTTCTGCTGATTCTCAAAAATTTAAGTTGCCTGCTATGCCGTGCGCCGCAACGCATGCCACGCAAGCCACAGCTTATGGCACAGTGAGCAACAACTTGATTTTGCTCCCCCCAATGCTTCCCGACTTGATCCGACTTTCATCCTATCTCAATCTAGAGCCAAATATGACCCAAAAATTCAATTAGTCACTCAAAAACATAATTAAATAAATTAATCATATTTTTAACTAATTTATCCCTTAATTAATCCATTTTTTCCAGATTTAAAGTTTTAGGATGTTACAATTATCATTCACACAGTTAACTGTTAATGGTATATATTCCCACGAGCAACCTCTCAGATGCTCAATCTACATAAGGACCATTTCTCAATCAATTCTCAACATCCAACACAAGCATTAATTTGGCTGAGCCAAATTCCTTAATACCCTTCTAAGTTCACATAATTCATTCTTTATAGTTATTTGCTTCTAGGCCATCCAAATGACCAAAACACCTCCTAACTCAAATATTTATTAGTTTTCTCCCTTTTCAACCTAATAAAACAAGTTATTGTGCTCATATCCTTAAGGTTCAATCATTAAACCTCAAACTAATCACAAAACCTTAGTTTCACACCTAAGACCCCTTTTGAAAACTTTTCTTTGATTTAACTACTCAAAACTTCCTGATTTAATCTTTCTACTGACCAAACTTAAAGAACTTATAGTAAAAATGTAGCACATGGCGATATAAAACTTACCTGATAAGTCACTGGCCAAAGCAAGCTTCAAAACTCCAGTTAATTAATGCCCTAGCAGAGACAAGTCCTTTTCCCCCTCATGCATGATTTTCCTTCCTTCCTCTTCTATTTTCATAAGATGAAGACATCAATTTTAAGTGAATTCTATGCCATGTGCTGTGGCGCATGCAATACATGCAGTGGTGTATGGCACAGTGAGATAATTCTCTTAATTGCTCACATGTTACGTTCTAATTCTCTATTGTACCATCCAATCCTATAACCACACCAACCAATCAACACCACACAATAATCCATCATTCAAAACTGCAATCAATAGACTAATTACTAATTTACCCCCTTAATTAGCAACTAGTTTTCTAGATTGAAATTTAGGATGTTACATGATGATTCCTCCATATAGGATTGTATGTATTCCCATACATGCCTTGTTGTCCTCCTCCTTGATTATTTGTCATATATATAACATTCAATTCATGAGCATATTCATATTTCAAAAGACAATTACCATCACTATGCATTGAAGAATTACAAAAAGAACAAGACATAGGAACCAATGCATTACAAGGAACACTAACATTAGACAAGTTCCTCAAATTAGCATTAACATTTGTATTGACATGTAGTGAAACGATCTTTCCAATTTTATATGCAAGGTCATCTAATTGTGAGCTACTCAAACCATTAGTAACCGAAGCTACTTTAAGTTCTCTCACCCTATATTGTGCTATACTTTATGCCATTTTATCAATCAATTTCCAAGCTTTGTTAGGAGACAAATCACTAAGGGAGCCATTAGAGGCAACATCAAGGCTGATCTTATCTTTAGGCATAAGACCATCACAGGAATATTGAACAAGGCACTCACTTAGGATTTAGTGATATGGACATCTAGCTAACATAGATTAGAATCTATTCCAAAACTCATAAAGACTTTCATCAAAATTTTGAAGCATGCTTATGATTTATTTTCTCAAACTTGCTAGCTTAGACGATGGAAAGAATTTGTTCAAAAACATGTTCCTCAACTCTTCCCAAGTGTGAATCTTGACATGTGGTGGAAAGTGTATGTACCACTCTTTAGTATAAGACTCAAGATAAAATAAAAATGCTCTAGCTTAACATCATCTATATGAGCACCAACCAGTTTCATGGTATTGCAAACAAGATGTAAGGAATGCAAGAATCTATGACAATCCTCTCTGGGCAAACCATGAAACTTAGGCAATGCTTAAATGAGAGAATGCTTAACCTCAAACATATGGTCATGTTGAGGGATGTACAAAGCATATGGATTTGTGTTCTAACTATGAGAAGCAAGTTGCTTGATAGCAATCTCATCATTTTGAGGATGACGCTTGCCCACTTCTTAGGATTATGCATGAAATTGACATTGTTCCCTAGGTTTTATAAATGGATTTGTACATTCTTTAAAGCTAGAATTAGTATTGGACCCTCAAAGTCTATCCCATTCCCTTTGTTGACAATCCCAAAATTTTGGTTTTCAACATTTTAGACTATAGGATTGACATTAGGTTTAGGATTAGGGTTTTCGTTGAAGTCCCTAGGCGTCCCTAGATGAGCTAGATCAATGTTGTGATTAGGAGAAACCATGGAGGATTCTAAGACAATATAATTATCAATGGGATTTTTCTCTCTTATTATCCTCCTCGAAGTTCTCTCTATCTCTTAGTCAAAAGATACTCTCACTAGGTCTCCCTCGGGTCATGCAATGTATGCAAAAAGAAATGAGAAACAAGAATAAAATTCAACAAGAAAAACACTAAAAACACAAATACAAAGGAACCTAAAGTTGGTTTTACAAAGAAAAGACTCAAAGAATGCAAAACACATAAAGACTTGCAATGCAATCAAGTAAAAGACTCACAAGTAAAGCAAAAGTGAAAAGTAATATTTTATTTTCTAAAATTAAAGAAAAATGCAAAAATCTCAAAAACACTAAATGAACTAAAATAATAAAGAGAATTCAGCACAAAAACAAGCAAGGGAAAGTTTAAGAAATGCTTAAGTAGAATCTTCTTCCAAAATTGGATGTTCTAGAATTCTACTTTATGCCCAGTCCTCCTGTGTAATTTCTCTAGAGAAATTTCCACATCCAAATGACTTGAAAATTGGAAGGTAACCAGGCAATATACATATATATAAAATTTTAAAATCTTTTGACAAGCTAATACTTCCCATTTTCTTGCCATTTGAGTTACAACAATCTAAAAACATAATTTCTTCCAAACTGACACTACGAGGCTTTTCAATTGTTTCAAGCAAATTAGTTTCTCAATCACAAAAAACTCAAAACACCAAAAATGAAGTTAAGATACTGGAGAGCAATCTGAGCTTTGGATGGTAAAATTTGGATAAGTGCTGTGAATGTTATGGACACATAAATTTGATACAGAGTCTTAGATTTCTCAATAATAGTGTATTTTACCTTGTGTTCTTCAAAAATTCACACAAAATAGCATATGAATCCAAATAACACCAAACCAATTTTTTTTCAAAATTACGATATAAATATTTTTGGGTGCAAAATTTAAGAATTTTTCCCTTACAGAGCAATTCTCAGTGAATTTTTGAAATTTATCTAGGAAAGTTAGGAAAATAGTTTTAACAGAGTTGCATCCTTTGTAACCTAAACTTCATAAAAACACCAAGAATCATGAAAATCACAAAAAATACAAAAATCATAAAATGACAAATTAGACATAAATCAACCCTAAATAAGTCTTTGCCTTGCCTCCTTAGCAACGGCGCCAAATTTTGACAAGAAGTTGTCACTACCCTAACAAAATAATATTAAGTTATACTAATATAGTAATAGTGTGAACTTAGGTCAATCTTTATGAGGAGGCTTAGTTGGACAAGATTGATTGAAGTTTGTTACAAGTTAATGGGAGTTTGGGACAAATTTAGGTTCAAAAATAATTAAATAATTAAATAATTAAACCTAATTCTAGAGTGATTGAAGTGGGTGTGTGAAAACCTATTAAGAATTAGGAACTCTTATGTGGATTTGGTCACCTATCCTTATTTTTTTAATAACCTAGCTAGTTTGGTCTCCTATCTCTTCTCTTTAGTTTTAGTCACTTAATTATATTAACTAAGACTTAGTTACCACCATGACTAACCCTAATCCAAGATTATGTCTTAGAGAGAGCCAAAGCCTAGCTAGCAAGAAGCCTTACCAAAGTGTTACAAAAATGAGTCAATTAGGCCGAGCACATTTAATGAAATCAACATGCTGAAGATTATGATACATGAAGATATTCACATGCATTTAAGTTGGCAAGATTATGACAAGCAAGAAAATATGTTAATCTCATCCAGCTATACCAAGATTATGAT
Organism: Prosopis cineraria; assembly: GCF_029017545.1. Taxonomy (NCBI): domain Eukaryota; kingdom Viridiplantae; phylum Streptophyta; class Magnoliopsida; order Fabales; family Fabaceae; genus Prosopis; species Prosopis cineraria. The sequence goes on along the minus strand of NW_026555343.1, from coordinate 26,441,212 downwards.
AGAACACTAGAGGGCGGAAATCATGTGCTCAAGGTAATAAAACTCTAGTTGCAATAATCATCTTTCAATCATATAAATCATCACTTAAGATTACAAGTTTAAAGAGTCATTTATAATTCTAGAGAGAGAAAAGTAGAGAGAGAAATTTAAATCTAGCTAGAAAATAATACAAACTCAAGATTTCTTCCTCATATAGTAGCTCCTTTAAGAACCTAGCCTCGCATCTTCAAGTGATCACCAAGATGAATCTCCATGATAATGGCTTTCTTCACCTCAAAATCACCTAAAGCTAGCTTGCTTAGATCCTTGTAAAAGCTCTAAGTTATGGAGAGGAAGATGAAAGGAAGAGAATGATGTGATTTTGTAGAATTTGAATAGTTAGATTCAGATATATAGAGGCAAGAGAGTGAAAGTGTTGAGAGAGAAGTGAGAGAATTTGATGAACTAAAAGATAGGAATCTAATAAAATGATTAAATAATCTGAAAAATTAATCCTAAGCCCACTAAAATCTATTTGGATGAAATTCCTAGGGTTATGACTTGCTAAACAAGTTTCCAAAAACTAAACACAAGTGATTAGGTCAAGTTAGGTTAAGGGTAGTATAGGTTACAAGTCAACTTAGGTGATAATTCCAATGTTGCTTTTCTAATCTCATATGTGCATAGGCATGTTAAGCACTTGCGTTCCCCTTAATTGCCTTTGAATTCATGCCCAAGATGCTCCAAGATCATATCTAAATTTTTCTTCAAAGCTTCTTAACCATATTATAGCTATCTTGAGCTTTGACCAGTCAACTTGATCCCTTGTGTGCAACTGCATCGTAAACCTCTTGTATGCCTCATTAGCCTTGATAATCACACCATTTTGAAGCCCATTCAAGTCTAAAATTTTATACCCAATACCTTCACCATATGCCAAACCAAGTCTTAAACACAAGCCTCTTTCATGTAAAGTGTCACCTAAAAAATAACATAAAATTTGACTAAGTTATTTTGCACATGAGATAAAATATAAAAATATTCAAATCCTAGTGTCTTTTTGCATGCATTTTCAAAATCCATTCAAAACTTCATAAACACACATGAGAAATATAAAGTGGCCATAGATGTATGCAAATTAGGTCAAACTTGCCAAATTGACAAGTCAACCCAAAATATTAACTTTTTAGCCTTAAGTCCAAATGCAATTTTCAAGACTAAATACTTCAACCCAAAAAGACCTAATATCAATGCAAAAATCAAATTCTATATTTGCCCTTGAATTCTCAATAAAGTGAAAAATGATCAAAATACCCCTAATATGCACACTTTCTCTATAAGGCCCAAAAGACTAATTTAACACCAAGAATGTACATTATAGGGTTTCTTATCATGAAATGTGGTCTTAAATTTCTAAGAAAAGTGTGTAACAAATATGACCTATTAATAGGGGTCTTCTAAGGCTTCTTTGTAGTGATGATTTGAGATGTTTTAAGGCTTCCAAATCATTAGGTAAGCTTCCTCTTTTCTTCTCTCATCTTTATATGTTTTTTCTCTATGTCCTTGGGTTGTAGGAGTAAGGTCTAAAACTTGAGCCAAGTTATTTCCATTTCTATTACTTCTATGGAGTCTAAGAATAGTTACTTGTGCTTTTAATCATTGCTTTAAGTCAATGGCAGTAGTTGCTAATATTAGGTTTAGAGCTAACCTTAAATATAATTAACTTAGATTAAGTTAATAGAGAGGTCAAACATTGTTAGTTAAGCCTAATAGAGGTTAAATGAGTTAATGGAAGCTAAAAATGGAGTTTTTTTATTGTTAATATCACTAATTAGGGTCTAAGGCCTTCTTCGCAATTAAGGGCTAATTAGCCATCAATGATATTTAATTATAATTGTAGATTAACTACTCTTAGAGAAATTTGTGCATTTGGAATCTCCTCTAATATTGAAACTATGCTCTCGGAGTGGCCCAAGGGTTGAAGTAATTGGGAGTTCAATTCTAGTATATGCTTGTGTCTGTAACTATGAATTTGATTGATCATAGTATGTGAATTAATGGCTTTATGATACACTATTGAATACTTACATGAGAATAAGGCTTGAAGTTTATAATATGGGTTGTAATGGATAAGCATTTATCATTTGATTTGATAGGTTTATTTTTAGTTGTTTAAGCATGACTTATTGAGGATGCGATGATTGGATGTGATTTATTGAATATGACTAAGAGTATATGATTTCTTGAGCATAAGGATAATTATGATATGAGTTAAGAATCGCTTTGGCTATAACATGTATTGTGCATAAAATGTTTGTCATGATTGTATAGCATATTATAATAATAGAAATGTGGTTAAATATGATTTTCTGAACATGGCTATGAATTTATAATATATGAACATGAGAATGATCATCTTTAAATGAGCATGTTTGTGATAGTGAAACTTGTCATTGCATGGATTTGCATGTTCACGGATAGGTGGGAGTTCACCTAAGAGAGTAAAGTTATGGAAATCCACATGGTATTTACTAGCACACAATGAGGAATTAGTATTTTGGTTCTTGATTATTACCCTAGACTACATATTGCCCTAGACTAGGTAGAATAACACCCCTATTAGTTTGGAATAGGGAAATCCATGGCTGAGAGTGAGTATGGAGCCTTATCCTAATCACCCCTCATAATTAGAGAGCAAGGCTAAATCAGTCACACGAGTTAGTAATATATGATTTGGTAGATCATGGATTCAATTAGAAGTTATAAGGAGAGTAATAAGGGTGGAGCATGATCATACATGATTATCATTATTATTGTCTCACATGTTCTATGGTCATGATTATGTCGTTGTGATACTTATGGAATAATTGTAGAGCTTATACATATGAATATATATATATATATATATATTCATATGTATAAGCTCTACAATTATTCCATAAGTATCACAACGACATAATCATGACCATAGAACATGTGAGACAATAATAATGATAATCATGTATATATATATATATGTTAATTGCTTTTATATGCCACGCGTTCATATGCTTGAATTTATTTGCTTAGTTACTGAGATTGTAAAATCTCATTCCCTTGGTTTAATAATTTTCAGTCGATGCTCAGATTCAAAACAAAGGGAAACAGGTAAAGTTAGAGACATTTAACTGAGTGTAATGTTAGTTATTCTTAGTGTGTAATTTGAATATTTTATTTCCAACATTAGGGGTCAATTGTGTAGATTTGACTATTACTTGCTTGTAACTTATGAAGTTGATTTAATTGAACACTGTATTTTGTCCGGGCATTTTTTAAATTTAATAATAAATAATTAAAAAATATAAAAATGAAATTTATTCTTTTTTTAGGAATATATTTTCAAAAAATTTAACAAAAATTAAAAAATCTTGCTTAAATTTTTTTTAAAATCTCTCCCAAATTATCCCAACCATTTAAAGATATTGAGAATCAACTTTTTTTTAGACTCAATTATTTTAAATTCCTTTCCTTAAATCTTTTGTTTTCCATGTAAAAATATATTTTTTTCTAATTGTTTAACAACAATGTTTTTATGGAAATGAGATTTGTTTGCAATTGTAATCATAAAGAATAGAAGTTGCACTTAAGGAAGTGTAACTAAGTAAGGTACCTTAGATAGGCTAAGGAACTGTTTAGGGGAGATTTATAAATGTTATACTACCTTAAAGTATTGAAGTGGTCAATACTCAGGAAAGGTAGACATGAATAAAAGGCATGATCTCCATGGGAATTCACCAATAAGAAGGTGTGGACTTTTGATATTATATGGCATACTGCCAGTACTTAGTGTTGCCATACGTATTGTGGGCTCAGTGCACTAAAGTGGTTAGTGTATTGAGTGTTCGATACCTCTCAGTGGGAAAGGGAAGAAGACATATGAAGTGTGAGGTTGAGTGTCTAGGCCAAAGTAGCCCTCACATGAAAAGTAAGTCGGGCTGGCTTTGGAAGGGAGTTAGCTTTGACTGCTCAGGATTCACGTCGAAGGGGCATAGGCGGTTCGGTGGATTAGATCATGCCTTAGATTATGTTTTGTACCTGTGAAGGTACAAAAGGGTATAAGGTTTACTTTCAAGTTAAAGAGTGCCAGGGGGCATTCTGTTAGTCATGAAAGGCCATACCGGCCTATGTCATGCATTCATGTATTTTAAATGGCTAAATTATATACTATGTTAAATTTATTATTCATTTATTCGATTATGGCTTACTTTGTAATAATCAATATAGATTTTTCTGTTACTGAGACTGTGGTTGTCTCACCCCTTTCTTTTCAATATTTCCATGTCCAAGCGAAGGAACCAGTGGAAGATGAGGAAAGGAGCAGAGCTAGGGGTTGTTTGTGAATTGTAAAGAACTGCAACCCCTTTCTTTTGAGCAAATATATTGTAACTTATTTAGGATTAGGGTGCCAGTAAGATGTGATTATATATGTGTGTGTGAATATGTGTAAATTTTATGGCTTGTGTATCAATTTTTATTTGCTTGTAGACTTATAGCTAGAAAACTTAGCTATGGTGTGTGGTTTTGATGGATTTATTTACTAGACCAAGTTTTCACTACAAGTAAATATTTATTTTGGTATATATGTGATTCCACAAGCAAATGCAAAATAGTTGCATTGCAAATGGTGTGCTATAGGCAAACATACACCTTGGATAGAGAGAGTAGGTGCGTGCGCTCCACAAAAATCTCTGAGCCAAGTGAAAATATTTAGTGTATTTATTCATATGTGTATATGATATTTGGAATAATTTTTTGCCACTCTTGTGTGATTTGTGCATTTTGCGAGTTCATGGTCCATTTTGGAAAATGGCACCCGGGTGGTCAAATTTTGGTATAAAGGGTTTTTCTATCATTTAAATGTTCTATCAGGTGTGTTTTTAGTCTTATTTGATGTGTCCAAAGTGTTCCCACATGTTTGTGACCATTAAGATGAGATTTGGACAATTTTAAAAATGGTTTTTACTAAAAAACTGCACTTTTGCATCCGGGTGTCCAAATCTTAATCCGACTGTTGGTTTTCTCTAAAATTTGGATCACAAGTAAAACCTTTACAAGATTCATGTGAGCTTTGAAATCACATCGATCGGATATCGGACGGAGAAACGGATCACTCCAGAATTTACTCTAGAGGAACTATCAAAAGTGCTGTCATGACAGCAACAATGATGATGTTGTAACATGCACAAAATTCAATCCATACGCTAGATCTTTGCAAAATTTGGTATGCTAATAGTACTATTTAAAAGTAATATGTGGGCTTTGGAATCGCTTCAATCGGAGGTTAGATGATGAAATGATGCACTCCGAAGTTAGTCCGGAGGTGCTGTTATGACAGCTTTTTAGCTGTCATGACAACAAAAATGACCAAACTTTTAACATGTCTAATTTTTAATTCGACCGTTGGATCTTTTTGAAATTTGGTACACTTATAGTACCCTTTGATTGTGACATATGAGCTTTAAAATTTTTTTGATCGGGAATCGAGTGACAGAATGGCACCTCCCAAAAGTTAGCCCAGGAAGGCTGTCATGACAGCATCTTGTTACCTTGCTTTCACCTAACTTGCTTCCGTGCGCTATAGGTAAAACCTATAAAATTTTTTATTTAAGAAAGGTTGTAAATTTTTGCTTTGCAATCGTGTATCTACTTAGTGATTTAAATGGTTTATTTCCTAATTTGATTTTAGGATTAACTCCTTAACCACACTTAGTTTATTTGAATTGTGTGATTTTTGGATAACACTCAGGGCAAGTGTTATATCAAAAAATTAGAAAACATATTTGCACTATAATCAAAGTAGTACCCCATAACCCCTTATAAAGCACGTTTAATCTTTTAAAATATGTAATGCATGATAGCTAGTAATATTTATTCAAAATAGCTAAAACAAAGTAATAAGAAATATAAATTTTCCTGTTACCTCAACCCTTTGATGCCAAAAAGGTTCCTCTTGTACAAACTAGGACTTGGCTTGTTCCTTAACTTCTCAATAAGTTCCACTAACAATTCCCTACAATATATAAGTGATCCACATTACTTATTATGACAAATAGCATTAATGAAGACTATAACTCATACCACACAACTTGAGCTAATGAGCCATAATCCATTCAACCAACCATTCACATAATACCACTTAACACCAAAACCATTTATTAACTATTACTAGGCTAATTTTCTATTCATATAATTTTTAATCAATTAAAACCTTCACTTAGTGTCACCAACTTTTACCATTAATACTTATAATAAAAACCAAAACTTAATTTAAATCTTATTGGGCTCAAATAGCATGATTATAACTAAATCAATAGATTTAAACCATTGAGGAGCAAAACCCACCTCTTGGGGTTTGACTTTTGCCCTAAAACTTTATTTTTTATCCAATTACCCGCTCAAAATATTAGGGCATCATGTAGAAACTCAAAACAACCTCCCAAGGACCCAAGAAAACTAAAGCTTAAAAGCATAAAGCCTTTTAGATCAAAATCAAGAAATTTTCTCTTCCAAAAATTGAAGAAAATCAAGAGGAAGGGAAGAGGATTGAAGTAGGAATTTTACCTATTGTGTAATCGACCTCACAATGGCTACAAAAGCCTCCTAAATTTGAGCTCTAACTCCTTCTCTTCCTTCCTCTCTCACTCTCTTATCCGTTCTCTCTCTCGTGCTCTTTTTGTTCTTTTCCTTGTTTCATTTCTGCATTTTTGCGTTTCTACGTTTAGTTTTCCCTTTAAAATGCTGATCTAATACTTTGGAGAAAATTATAAAAAAGGACCCAACATTTTTTATTATAGCATAAAAGCTCGAGTCAACTTTGATAATTTTTTTCATAGTTAAAAATCAAATAAAACCAAACTTTTGCTGAGAAAAATTCAAACTCTGAACCTCTATCAAATTATTCTAAATTTTAATTTAATTATAGATATTTTATTTTATTTTTAAAATAAATTCAAGTCTTAAAATTTTCAAGATATTACAATTAGCATCACCTATCTTTAGAGTAGGTGTAGAATCTTCGATACAGTTTGAAACCTCCTTCACATCTAGATCATCACATACATTAATCTTAAAATTATCAATGCCATTGCTTTCTAGCACTACTATATAGATAAAAGATCTTTGTTGAGCATATTATCCCTTTAGAAGTCAAAATATTAGGGTTTTTGTATGGTTTTAAGATACTGTTGATACGATTAAGAGTTTCTTCCTTTCAATATGACTTGTCTTTCTCAACTTGGTGGCAATGCCCTTCTTTTAATGTTAATTGAAGGGAGCTTTAGAGTTTACCAATTTTATCTCTCACAAGTTCAAGGCGTGAACATATGAAATTCAAGTTTGATTGATCAACCAAATCATACTGATAATGACATTGATGGTGATTAACATAATCATAACGGTGATGATCGGCATAATCATATTGACAATAATAATTATATCGATGACAATTAATATAATCATATTGATGATGGTCAATAAAATCATATCAATAATTGAATGACGCCATGATATCTTAAGGTTTTTTTTTTTTTTTTTGCTAGGAGGCTCTAATATCCTATTTGAGAAAAGGTTCCCCAGTTGTCCTTGCTTAAAAAGTAAAGACCCTATTCAACAAGTCTAACCCTTCAGGAACTCAAAAGTTCCTCAAGGATCAAACATACTAAATAAATAATAGCTCGAGTGAAGTCTTCACAATGACCTTTAGGGGCTTATAGAAATCCCTCGGAGAAATTGATAGAAACTTCAACTAACTTAGAGTAAAATTTGACCTGGGTGTAGGGTCAAACTGTATATGAGGTGGTTGTGTCCTAGGTTAATAAATATGAATAATGATGAATAATAAAGCAACAAATTAGTTAAGATAATAACTAATATAACTTAAAAAAGCTCAATAATAAAGGAAATAAACTCAAGATTTTTATTAAAAGTGACTTTTCCCTTTTTTTTCTTTTTTTGAACTTTTTTTGTTTTTCTTTTTTCTCCCTTTTTTTAGTGTGGATCAAAGGAATAAAGGAAAGCAAGGAAAATATGAAAAATAATTAAATAAGAAAAGGAAGGGAACTAAACAAAATAAGAGCAAAAGAAAGAAATATGGTAAATGGCTTGAAATGAAGAAAAAATTGAAATAGTCAAGAATAATGGAAAGGAATTAGGAAATGAAACAAGTAGCAAATGAACAAAATAAATACCTTTGTAATAATGTCCAAAAGGCTCAAAGATTAAAGCTTAAAATCAAAGAATCTTACCAAGTAACTTAAGAATCCTTAAGTTATAAAGTTATCTCCTAAAGCATTTTCCTATGATGATTCTTGATACTGAGAAGGTATTTTAGAGTGGGTTTAGTAATAGAAGCAGTGTGTGAACTTTGGCTCTGATACCAATTAATACAAAATGGGGAAAGAGAAGGGGAAAAATATAGAAAAGAGAGAAAGAGATCACTAGAGAGAAGAGAAAAACTTAAAGGAGAAGCAAAATAATATCATTCTTATTCAATTAAATGTACATCTAAAACAAATGAGCTAAGACGCTATTTATAAGCATCAATCTTAAGTCTAGAATTAAATACGAGATATTCTTAAAATCCTAAAGTTAAATGAAAAGATGATAATAATTCAAATATTACGATAATCAAAATAAAATATTCCTTACTAATAAAATATCCTAATAATCTTCGATCTTCCAATCTTCTCAATCTTCAATATCTTTGACTACTTCTTTTTCTTTTTCTTCCCATCACGTAGGCCTTAGGCTTTTATCCTATGTCAAGTCCTCCAATATAAATAAATAATTTATTTTGATTAAATATCATTTTTGTGTCTTTAATTGGCATGTGATTATAAAGGTGTAAATAAAGATATTAAAAGATCAATTTAATTTTATGCAATCGGCCTAAGGTAACAATCCATATGAATGGTTGTCGTGGGTTACCTCATACCCTTCCTCCCACACAAGCAACTCTTGAATCTTTTGCAAACCATCCTTAACTTTATTTTCTTTTATATAATTTTCCAAGATTTCCCTAATAATTTCAGTGGCAACTCCCATTTTCCTACATTTATTAATTTTCCTCTACAAAAAAATCATAATTGCTGACACTAGGGCAAAATTACACCAATTGATAATTGAGAATATCGATCGTTGCACCTAATAGAAATTTTTTGGACAAATTTTCCCTTTGCACCTCCCAAAAAGTTTAGGAATAAAAATTTTACCTTAACCAATAAAAAAAAAAATCGATTGACTTTGCGAGCAAAGCTTTCCTCCGGAATTCAGCTAAAATTTCGTCTTTTGTATTTATTGTATGCTCATCTGAGTAAACCACATCATTATACGCATGCAAACTAATCCTAAATTTTTCGTTCCCCCCTTTGCCATCACAAGAATTAAACCACAGTATAAATGTGACTTGGGTGGGTAAGAATTTGAAACCGGGCCCGTTTAAACCTCTGAATACTTACTACCTTCGACGAAACGTGCCACTTTAAGCAAATACTTCATGAGTTCTTTTATTGTTTTTTTTTTTTGGGGGGGGGGGGGAACGGGGGGAGGGTGGAGCTATTCTTGAGGTAGGTTTCTTACAACATCTATAATGTCATTGGAGATGGCAACAGAAAATTAAAACCCCTTATTTTTAATTCACAGAACCAAAGGATATATGTCAGAATCCTCTTCCATCCACAATCCTTAACATAAGATAACAGCTTTCAACACTACGGATTACGACCACAACATCAATCCATAATTCAAAGAGTCATATATATATATATATATATATAGTTCCATTACTTAGAACAAGACCAGAAAACCCTAAATGACGTCTAAAATGGGGAGACCCCAATGTTTGCTGGAGCGAAAAAACCATCTTTCATAAGCACCTCCTCTCCTTCCTACACCCATAAATATGAGAACTCGTTAGAACACTGTGAATAATAGGCTTTTATTAATTTATTGTGGGAGAAGAAAAGGGGAAAAAATCAAGATAAGGTAGCTAGCTAGGGTTTTTAGTAGTACCTGGCGGACATTGGCTTTCTTCACGGGTTGATGATCAGGCATCAGACCGAAGTGGATGTGAGGGAAATGGGCCCACTGAAAGACACAAGTCAAGTGAACCGTAAAACAAAAATTTTGAGACCCAAGTGGGGGGGGGGGGGTAATAACCTTTCCATGTGAAAAATTAGAGCCTATATTCTGTCAATATTTTTTGTGAAAAAAGAATTTATTCAGGGTTGAGGTATAAAAATATGTACAATTTTTTTCATGAATTTTTTATATCTTTAGGTCAACAATAATATATGAGTATCTTTTAATTTTATAAAAGAAGCCAACCTTTCCCAATCGGTTAAAATAACTTAATGAATTGAGGAAAGGTTAGTCATAAATTTAATAAATACCCATGTATTATTATTGACTTAAAAATAACATAAGCTCTTGAAGAAAAGGTTTATAGGTATTTTATTTTGGTAAATCATTATGATAATTGATTTGAAAGTTTAATTTTTAATAAAATAAAAATAACATCAACAAATACTTTTTTAGCCAGATTTTTTAAATTAATTGAACAGAAAGATTTTTAAATAAATTACCTTTATTTAAAGAAAAAGGTTAAAATTGAAAATATCTTTTAGATAAATTATTATAAAATTTTATTTTTAAAAATAAAAATGATATCATTGAATATCTATGTGAAAATAAAAATCCAGAAGTTCTAAGAAAATAGATAAATAGTTAATATCATCGATATTAATATTCTAATAAAGTAAAATGCTCTTGGATCTTACATTCTTTGCAGCAGCACTGAAAGCCTCTCTGTGGCTTATATCAGGATTCCCAGCTTTGATACGTTGGATCTCATCCCTAAAATTTGCATGATGTTAAAAGTCTTTCACAAATCCAATTGCTATCAGCACAACATTGTTATCAATTCTTTGTCTTTCTTTCAACTCATTATTCTCATGTATAATATTTAAGCTCGTTTGGTTTCATTAGTTGTAATAATTTTTTAAATGAATATATATATATATCTAAAAAATTTATTATATTCACTTCAGTAATATTTAACGATGACTTGACAGAAAGAAAATTAACCAGTAATTTTCTGGCAAGAATATGTAATCCAGATTAAAAAAATAATAAATGTCATTAAACCTTACTTGATGAAGCGATTGTAAGCAGATGGAACTCTCTGTCTCTTCTCTGGAGCTGGACATGCACAACACAGACATTGCACATCAATCCCCAACATTACAGGCACACAAATATTAGTACCACATCGCTGACCTTTTTGCCTAATCTCTCCCCCCGCCCATCATTACCTCATCATTATATTTCTAACAATCACAATCTCAATGGATTCATCACTATATTTTCGGGAGGGAATTGTTCGTGCGTCTGTCTGTCTCTCTCTGTCTCTTTCTCTTTCTCTCTCTACATACATATTTATCCTTCTGTCTCTCACTCAGTGAGTGAACGGAAGAAAATTAAAGCATAAGAACATAGACATAAATGAGATTTCAAAAGAAAGAACTTTAGTTTATTGATTTGTTTTGGAAACAACAATCACTTTGAATGTTTTGGAAGTTTAATGTTTAGAATAAATTATAAGATAGTGAGAAAAATGGGGAGAAGATTCTTGGTTTTCATCCCTACCACTTGAAGCATGTAACCAAACCCCTTTCAGACACAGTCTACTGTTTCAGATTGACAAGTGAGCTTTGATGGGGAAACAACTTTTGCTTACTTTTTCTGTACTCTATTGTTTAATTGGTCATTATAAAGCTTAAGATTAAAGAGTACACCATTGATCAGCAGATTGTTTACCCTCTTTTTCTAACTTTTCTTTGGTGGTATCAGAAGAAGAATCTCTGATGAGTACACCCACCCGCAGTTCAATAGAAAAAGGGGGGGGAAAAAAGAAAAGAAAAACGTAAACAAGAAAGAAAAAGAAAATCAGAGAAATTATTATGGAGAATATTATATCCTCACGTCTGTTAGCCGGCGGAGGCTTAGGGATTTCCTCAGGTCGCGCTCGCATGGTACTCATTGCCATCACTGAATCATTTGGGCTAGTCGGTAGCTGATTCATTACCATATTTGTTGAAGGTGCACTTCGAATCTCCTCCTGAGAGTAAAACCGAAATAATTCAGTAGTTCTCAATGCTCCAAACCATGACTCTACTTAATATATATTTAGCAATATCTACGAAAAAGATCTGTTAAAAAGTGTCAATTGCAGACCTGGAAATGTCTGCAAATTAGGCAGAGAAGATACAGTAGTAAATACTAGAAGCATTCTTTTACAGAAGGATAAAAAACCCTAGCTTGGATTATACCAGAAGATTTTGGGGAGTGAAGAAGGAGTGTCCGAGATGAAGCTGATTGGCAGAAGGAAGAAGCAGGCCTCGCATATTGACAGAGAGAAGGTTGGTGCAATGACCACATCGCACAGTGACAGTCTTGAACAAACTGGTGCAAGGAACACTCACCTAAAAGAAGATTAAGAAATTAGGGCATACCTATTAGAGAAGAGTAAAGAAGGAGAAGAAGAAGTGAATATATATATATATATACATACCGCGAGGACAGTGTCACAGAAATCGCAATGGACATAACAGAGCTGGTCGGAGGGAGAGAGGAGGTTCTGGTCCGGTGAAAAGGAAGCAGTGGACGACGCGGACATGTTTGTTTCTTATCTTTGTTTCTCTTTTTGTGTTGTGATTGATTGATTAGAGGACTTTCTCTCTCTCTCTCTCAGATTCTTTGATTTGATTGATGGGATTGACTTATCAGAGAGAAGGGTGGGGGGTTTGGTGGAAGAGAGATGGTGATGATGATGAAGTTGCTCCCTATGAATCTGGTCTGGTGTGTGTGTGGTCTGGTCTTTGTTGAATGTTGAGTTACTGTTAAGGACCCGGAGGCCGGGGGGGAGAGAGAGAATGATAAAAGAGTGTGAGAGTGAGAGAGAGAGGGTGAGAAGGAGAGAGAGAGAGAGAGACACCCCTATGTTCTCCTTTAAGTGATTGCGGATTCAATAGGCCTGGAAAGTTGTTTCCTCTCTCACCATTTTATCTTAAGATTATATTTTTTGTCTTTTAATTCAAGGTATAGTTAAAACTATATAAAAAGGCAGTTTAAATTATATCAGCGTATAAAATATTGTGACAATAAAACTGTGTGATTTCAAAAATCTAAATATCTATATTATTGATGAAAGTCTTGTGAGCTAGCCAATTAAAACAATTAAATGTGATATCTTTAATAATATGTTCAAAGGTAATCGTCTAATTTCTTATAACAAGCTCTCTAATTTTGTTAATAATTTTATTAAGTGGATGGTTTACAAAGAAATTATTGCGTGTAAGAATGAATGCTTTTGTAAATTTAGAGTAGATATTAATTTTGTTAAACCTTCCATTCCAATAAATGTTAAAATCTTCAAGAATATACCCATGAATTAAGTGATAGTGCTAGGGTGAAATTCAAAGTATTTCAAAAAAAAGCCCCAAATTCAATTTCCTTGGTCATTCTGGATGAGTGTACCAAAAGCAGCTGCATCATAATTTTGGAAGTATTTTGTTATGTCTTAAATTATAAGATAATTTTAAAGGTATTTTATTTTCCTAAAATATAATACAATTTGATAAAAATAACATTTCATCAATGATATTTTTACAATTCTACCCTTCCAGTAGAAAGAGAAAATGAAATGATTATAAATTTAAAGTTATATTAAAATTAAGAATTTTTTAAAAGTTTGTATTTTTATTTTAAAAAATAAGTTCGTAAAGTGTCATTATCTAACTTTATTAGCATGCCCTATGTGTAATCTTATCTCAAGTTATTTTATAATTTGAGATGAAGGAATTACTAAATATTTTGATTGAATGAAAACTAGAGTTAAGATAGATTTTTGTCCTTAGGGTTTTTTTCAAAGGAGCACGAATTAAAAGAGCATTTTCGCTTCAACTTTTTGTAAAGGAGCAACTAGCACACAAAAGTATAATAATATAAAATAATTGGTATCAGGTATTATCATTTTTTTTGCTTAATCAATTTCATGTTAATTTAAAGTACTACATGATGACTTGACATTCTAATAAAGTATTCATGAGTTAAAAAGTCTAAACTCAAACTAGTTAACAGTGTTGACTATAACTAAAAATTATAATTATACCTAACCAATATATATATACATACATAACCATTGATCATATGCGGTTAGTTTATCATAAGTTTGCATTTATAGAGTTTTTTTTTTTTTAAACTGGGAATGCCCAATTGACTTGCCAAAATAATGGCTTACATTTCTTCCCTTTATTCTATTGTTAATTAAAATATGTGACATAATCATATGATTAACACCTAAAATATGTCATAGAACTGTTAGTTGATTGCTATAGTTCAGGTTAAACGACTTGTTTCATTGTTAACTAATGAATACTTGGCTGGAATGGCAAATCATATAGTACTCTAAACATAATGCCACATATTTCAATAAAAAAAAATTGCCAATTGAGTTATATTATTGAATTTTAGGACATCAATTACTCCTCCCAAATATTTTAGGGTTGAAAATGCCATTTAATCTAAATATTTTTCAATTATCAATTAAAACAGAAGATTCACCCTGCATTTATCAGTCAGCATCGTTGACGATTAGTCCAGGCAACATTGCAAAAATTTTGATACTTGAGAGAGGTGTTGCTTCGATGAATAATCTAAGATAATCATTGCTCATAAGTCATAAAGAAACTTCAGGGGCAAAACTACAATTTTACCTAAGAATTACTAAAATATATATATATACATATAATTAAGTTATAATTATTTATGAATTATTACGATAATTATTGTTCATAACTATAGATAGTGTTTTGGTATAATTTGATATTATATATTCGATTAATATAGTAAATAATTTGCCTAATTGTTGGACCACCAGATTTAAAAAATTTCAAATTATTTAACGATAAAATGTATTCTATAGAATATTTATAAAATTAACTAATCAGATTAATCAAGTGATTTTTAATTTCATAAAATTTATGTTAATAAATATAGGCATGGTCGAAAATTTAATAAAATTATAATAAATGTAATTTCAAATGTAAGAAATTATTTCCGTATTGAAAGACGCCGAGAAGGTTTGTTAGTATTTTCAAGACATCACAAGAGGGTACGTAATTTGAAGAATCTCGGCGGGAAAAAGAAAAGGTATCATTTTACTTAAATTTTTTCTGATAAAAATTTAAATTCAAATTATCGTCAAGATTTTATCCTTATTGCGTTCTGAGATTCTTGATAATTAAATAAAGTTTTAAGGATTTGTAAAACTTTGTCAACATATGTTTTGTTAATTCAAAAGAAAAAAAATTACGCACATATACGTCACAAGAGATATTAATGAAAATCTTCATATCTATCTTCAATCAATGTCTTTAGTTTATTTTAGTTAAAGCGGTTCAAAACTTTGAGATATCATGGCTCAAAACTGGCTGTCCATTTATAGACCGAGATTACAATTAATATGTCTATAAAAATACTATATACTCACCTCATCCTAAATTATAAGGTATTTTTAAATAAAATCTCATATATTAATAAACTTTATTAAATATACTTAATAACATTATTTTTTCAAAATAAAAATATAAACTTTTCAAAATATTTTTTATTTAATAACCTTAAATCTACACTTAATTAGTATTAAATAGATAGAGAGAGAGAAAGTGTGATATTGAAATAAGTTTATTTAATAAAATTTTAATCTTTTTAAAATATTTTATATTTTGAAAAGGTAAATTTTTTTAAAAATATTTTATGATTTAAAATAGAGAGAGTACATTATATTTGAGGGAAAACAACACTAATGCGCGTACATTGTAATTATTGCATCATGAGTTATTAAAAGTATTAAAATTCGATTCTTAAATCGATAATGGTACTACGTGCATTTAATTTGATGAATTTTCAGTTTGTCTCTTTGGATCATACCCGACTTGATATACACTCACCCTGGTTTTATTTCATAGGGCTGAAAGAGATTTTTTTTATTTTTTTATAAATCATATTATTAAATTTTTATTTTAAATTTTTTTATCCTTTATTAAATATTGGTGAAAGAAAATTTGACATTAAAGCATGTATATTTAATAGAAATAAAGTTAAGAATTTATTAAATTTTAGACAAAGTTAGTAAATTGTACTCTCTCCTCCATTTTAAATTATAAGACACTTTTGAAAGAGTTTTTCTATCCCAAAATATAAGACACTTTGGTTATATTAAGATTTCATTAAATGTAACAATTTTAATATTACCCTTTCTCTCTTTATAATTAATTTCTATCATTTCTCTTTTCAATATATTAAATAATAAATATTTTTAAAAGTTTATATTCTTGTTTTGGAAAGATAAAGTTATTAAATGTAGTTAATGAGGTTATTAACATGTGAAATTTTATTTAAAAATATTTTATAATTTGGAACAGAGGGAGTAAGATTTTCTTTGATTCTAATAAAAAATGTTATAAGTAATTTATAAATAAAACTAAAAAAATAATCCTTTTGTCCCAAATTATAAAATACTTTTAGATAAAATCTCACATGCTAATAAACTTTATTAAATACACTTAACAACCTTATCTTTTTAAAACAAGAATATAAAATTTTAAAAATATTTATTATTTAATATATTAAAAAGAGAAGGGATGAAAATTAATTATAGAGAAAGAAAGGATAATATTAAAATTAATGTATTTAATAAAATTTTAATATATTTAAAATATTTTATATTTAAAGATGAAAAAATTTTAAAAATATTTTATAATTTAGAACAGAAAGAATAACATACAATCCGCTGTCTAACAAGCTATCTTAAATAGAGATACTAACAAATTATTGGGGAGGATAAAAATTAACTTAAAAATACATTACAGCTCACAGTGTCCAAAGTCTATAGAGTTTATCTATTATTCTTCTGGAGTACAGAAATCTCTTAGCCAGCATAAATAGGATAGGATAGTTCTATTATTACAGGCTATTCAAACATATTAAATTCAATCCCTTTGTTAAAAAAACATTTCTTTTATACTATTATTTGATATAATTTAAATATAATCTATTAATTAATCTAATAATTAAATAATTCTAATCCAAAATCCATAAAATAAATTATATTTTTAATAAAAGATATGCATCAATTTTTTTCTTTTATTTTTTAATTGTGAACAAGTATTCTACTATTGAAAATAACCTTACTCCAAGCATGATCAAATATTAAATATAAATACTTCTCTTAATAAGAATTTGAACATTGATTTTACTATATTATGAAGGACTAGCTTTTTTTATTAAATCCAACTCCTATTTATATATAATAAATTTTCTAATAGTGGTATGACAATAATAGATTTGTCGTAATTAAAGCATAATAAATAATTAGTATTTTTATAAGAGTATTTTTCTGCTTTTAAAAATATTACGTAAGCATAAGACTATTATCTATGTCAATTCTTGGCCACTTTTTATACGTTTTGATTGGGATAAGCTCTTGTTATTTTTCATTCCTCTCGTTTTCTCCTCGCTATCATTAGATCAAATTTTTAATGACTGGTATTTTATATTATATAAAACTATTATTACAATTTCATATAAAAATACATAAATAAATTTAAGATATTAAAATTTGATAAGAACCGTTTACAGTTGTAGAATAATATTAAAATATTTTATAAAATATTTTTTTACATTTTTAATACTTCCTCTGTTAAAAAATATAAGGCATTTTAACTAAATCTCACCTCTTAATAAAATAGTTACATACTTTCAAACTAACCCTATCTTTTCATATTTATTCCTATTAAACACCCTACAAAAAATATAAAGTCATTATCAATAGGGACACTCTTGAAAAAAAGATAATGATTACACCTCAAAAGACTAAAAATGCCTTACATTTTTTAACATTCACCTCTTCAAAAAATATCTTACATTTTTAAATGAAAGAATTATATTTTAAAATTATTTAGCCTAAATTTTAACTGTGTAAATTTATTCATGTACTCTTTTATGTAAAATAACACTCCCTCCATTTAAAAATATAAGACATTTTTTAAGAAGTTGGATATTTAAAAATGTAAGGTATTTTTAATCTTTCGAGGTGTAACCATTTGTTTTAAGTATCCCTATTGATAAATGAATTTATATTTATTGTAGGGTGTTTAATAGGGTAAATATGAAAAGATAAAATTAGTTTAAAATTAAGTAACTATTTTATTGAGAGTGAGATTTTAATTAAAAATATCTTACATTTTTCAACGAAGAGAATAATAATTTTATAAAATATTAAATTTTAACCGTTAACCATTTAATCCGACTGTAACAAGAGAAAAAAGAGGAGAGGTGAATCCTCTGGTGCTTTGATTAATCTATGATTCATTTCAGGTTCTTTTACAGTTTTACATGGACTTATTTTAAATGCATTTCATATTCAATCAACATTGATAGGTGGATTTTTTATTTAAAAAACTCCTCAAATTAAATTATAGTTAAATACTTAAAAGAGTTTTTTTTTATCTAACTCTTCAAATTACTTATAAAACATAGTCATGAGCTTTTTACTTTTTTCAAGTAAAATCAATTTTTATCTGAATTCGTGAAATTATACCAAAACTAATCTTATTATCACATTTCTTAGTATCAAACTTTAAAATAATAGATATAAAAAATTTCAATTGATAACCTGGTCAACAATTGAAAATCATAGCAAAGTTAGAGAAAATGATGGAACATAACCCATGAACTTTAACGTGCAAAAACTCTTAAAAAACACAAATTGATGGGTGGATTTCCTCATTCAAAATAACTGCTCAAAGGCTCAAATTAGAGCATCTTTTCTTTTAATGTCAACAAAATGGAGTAGTGTTAAGACAGCCTTGCAGCGCAAAAAAATGAATGGTTGGCATTTCCAATGGATGTGCGTGCGACTGTGTATGTATGTGAGAGAGAGAGAGAGAGAGAGGAAAGGGACGTGTGCATGGGAGTGATAAGCTTTGGGTCATTCACCTGTTGTTTTCACAGTTAATAAGAGACGGGCTAGCTGCCTCGGTTCTCTACAATTCCTTTTTATGATGATGCCCTATTAGGCCCTATCAAATCATGTTTTGTTTCTCCACAATAATCTAATAATTAATAAAATGAACAATAATATTCTCAAGTCCCAACAACGCGGGCCACTGCAATCGAGATGCTATGTGATGACACTCCTTTTGCTTTCCATTCTGCGTTTTGAGCAAGGTACTGAAGATCGGACCGGTCATTGAACCGGCCAAGTTCAGGGGTCAGGGGTCATGGGTTCAACCGGGGGTCAAACCGGAGTCAGACCGATCATAATAAAATAATATAATTTAAATAAAAAATGTATTAATTCTCAATACGTTCATACATATCCAAGTCTTAATATCTCATATAACATATAACAATAATTGTAACAATAATAAAGTATAACAACATTTCTATATTTTTTTAAAATAAGGTTAACTAAATGATAAAAAAATTTCAATGAGTTAAAATAATAGAAATAAAAATTTATTTTAAAATAAAAGATAATAAATGAAAGTGATATATTTTAAAAATTATTTAATTAAATAATTCAAATTAAAAAATAATATAATATAATATATATTTATACTTTTTGATTTCTTTTTACTTGTTTCATCCCCTTATCTGACATAAGTATATTTTTTTTACCCTATGACTCATATTGACCTATCATTAATCATTATCATGTTAAAAATAAATATATATCTTAATTAATCATTATTATTTTTTTTTAAATTTCAACCCGCCCAACCCGCCTGAACCGAGGGGTTGGGCGGGTTAATCCGGGTTAATCCCGGGTTAACCCGGGTTAACTGAAAAAAAAAAAAAGAAAACCGGACCGGACACATGGCCGGGTCACCGGTTCACCGGTCGGACCGGCCGGCCCGGTCCGGTTTTAAAAACAATGGTTTTGAATCTTCAATGATGCTTCTCACCTATCTTACCCTCTCATTCATTTCCCTCTTATTTGTACTAGTCAATACTCGCCCCAGCCTACCTTTTAAGAGTACAATTCGATCCACCTTGTAAGTTATAAGTTATTAGTTGATATGATTATTTTATTTTAAAATTAAAATCTTTAAACCAACCTATTAAAAAAATAAGAGAGAGATAAAAAAATAATAATATTATATAGTTGTTAACTTTTTATTTAAGGATTATATTTAAAATTTTATTTACTTTTATTCTTTATATTTTTATTGTATTAATATTGATAAGATTAATAAAATTAATTTATATAAAAATAATTTATAAATAAGATGCATACAATTTTTTTAATGCAAATTATACTCTATCCTTTTAATTTTATAAACTATTTTTGATTCAATTAAACTTTTCAATGAATTAGTTAATTATTTATAAATTATATACTATTTTTATGTTTATCCTTTTGAATAAGGTGTCTCAGTTAAATGTTTTTATTAATTATACTTCTAATTAAAGATATATTTGAAAAATTTATTAAATTGCATTTTAAAATATCCAAAATGTTTTATATTTTTTAGCATTATACTTTCAAAAATATCTTATAATATTAAATGAAGGGAGTATTGTATATGTCTCACTTCCAATTCCAGGTATATATGTTTGAAATATATATGGATCACTTAAAAAAACTTAGTTTTTTATTTTACTTGATCTTCTTTTGTGTTTTTGTTTCCACTCTACATGCAAAATGGTTGCTTTAATTAATTATTACGCAAAATGGTTTTCATTCTACATCCAATTTTCCTGTTTAATTCTTAATATTTTGTAGGTAGAATCTTCTCCCCGGGGGGGGGGGGGCGATGACATTTACATATGCAGGAAAATATATTAATTATATTTAAAACCTTCAGAAAATAACCAAAAAAACCTTAAGAATCAAAATAATTACTGCCAATGACTAAAGTACTACTCTGAGCTTTTCAAAATATTTAAAAATTACATGTTGATATTTTGGATGAGACAAGAATGTTTTTGGTTTATAATTTTAAAAGTAAGAGTGATAGACTTTGAGTGCATGGGGCTAGTTAGTTGATAACCTTTTTGAAATCGAAGTTTCCAAAATAATATTTTGAATGAAACTTTTGCCTGCCTTATTATAATATATAAACTTTTTTATTCCACAAGAACTAATAAATAAATAGCATCATCAATGGTTAGAAATTTTATATATATTCCATCCTTTTTAAATTATCAAACACGTTTTTAAAAAATTTAGTGTTTTAAAATATAAGAGACTTTAAAAAAAATAAAATTTTATTAATAATATTTTTTTAATATTGCACTTCCTGTTATATTTTCTTCCTTTAATATTTTTTTATGAATAGAATATTAAATAAATAATATTTTTAAAATTTTATATTTTATTTAAAAAAATAAAATTATAAAGTATATTTAATAAACTTTATTAATATAAATAATTTTATTTAAAAATATTTTATAATTTAAGATGGATGAAACGTTATTAAAATAACTATAAATAACATATTGTGATACATCTTTCAAATTTTGTGCAATGTTAAAATGTCTCGTATGAAGTTATAATTGATGGATTTGACTCTCCATAATAACCAAATACATGTCTTATCCAAATGAATCAAATCCATGATTCGGGCAGTTCAATCGTATATTGATTCTTAATTATATATTAAGAAAAAGAGATAAAATGAAATTATCTATTGAAATCACAAAACATGTATGCTCTTTCCAATATTTGTCACAGTTAGGAATTATCAAATATCTCTAAAAAAATGGGGGTTAGAGAATGTTCTTAACAAACAATTAACTTGAAGATCACGACTTTATTTATAGACTTAAATTTGTTACACACACACACACACACACACACACACAAAATTTGATCTCTCAGCAAATTATAAATATTATCACTCAATCTCTACACTTTAATTTTATCACAATTATATCTTCTAAATCTTAAAACTTTAATTCTAAATAAATTAATTATTTAAATTTAATTAAATAATATCAACATGATTTTAATATTTCAATTTATGTTCCCATATATTGAATTTTATTCCAACAATATATAATTAGTGTCATGCCTCTTTTAATTTTAGAAAAGTTAGCATAGATAATTTTCTTGTGAAGCTTAGTCAAAAGAAAACAGTCACATAATTTAAATTTCTTGATGTTTCAATCACAAATGAAGCTCAGTTCTGATTTTCTTGAGGTATTCCCAAACACGAAAAAAAAAACAGAGAGAATTAACTTAAGATTTAAGGTTAATTTTTGTCCTTAATTTATTTTTATAGGAGCTCTCAATATTTTAAACTCTTTATCATGGCGATATTGCCTTTGAAATAATTAAATTTTGAGCAATGTTTTTCTTGATATTAAATTGGCAAATGTCCATTAACTTTACTAACTCAAACTTAACATCAAGGGCAATATTATTACTATTTAATTATTTAAAGAGCAAAATTGTTGTGATTTAATTATTTTTAGCACTACATTGTTATGATTTGAGTTAAACTTATTTCTAATTCAACAAAGTTAATGATTAACATTTGTCTATTTAATGTTAGGGGTAACAATATTATGCTTAAATTACTACAAAGATAATATTACTATAACAAAGAGTGAGGGTACTAGGTGCTTTTATAAAAGAGGAAATGACAATAAAAACTCTTCAAATTATATAATTAACAATTTAATCTCTTAAAATGTTATAATATTAATGAACTCTATAGAGACCTCTTTACCAATAACTTTTCTTAAAAAAAGATCATTTTACTCTTACTGAAAATACCAAGACTCAATCACAATTTTTGTTTGAGAAATCACAACTTTTGTTTTGTAAATTATAAGAATTAAATAAAAAATTATAACATATCAAGTGTAATTCCTGTTATTGAAAAACAAACTCCAATCATAATTTTTATTTAGGGAATAATAACTTTTGTTTTGTGAATCGTAAAAGTTGAATAAAAAATTATAATTTATCAAGTGTAATTTCTATTATTAAAAAATAAGTTTTTAAAATAAAAAACTATATTTATAATTATTATTTAAAGAATTACAATTTTTTTTAAAAATTACAAGAGTTAAATAAAAAATTATAATTTATTAATAATAATAAAATGATATTTTTTTAAAAAAATTATCGATAGAGAAAACCTTAAAAACTTCATTAATATTATGATATTTTGAGAGATTAAATTATTATTTATATAATTTAAAGGGTTTTATTATTATTTTTTTTTATAAAAAATAGTTTAAAAGTGAAAATATCTTAATCCTTCACTTAATTTCTGCTGAAATTTTATTTTATTTTTATGGGGTTCTCGTTTCACCTCACCGTACATGTAGGTACGTACACGCAGAAACTAAATCTTGAGAATGCCTAGCTGATTTGACTGCTCAGTAATCCCCCCCTCTCTCTCCCTCCCCCACTCTCTCTCACACATATTTATACAATACGTACCTGTCAGTGTTAACAGAAGGCAGCGATATTTTAATCTCGTTGGCTTTCCTTTGTCGTTAGCAAAATTACATGTTTCTTTTGGGGTTACTGTTTTCCCATTTCAGTTTGGTCCTCCTGCTTAACTGGTAGCTCTTGTGCATAGGCTTTACTGTTGTCCCTCCCGCAGATCATCTCCAAAGTAACCCTAATTTCGCTGAAAAAGATGTCCCGTCGTTTTTACCCTCCTCCCTTAGAAGGTTGTGTTAGGAAGTGTGCGAACTTAAAATAATACAAGAAGTTTTCAATCGCATAAAATTGCGGCACATAATAATTAACATAATTTTTTTGTAAATTTAAATATTAAAGTTTTGAGTTATAATATAATATATTTTTACTATTCTTATTCATTTATTTCTCTTTCCCGCTTCCTTTTAGGTGATTGCTCCAAATTCCTAATCTAAGTGTAAGTATATTCAGACCAATGTGAAAAGCTTAACATCAGAGAAATTATACTTAATAACCACGTGTGTGTGCTTGATTTTTAATTTGTTAAAAGTTTATTTGATAAAAATTTATTTAATAAAAATTAGTTTATTGAAAGTAAGCTGTTGTAATGAAATTTGTGTTTGAATATATTTTTTTAAAAGTTAATTTAATACATTAAAATTATTTAGATTATGATAATAAGATGTGCTTTTGAAATAAAGTTTGATCTATATTGCTAAAAACTTGATATTTAGTTATTTGTACTTTTTTAATTTATAATTTTAAAAAATGTGATAAAGATTTATAATTTTTATTATATATTAATGTTAAAAATTAACATGATTAATTATTTAATTTATAATGCTAAAAACTTGATACCTAATTATTATTATTGAAATAATAATTATATTTTTAATAAATTAACTATTTTTTAAATAAATGAATATGATATTAAACTTGAGGTAGTATAGTCAAATATCATTTTACTTTTTAAATTCACTTTTCAATTTCAAATAATTATTTTTTTAAATTCACTTTCAGTCACTATTTAAATATGCTTTCAGAATATATTTTTTTGTAATTTATCCAAATAACTTCTAATATTTTAAAAGTAAAATTTTATTTTTTAAAAGTGAAACAGAAGCAAACCAAACAACCCTAATATAAGAAAAAATATTTATAAATTTAAATTTTAAAATTTTGAATTAAAAATGTAATCTCTTTTTACTATTTTTGTCTGCTTGTCCTCTGCCTTGTTGCCTCCTGTTCTCACCAAGTTAGTGTAAAACTTTGCTCTTCCATGCCACTTGTCAACTTGGGCATAAATACTTCATCGTCCCAAAAATATACTGCAGGGACTTCGTCCACTAACTTACAAAGTGCTTTGTGGGGCCTTCACCAAATGGTGCTGTGTAGTTTCAGCGTCCTTTTATGGGCTATAAGTTATAGCCAGGGCTTCGCCGGCATGTTGCACACGTGTGGAGTGTTTGGACGATCAACAACTCTTTGAAAATGGTAATTGTTCCCCCTTTTAATAAAATAATTATTTATTTTTAAATTAATTTTATAATTTTATATTTATTTTTATTAAATGTATTATAATAAATATAAAATCATTCATTAATAAAATATTTTAAAAAAAAGATAATAATTACACCTCAAAAGATTAAAAATATCTTATATTTTTTAATATTCAACTCTTTAAAAAATACTTTATATTTTTAAATGAAGGGAGTACCGTCTTAGATTGGTTGAATTGGTGAATGGTACATGTACAATTAAAGCTGGATATGATGGTGAATGAGGATAATATAATTTAGTAATGTGCATTGTTGTTTTGAAGGCAAACTTAGCATTGTTGAAAGCATTAAAATTATATTATCAGGAATTTCCAATGGAATCGTATACACTTCACTCAATATTCTGAAAAAATACATGAAAGAAATAATGTCTTCAGCACTACTGAATAAAAGAGAGAAAATTATGAAAAAGAATATATATATATATATATATACATATCTCTGTGTGTGTATGGTGTTCATTGATCCAGTACATTAATACAATTAAGAAAAAGTAGCTCTAGCATTCACTGCAGCTGGTGTGTATGAAAAATAAAAGAGAAGAAAAGCAAAAAATAATATAACTTGTTTGAATTCTTGCTTTCAATAAAGCTACACTGTTTACGATGGAGAATGTGGCATTCATTATGATAGTTATACATGCATACACACATACACATACATTACATACAAACATACAAACATATGTTATAGTGTAAAAATGATTTTTTAAATCTAGTGAAAATGGTTTTCTAAATCAAATCTAAAACTGATTTAAATAGGGGTAGTTTAGAAGTCAATTGTTCAACTAGTTTAAAAATAACATTCTAAATCAATTTGAGCTGCTAAAAGTGTAAAAGTCATTGTTAAAGGTTTAGTGGTGACCAAATTTTGCTGCCGAAAGTTTCATCACTAAAACATTTTGGTGGCAACAATATCACTGCTAAAAGTTGACCTTTGTTGCTGCCAAAAATTATAAAGTTGCTGCAAAATGTATGAGGTGTAGTCTCCGCCAATGACTAAACTTTTGGCAGTGACATAGGTACTTTTGGTGGTGACAGTATTTGCCACCAAAGAAAAATTACAATTTGTCTAAACTTTTGGTGGCGACTCTCTATTGCCACCAAAAGTACTTTTAGCGGTGACCATACTTGCCACCAAAAAAAATTATGATTTATCTAAACTTTTAAGGGTGATTCTTTGTCGCAACCCAAAGGTACTTTTAGCAGCGATAACACTTGCCACAAAAAAAAAAACATTTTATCTATACCTTTAGTGGTGACAAGTTGTTGCCGCTAAAAGGTTTTTAGCAAAGGCTGGTCATAAAAAAATAATTTCTATTTATAACGAGTACTTTCATATTTAAATTAACTATTCATATTATATCCCTTGATTGAAATAGCAAAATCCAATAACTAATAATCCAGCAACAGAATAACAACCTAAAATTAAAATATAAAAAATCCATACAACCATCCACATAACATCCAATTAACTCAACAATACATAAATCATTGAACAATGTAACAACTAAATTTATTTAGTAGGTAAACTATTCAGAATTGCAACCGCCACTACGCGTATCAGTGGTTGGAGTTGGAGTTGGAGCTGGTGTTGGTGCTTGAGACTATCCTATGAGAAAAAAATACATGTTGGTTTATAATTTATTTTATGAACGATAAATTAAACTCTAAATAATAAAATATATAAATAATGTAAAATTAATAATTACCTGCTAAAATGAAGCCATAATGGTAGCCACTTCATCTTGAATCCTTTGCAAAAAAATTTGTTCCATCTGCTCATGTTCTTGTTGATGTCTTTGACACTCTTCTTGAAATCTCCTCTCAAAATCTGCCTCCATTTGTTGTCGAATTTTTTCATCTCAAAAGATTGAGGTTGAGCCCTTTTTTTGGTAGGATGAATTGCAATGAACAATGAGCATCGAGGGGTTGGAGATTCAAAGTGATTGTGCTAGCTCTAAAGTGCCCTAGCTACTTGCGCACGTGAGAGTTTCTAAGGGAATTGGGAAAAATTTTGGGATTTTAGAATAAGGAGGGATATTTTGAATTTTAGATTCATCAATTCAGTTTTACAATACACGAACACAAATTTAGTATCCTATTTTTTATTGTAATGTTTTTATATTAAAATATTATTTATTTTTAATATTATTTATAATTTTCTTATATTTACTTGTTCAGAAATTAAGGGCCCATCTATCTAATATTAAAAAATAAATTGTTTGTAGATATTTTAGAGACTTTATAGAAAGATATTTATTTTATAGAGATTTTATAAAAAGTGGATATTATCTTATGTTTGGTTACAATAATAAAAAATGATTATTAATTAGTTATTTTTAAATTTTCTGATGTCTTGTTTGATTTTTATTTTGTAAAAATGATTCAATATCTAGTTATTTTAAAATTTTAGAGCCACATTAGAGGTAAATAAAACATGAATAGCAGAACATAAAAGAGAGAGGGTCAGACTCAATTTATAAGTTTGGATTGAATTCTTTCTTCCACTTGTTTATTTGAGTAGTATTGAATGAGCTAACCCTAACTCATGATAGGAGTGTTAATTTTATTTAAATTATGAATAATTCAACCTAACTATTCTGCATTTCAACTAACATGATTCGATTTCACCTATATCTTACTAATAATGCTTTGCTCAGCATTATGCTAAAGTATTACATTCAAATGGATAAAGAGAGAGAGCAATAAAAAGTGTGTGCAGGTATTAGTCTACTCAAGTTTCAAGCTATTAGTTGAGGTAGATTTGCTAGATGAAGATTTCCTCCATGTGAGAGAGACTAGTGATAATTGAAAAGGTCAGCCATAAGAGAAAGAGATATTTACATTTTGTATGCAAGTAATTATAAGGGAGAATTTCAATAAAGGCTCCTCAACTGTGCTTATTTAAATTTAAAGCTTCTAAATTTCTAAAATTACACTACAGTTTAGGGGTACAGATTTGATATTAAATTTTTAAACAAAAATTACAAAATTGCCCCTCATTTAAATTAATAACAGAATTTTCCTACTTTACCTGTTCATTGTCCTACTTTACTTGTTAATTTACATATGGAATATTGTTAATTACCCTACTTAACTTATTTTCATTTCAAGTATTCAAATTATCTTCAGACAATTTATTGATTCCTACACTGTATGTTGTTCATTTTACTTATGGACTGTTATATTAATTACCTACTTCACTTATTACTTTCCAAACTTTCACTTGATTTCATTACAGGAAAATGAACAAGTGAATCCAATTAACTACATTCAATAAGCAAATGAACAAGTAAAGTAAAACAATTAACGAGTGAATTATGGTAGTTTTGAAATTAATTTAAAGAAAGGGCAATTTTGATATTTTTCTCATAAATTTAATATCAAATCAGTATCACTGGAGTGCAGTGAAATTTTAAAAATTTAGGAGCTTTCAATTTAAATAAATGTGGTCAAGGGGGTCTTCATTGAAATTCTCCCTAATTACAATCCTCATTCTTCACATGCAATAATAGTAAACTACAAAAATCATAAAAGTATTCCTAGGAGATAAAAAAATAAAATTGTACTCCTTTCGTAAAAAATTATAAGACACTTTTAATAAAGATTCAGTGTCCCAAAATATAAGATATTTTGATAAAAATAAGGATTATTAATGATAGTTTTTCAATATTACCCGTCCCATAAATTCTCTCTCTTCAATATTTTTTTATCAATAGAGTATTAAATAAAAGGTATTTTTGAAATTTTATATTTTTGTCTTGAAAAAGTAAGATTATAAAGTATATTTAATGAGCTTTATTAGTATGTGAGATTTCATCTAAAAGTGTCTTAGAATTTAAGATAGAGGAAGCATTAATATTAAAGAACTATATATATAAATTTTTATTTTATCATACTAAATAAATTCTTCTAAAATAAACATAAAATTATTCAACTAACTTAAAAAATAAAAATAAAAAGTAAAAAAACTAAAATGCCAAAGGTATACTTTTTGAGGCGACAAAAAAGATGTCGCCACCAAACTTTTTGGCGGTGACAAATTCACCACCAAAGATCATGTCCTACTTAGATGTTATCGTAATCTTTTAGCAGCAACTCATTGTCACCGCTATAGGTGTGTTATGGTGGTGACTATTATATGCGCCGCTAAAACTCAACAGCGACTAAAAGGTTGCCAATAAAAGTTTTTTTTTTGTAATGTGAAAAGTCACTACTAAAAAAAGCCAATATATAGCACCCTCTATATAAGGATTATTTCAAAAACCATTATATAAAAGAGGCTAGATTGAATTG
The DNA here is from genome assembly GCF_029017545.1 of Prosopis cineraria. NCBI lineage: Eukaryota > Viridiplantae > Streptophyta > Magnoliopsida > Fabales > Fabaceae > Prosopis > Prosopis cineraria. The sequence goes on along the minus strand of NW_026555343.1, from coordinate 26,411,831 downwards.
TAGAGACTATATAATAGTTATATAATAGAATTGTTATATAGTTTCTAGGTCTATATATGATTACTGAGAAAAAAATTGTTATATATTCTTTATTTTTTTAATTTTTCCCTAGACACTATTTAGCGGCTAGTTTAAACTAACCACTAAGTTAGTGTTTGCAACTATATATTGGTTAGTTTCAGTAATCATTATATAGACTTATTGTTTTTGAAATTTTTTTACTTTAGAGACTATAGCGGTGATTTCAATATAACCATTATATAACATAGAGTTTATATATACTACTACAAAAAATGCAATAAATGATGACCCTTATTGGATGGTTTAAAGACCAATAGTCCAATAAGGCCAAGAGGAGAGCAATATTGGATGGTTGCTATTGAAACCGTCTAATATGGTTTAATATGTTAGATAGTTATTTGAGTAACCATCCAATATGTGTTTCAACATTTTAAATTTGAGAAAATAAAATTCATATTGGACATTTAACTTTATAACCATCCAATATATTTATGCTATATTGGACAATTTTTGAAGACAACTATCCAATATAGGTATTTAAATCCCTAGATTTTGCTCAGAATCTCCATTTTCCTTCACATTGTCTCACGTATCTCTTCTTCTTCAGTGAAATCCCCATCATTCTCTTCGATTTTTGCCCAAAAACAATGGCCAACCTTCATAGAATCCTCCGCCGAACTCTTACAGCATGTCTCCCTCATTTGGTTTTCTCTTTTTTGCTAACACCACTTGTTCTTCAAACTCTCTAACATAGTTTTCGTTCATCGGTAGGTGTGGAGATTTTGGGTATGTGAATTTCTTCTCCCATTTGTATTGATTAATTTTTCTGGGTATGAATTCATGGAGTCATGGGTTTCTAGATGAATTTTCTGTTTTTTAATATTTTTTTAGATTGGTGATTCTTTGAGTAGTTAGTGGTGAAGAAATCTGTGTTGGTGGAGATTCTTGGAACTTTATGTAGCTTGATTTCCTTCTCCCTTTGGTGAAATCTAGAACCCCATTTGGCAAAATTCACTGTAAGTCTTTTTTTTTTTCCTTTGAGTTGTGTTTCACATTTTCTTCTTAAGCTTGCTTATTTTGATTGAGGGGTGTTGAATGGAATTTTTGATTATTTGAAATTGTTGTGTTAAATGGAATAGGCTATGATGTTACACTGTGAATGATTATGTATGTTGGAATTATTGTGATTGAAATGTAAAATTTGTAAAAAAAAAAAAATGTTGTGATTGAACTTGCTTATGTAATTGTGATTGTAGATCTTATTGAATTTGGGACCTTTTTAAGTAATCTTTAATTGTTATGGATTGAATTTAATATGAAAAGAGGGCTAAATGCATTGGAAAGTTTTATTTTAATGCTGTTATACTATCAAATTTTAATTTGAATATAAATAGAATTATGAAATTTGTTAGAATATGGATAAACATACATTTCACTTGCTTGTTTCTGTGGATTATTTTTTTTAAAGTTGAGTCAATGAATGATTTTGATGTATGAATTTAATCTTTTGTACTATTTTCAATCAATTGGCACCTTTTTGTGTTATCTCTGACTGCATTGCATTGAATTTAATATGAAAAGAGGGTTAAATGCTTGGGAAGGTCTCATTTTTATGACGTTGTGCTGTGGGATTTTAGTTTGAATATAGATGAAATTAAGAATTTTTTTAATATAGACAAAGATACTGTTTACTTTCTTGCTTATATAGAATTTTTTTAAAAAAAATTGACTCAATGAATGATTTATGTGTATAAATTTAATCTTTTGTACTATTTTCCATCACTTGGGACCTTTTTAAGTAATCTCTAATTGCCTTGGATTGAATTTAATACGAAAAGAGGGCTACTGGCTAGAAAAAGTTTCATTTTTATGTTGTTATACTGCTAGATTTTAGTTTGAAAGTTCTTACAATTATTCAATATAATTATAAGTATTATCTTAAATTTAATTAGCTTATAAAGGGATAATATATATGTGAAAGCATGTGGCTCATGATTGATTGAGTTAATAGTTAATTTATTCAATCATATTGAACCACTAATTACATTTCCCTCAACAATTCTTGTTAGATTGAAATAGATCATGGGGAAGAAATAGATATGTGCGAATAGAGTCATAAAAGAATATGTGGATAGGGTGAAGGGATTTATTAGATTTGCACAAGAACATGAGACGGATTATAATAGCATTGTGTGCCCTTATGTAATGTGCAGCCTCTTGAAGCATGTTAGTGTGAGGGAGTTGAAAGATCATTTAGTATGCCATAGAATCGATTAGACTTATACATGTTGGCATAAGTACGGTGAGCCAAGAGATGTGATTGAAAAGCCTTAAGTCATATCAAGCTTTTCAAAAATTCTAGAATGTCATTGAGTATACTTTAGGTCATCAAATTCCAAGAGAGCAAGCTTAAACAACCAAAGACAATCCATAAACTATTTTCACAATTTAAAAGCAATGTTGTTTTCGAAAGGCAAAATCAAGGTTTAAGTGCTTATGATTTTTGAATTTTATAGAAAAATGTGAAGTAAGATAAAATTGACTTAACCAAGCAAACAAGTAAGTTCTCCAAAGTTTGAATCCACTTTCATTATTATAGAATCCTAAATTCAATCCATTCAGTTCTTGCAACTTATTTGACATTAAGTAAAATTCCTAATTACCACTAGGACTAGGTGATTATGACTTAGATCAAGTCACAATTCCTATGAAAATTATGCCAAACAATAACTTGACTCAAGAATTAAACCTTGCCTTGCCTTGACCATGTTCTAACACTTAGAACCAATCAAGAATTGAGCAATTAACTTTAATTTAAGACCTAAACAAAAGCTAAATGGTTTAAATATCACCACAGTGATTGGATAGATTAGCATTTACACAACAATAACCATTGAAGCATAAATTTAAACATATAGTGTACATCATCCAATTAAAGAGTCAAATCATAGCATCTAATTCTCTTAAAGGAATGAAATCAACTAAAGAAATCAACCTAACTAGAATTGAATCAACTATTGAAAGCGACAAAGAAATCAAATAATTCAAATGTGAATTACAACAAAATTGTAAAGCATTGAACTAAGAATACTCATGTTTAAATCTTATCTTCCTTGAAGAACTCTAAGAAGAATCAGCTACTCATTTTGGTTTTCTCAATGATTGATTGAATGTAGACGCTTGTGAGAGCTACCATGGCTAATTGCTTGAAGGAGTTGTGAATGAAAGAGTGTGTGACTGAACTGAAAACCAAGAGGAAGATGAGTGTTCTTGTGTGTGTGAGGTGATGCGACTAGAGGTGTAATGCCCTCAACGACATTACCATACAACCTTTCATGCTTTCTACTAATTAATTCAAAACCATTTATTTTGAAAGCTTGGGATCCTAAATAAAACATGTCTAAAACCATTTCATAAAATATTCGAGTTGTAAAACACTACACAGCAGAAGTATGAGGCATAAGCACATCAAAGAGCAACTAAAACCAACTAAATTCACCCAAAAACTGGGCCATGCACCGTGGCTCCTGCTACATGTGCTACGGCATGTGGCATAGAGGTATAAGCACCATGTTTTGTACCATGCATCGTGGCATGTTGTCACATGTTTGCACATGCACCACAGCACACATACTAGAATCTATTGTCAAATTACAACTTCTGATACGAACTTCGAACGTGCACTATTTTTGCATCCAATGTTAGTTAGTGTGGTTAAAGTGCCCACACGAAGCTTGTTTCACAATCTAACCAATGACTTTCATTTCATTCAAATCTAATATTCTATTGAAAAGTTGGACACTCAAGTGTATTTTGATCATTTTATGCCAAAATTTACTACTTGAGCATCTCTATTTGAAATCACAAGTCATTGACTACTTTTAAGACCTTAACCATATCCAAATAGACAATATACATTTGATTGAGTGGTTGCATATGTAATATAGCACAAAGACACACATTTGGCCTACAAACTGCCCATTTCACACAAATTTGGGCATATTCACATTTTCTCTCATTCCAAGCATATGAGTGGCCAAACTTTCACAAACATCATACATTCATCTTTCCTCTACAATCACAACCAAAAATCTAGCCCATAGCATTAAATCTTACCAAACACATATATACAAAGTCAATTAGGCTAGAACTCAAAATTCTACACATTTCACAAGTTCATGCACAAGTATTGATTCCTATAGCAACTTATATATATACATACAACATACATATTTTCAAGTCATTAAACTAATTCTTACAATGTGCTTTTAGGAGAAATCTCTACTCTTATACCAATTCCTTTTCCTTTGCACCACTAGTACTAGAACTTGAAAAATGTAAATAATCAGGGGTGAGATCAAAATCTCAATAACCAGTATAGCTCATTTAATTTCTATCAACAAAAATAACCATGCAAAGTAAATAAAAATCAAAGATATATATATATATATATATATTATCATAACATAGCTTTTCTTTTCATAAACCTTTTTCACAAATCTTACATACTAGCATGATCATCTATCCGTCGATCCTTTAAAGCTTCCTAACATGAAACTATAGCCTCTCTTGGATAAATCACTCATTCTCCCGAACACACTTTCGGTGGTAGAAACACCCAGCCAAAGGTAATCTATCTTACCTACGAACTATGATTTTCTTCATTTCACACACTTGTGATAGAGGTATCATTAACTCCTAACCGCACCCTAACAGGTACTAAGGAGTTGGCAGACTGCTTGAATGTTCCATGGTAACAATCCTAATATAATGTTGTACCAGATTACCATGGTACTAGCCCATATAATGCTGCACCAGATGTTCTATGGTGCCAACTCGACTATATGGATTTGTTCTCTCACATCTCCACACACATACATCCATACATACCCTAGGAGAACTCCCACCCCTTATGATTATGCTTTTCACAGACAATTCATTGCTTTTTCACACTTTATACCACACACACACACACAGAGAGCACCAATATATGTCAAATAAATATTGAAATCATCAAAATTTTATTTCATAAATCAATTTCATGCTAAATTGTGCATAAAGACTCACAAAACAATAGTTATACATTTACTTCTATACAGTTATGATAGCTAATAAACATAAACAAATTAGATGGTTACCTCAACCTTTCTATCTGATGGAAAAGGTTAACTGTGTTTCACAATCTCACTCAACTTTCTCTACTATTCAACTTATCGTACATAGAAATTTATACAATTAAAGCACCTAAAGTCAATTACTTTATTGACTACAAGTGCCTATTACATCAATTAAGCACCTAATCACTACCATTTTTTTTACTCGTGTCTATTTCCACGTTCTACGCCCAAATCACCATTCAATTTAGGCACTAACATCTCCACTATCAAATTTCTCCTAATACTCTTTCTCTAAATTAGGTGAATTTGAGCCTATAGCTTTAAAGCTCTATTGTTTTGACCTAAACCAATCATAACGTCTTAATTTAGTCCTAGAGAACCTTTCTATTACTATAGGATAAGAAATCATCTCCTTAAAACTTCCAAATTCAATTTTTCAATAGTTTCAACTGAGAGAAAATAGGGTAGAATCAGAGGTTAAGGCAGTACAAGACTTACCCGATAAGTAACAAGTCAGAAACATTGTCCTTGCTTCCGATTTTGCTTGCCCTAACACACCTCTTCTCTCTTCTCTAAGCCTGAACCTCTTTTTCCTTTCTTTCCTTCTGTTTCATGAGTTGATACATGCCCTAATTAATCAGAATTCTGTGCCATACACCGCAGCACATCTAACTTCAGCTGTAGTGTGTGGCACAATGAGGAAACTCCTTACTGCACTCACATGCTTTGCTTTAGGACGCCATTCTTCCACTCATATCTATTTATATTACATCCTAAAGAGTCAAAATATCATTCCACCATCCAAAATCCTAATCTCACATTAAATTACTAATTAATTTCTTAATTAGCATTAGTGCAAGAATTAAAAATTCAGGATGTTACAAGAGAAGAGTTAGCAATCGTGCTAATTGGAGGAAGATGTGTGATAATTTTGTGACTCAAAACTCTTGAGCGTCAGCCTATGATAGTCTGAAACCTCAGAGGAAAGTGAGCGATAAACCTGTACGATGACTGGGAAGCTGAAGGAGATGAATTCATGAATGGCCGAATTAAAAAGATGATCACGTGTGTGGTGGCAGTGAGCTCTGAACCTATAGGAGAATGAGAGGAGATGAGTGATTTTCTTCCCATCTGAACTCAAATTAAGCAAGAGAGATGAGCGATTTGTGTGTCTCTTAAAGCTGTGTGACTAAAGAAGAGATGAACAATTTTTCTATGTGACCCCTAGCCAAGAAGATCATTATGTGTTATGCATTTTTGGTTTCTACGTTCCTCCCCCTTGAAAAGTCAAAGTTGAATTAAAAAGGAAAAAAAATGAGATAATTACCATATTGGCCCCAAAAATGCTAAACATGCAAAATAAATACAACTAAATCAATTTAATGAAGTTGAACAAAATAAAATCCTAAAAATGAGAATAAAAATTACCCAAATAATAAAATTTGTTAAGGAACTAAAATTCTAGATTAAAAATAATTAATTCTAATAAAATGTGCAAAATAACCAAAAGGCCCCTAATGCCAAAATTGAATGAAAAGTGAGCCAATGATCAACTTTAGTGCCAAAACTATGCATATAAAGGTCTAAACCAATAAAAATATGTTCACAAATATAAAACAAAAGTGTGCAAAATATGTGATTCATCAAATTTTCCTACACTTAACTTTTACACTCTGGGCAAAATTTAAACTCAAAAACAACTTGTTAAGGATCCTCTAGTTATTGATCAAAGATCTTTTCACAATAACTCAAGAATTGTTGCTGTTCTAGTTAAAGAACTCTATCCATCATATGCAAACCATTAGAAAAGTGAAATATCATAAAGAGAGCCTCAAAAGGATAAGTGTTTAGCACTCAAGCTACTCAAAGTGTTTATAGTAATGATTTTGCTCAAATCCCTTGGCAAAGCACCCTACCATAAACTTGTAAAATATCTAAATCTCTACTATTAATAAGCAAATGCAATCAAAAATCAAGTGAACTTTTATTTGGATGTAACATGGTTAAAAAAGGAATTCTTGAATTTTCATGTAAAAGGGTGGGGTTTGGCTTAAGAAACTTGTCTTAGCCACAATGTAGCATGCAAAAATATACAAAACACCCCAGAGTTTAACAAATGGACAACCAATAAAAAATGAGTGAAGAAAGCTGAAAATATGGAATAAGATAGGACATGGAAATGATGTTGAAAAAGGAAAGAACAAGGAACAATTCTCATAACTTACAACCCAAACATTTATTTCAAAACTCTTTCTTTTCATTTCTCTACTTTTCACTTCTTTCTTTTGCTTTCAAATATTTTTTTCTTCTTGTTTTATTTTCCAACTTGCTTGTTCTCTATTTTTTTCTTTTCAACTTGGCAACTTAGGTTTTTAAAATAACCTTATTCTTTGACAAATATTTAGGTAACTTTGTTGGAATGGAATGAAATGGAAAGGAATAGTATAATGGAGAAAATAATGGCTATCCTGAAAGTTAAACCAAAGAGAGAAATGTACATTGCAACATGCAAATCAAATTTACATGCAATCCATGGTTAAAGAGGATGAAATGTTTGTTTTTATGAATAAAATAAACCAAAAAGGCTCAAGGGACTAACAAAGGATATAGAATAAATCAAGGTTAGCTAAAAGCCTTTGACTTTTTTTTAATGAATGCTTGCTATCACTTTCTTTCAACCGCATGCAATGATGTAGTCTTAAATAAGATGAGAAACAAGTTCTAGAAGACGTTAAAACTAAGGGAAAACTCACTTTATAATGTTTGTCTTCTTTCAACAACGTTTGTGCCTCTCTACTCAATTGCACATAATATAATAGAAAGCTTGTTTTACAAGGTACAATAGCGAAAGCAAAAAAATTTCAAGAGTTATATTCTAAAGTCTAAGAAAAGTTCCTTAATTCACCTTAACAAAGTCAAAAATAGATTTTTTTTATTTTTTTTGAAAAAATAAAATTAAAAACCAAAATTTTTATGACTTGTCCCCCACACTTATGCCATTCATTGTCCTCAATATGTGCTCAAGGAAAAATCAAGACAATGATCCCATAATAAAATGCATGCAAAGTGTGTGAGAAAAGAAGTTTTTTTAAAAAACCAAACAAAAAAAAGAAAAAAAATGAAAATCCTAATATTTTTCTAATCACGAAATATATTGCATCTTCCCCATACTTGAACTTGAAGAAGATGTTCACAAACACAATCACATGAAAAGTATAGTGTACTACACGTGTGATTTGTATTAGCAAGCAAATTTAGAAAAGTGCTCCACTTGTGTGAGTTGAAAACAATTAAAGCAATCAAAAAAGACAAAAGGAGAGATACAACCTTGTGGACATTATGGAGGATCTTTGTAATGGATTTCCTTAAGTTGAGAAGAACTTCCCATGTGATCTTTTTGGTGGATGCCCTCATTCCTTAAAGAAAATATTACATTCAAGTCATAGAAATGTGATATAGAAGCATTTAAATACCTAGCACAACTAATGAAGTCTAATAAATTCAAACCATCATATAATAAGCAATATATGCTAGGCAATAAAGAAATCACACCCCCACACTTGAGGTTGACCATACTATTAGTTCTTAGTGGAAGTATATGAAATGTAAATTCTCTTATTAAGAACTCAAATATACTATTAAGAGTTGCGTGAACACAAGATATAATGCAATCATATGTATGATTATGTAAGCTTATCAAAGAAGAATCAACTCCACCAAGATAGGGAGGAGTGAAATCTTGCAATAATAGGATTAAGCAACAATGACCCTTCAATAAGAGTAAGGGAAGAAGAGACAATAGTAGGAAGTTTATCACCATCTCTTAAGAAAATGCATTTTAAATGTAAAGCTAATGGCTTGAGATCTAATTGAGGGGGCTCCAAAATGCTAGGAGAGTTATTCTTCACTTGAATTTTATTAGCTGAATCCTAATCCTCCATGATGTGCTTCTCAGCCACACCACTCAAAGAAATTCCAGCATGCTTGTCACCTGAACACTTCTTAGATTTGGCTTCATTTTGCACAGGTAAAGCCATGATTTGAGCCTCTTTTTCCCTTAGTACATCACTTAACAAACTTCTCTCCAATGATGGAGAGGGATTAGGTGCAAAAGAACATGAAACATGGTCTAAATCTTCACAAAAATAAGAGCAAAACTCATTTAAGGTTCTAGAAGTATGGTAAAAAGGATAATCAATGCATTTTGGTGAGCTAGAGCCACTATGTTTTAGAACTTCACATACATCATTCAAGTTAAAAGAGGATGCATTTGAAAGGCTAAAATCAATTATCAATTTATCAAACTCATCCAAATCAAGCAAGTCATAAAAAAGAAGTAAAAATTAGTGAAGCTTTCTCACTAGTGGACTATTTTGAGTCTAGAAATGCATGTGGTATTTAATCAATGTCTTTCTCATTAATGGCATGGAATCAGAGGTAGCATTCTCATTAGAGTCTAGAATATCATTCTCCTTTAAATTAGAGAGCAAAGAAATCATTTCCATGCAATTTGCACACATAAAATCATTACTACAAGCATAAGAATGTAAAGCAAGTTTAGACCAACTTAATGCATCAGTGTATGTGATATATGATCATGAGAAGACCATAATGAAAGTGAAAACTCATCCTTTGAATGCTCAAGAGAATTCTTCATTCTTTCATCTAAATTTACCATTTCAATGCAACTATCACAAGATTCATTATTCATGTAAGCACAAGAAAGTATGGTATTCAAATCAATGTCAAATGCATATTCTTCATCATCCTTATGTGAACAAGCAATGGAATCAAGATCAAGTGAAGAAGGGTCTTTAATTATACTAATAATACTCAACTCATGATGAACATAATATTTTTCAATTGATTCAAAAATATCAAACTCAATTTTCTTATCAAGGAACTCTATAGTCATCTTACCTTCTTTCATGTTGAGAATGGTGTTGCTTGTTCTTATAAAAGGTCTTCCTAAAATGAGTGCTCTCTCTCCTCCTTATTGTATATCCAAGACATAGAAATCAACTGGGAAGATAGGGCCTTTTACTTTCACTATAATGTCTTGAAGCAACCCTTTAGGCCCTCTTATACTTCTATTAGCTAGTTGTAAGATTATATGTGATTCTTGAAGATTCTCTAGATTGAGAGATGAGAAAATATGAGAAGGCATCACATCTATTGCTACACCTAAGTCAATCAAGGTATAAAGTGCCTTAATTAATCAGGACTTTACCATTCTCAAACACATAATTATCAAACAATAATCATACAATATTAAAGGAATAGTCTTTTAATTATTTTTAAAATGCAAGATCCTGACTTTGTCAAAAACATGTTTAAATAAGAGGGCTAACGGAAGCATAAACATGATCTTAACTTAAAAAGGCAAAACTATTTTCTAGGAAACATGCCATGCATTATGGCTTGTACTATCATGCATTGTGACATGTGGTATGGAGCGACGAGCTCTATTTCTATTTGTGTCATGCACCACAGTGTGGCACACAATGTGTCACGGCGTACTATCATATGACAATTCATAGGATGAACTTCCGTTGCACGCTATTTCTATATCTGATGTCTAATTGAAGTGATTTAAGTACCCACACGAAGCTTATAATATATTCTATCTAATGAGATAAGTTTAAAAATGATCTAATGATTTGATCTAAAATTAGACACTCGGGGTGCAAAAAGATACTTTTTCTTTCAAAACTTGCACTCAAAGTATTCAATTATCATTCCTTATCCTATTAAACTATTTTGGGCCTTGAACTAAGTTCAAAAGGACTGTATACACTTAATTAACACAATATATCATATATATCATATCAAATACTCATTTTAACCTTTCAATGCCACATTACATACTTGTGGACTTATATGAGGCACAACACATATAACTACATACATATATATATACATATATATGTATATACTAGTTCCACTTTAATCATTTGAATTCCTCATATAGGGCTAAGCCTCACTATATGGTCAAGAATAATAAATATATTTGAATCTTCCAAATGGGGCCAATCCTTACCATTTGGGTCAAGTATAATATCCTGAATTTCAATCCAAGAAAACTAGTTGCTAATCAGGGGTAGATTAATAATTAGTGGATTGATTATAGATTGAATGTTGGATTAATATATGGTGTTGGTTGTTGTTATGTTTATAGAATTGAAGGATAGAATGGCAACTTGGGATGAAACGTGAGACCATAAGTGAGATTAACCTCATTGTGCCATGCGTCGCAGTGGGAGTTCTATGTGTCGTGGCGCATTACACGGATTTCACTTAAAACTCATGTGATTAGCTCATGAAATTAAAAGAGGGAGTGAAGGAAAATGCATCTGGAGAGGAGAGGAAGTTCATCTTTACTAGGGCAAGCATTATCTGGCTATTGGGAGTTTGCTTTAACTGGTGACTTATCAGGTAAGTATCATATAGCCCTGAGCTTCATTTCTACCCTATTTTCATTGAGTTTGATTAATAGAGAAATCAAATCAGGAAGTTTTAAGGTGTTGGAATCTAAAAGAGAGGTTTAAAAAGGGCTATTGAATTTAAAACTAAGTTTTTGTGACTAGTCTAAAGTTAAATAGTTAAACTTTAAGAGTTTAAGCTCAAAATTGTCTAAATAATTAGGTTGAAATTGAGAAATTGGTTGATTAAATGAGTTAGGAGATTGTTATAGTCATTTGAAAAGCCTATAGGGCAAATGACTATAGATAATAGACTTTATAGATCTAAAAGGTGATGATTGAACTATTTATGTGTTAAGGGATTCAGTTTAACCAAATCAATGCCTATGTTGAGTATTAAAAATTGATTAAGGGACAGTATATTATGTAGATTAAGAATTTAAGAAGTTGCTTAGGAGAATCTATACTTTAAGAGTCCATTGTGACTGGTAACCCTTGATTATAAGGGTAAAAGGTAACTAGAGTAACCCTTTTACTTATTCGTTTGTGAAATTATTTACAAGTATTTTGTATAACTTTGTGCATTGTGTTATGAACTGATAAAGTAGCAATATTATAAAAGGAATATGCATGCGGGGGTATGAGTAATACATGGGATGTATGAGATAAGACATATGCATAGATATATGCATTGCATCTGTGAGTATACCCTAAACTAGGGTTAGGTGTTGCAGCCCTACTCTACATAAGTTTAGGAAGTCCTGAAGGTCTCAAGCATAGAGCTTGACTTTACCAGGAAGGACTTAAGAGATCCTAAAGGTCTCAAGCCTAGAGCTTGACTCTGCCACGATGGACTTAGGATGATGATCCACAAGTGTACCCTAGACTAGGGTAAGGGGTTATGGTCCTACTCTGTGCAAGGCTAGGAAGTCCTGATAGTCTTATGTGTAGAGCTTGACTTTTCCCAAAAGGACTTAGGGGACTACCCATATACGAAGAGGATACCTGGTTTGAGACAGAGGTATGGTGGGCCCTGTTTCATGTAAGATTAAAAATCCTGGTTCGAGCATAGAGCTTGCTCTATTAGGAAGAACTGAGAGTGCATGAGCATGAGAATGATGGATGATGTGTTTAAATTCATGTATATGTATATTATATTTTTTTATTAGAAAACATGCTACTTTATCTCTTATTTATAATTTTACTTACTAACTGGCATTTGGGTTATATTCAAGTTACTGAGATATATATCTCACTCTGTTACCTTTTTACATAGGTGAAGAGAGTACAAGAAGGTCAGGAAAGGAAGCAAGAAGAGAGTAACCTCGATTGGAAGTGGTATGACTACCATTGAGTAAATGAATGTATAATATGTTGTTAGAGTTAAGTTGCCAATTAGGATGCATAAGTGTATGTGAAATGAATATGTGAATGTGTATATGTTATGTGGTTAAAAACTTGCTTGTATATATATGATTTTGCATCTCGCCAAGGGTACCATAGTAGTAGGTACATGGGTAGGCTTAGCTGCCATTCAAGCAAGTGTATGTTATTATGTAATTTGTTATACTTGTTTATATGTGAATTGTTATGTGAAATTGTGTATATGCAAGAACTTGACACAAATAGTGAGGCTAGGCCCTATTTGAAGGAGTTAAGTGTATTTATGATTCCTAATTATATAGTGAGGCATAGCCTTATATGTAAGAGTCGGATGACTGAAAGTGGAACAAGTTTATACATATATGTGTTGAATATGTTTGTACCTTATATAAGTCCACAATTTTGTAATGTGACATTGAGAGGTCAAATTAAGTATTTGATGTGATATTTGTATTGTGAGGAGTCAGTCAGTTGTATTTAGTCCTTTTAGATTTAGTTTAAGGCCTAAAGTGGTCTAATGGGACAAGGAATGAGAATTGAACACTGATGGTGGAAGTTTTGTAAGAAAAGTAGCTTTTTGCACTCAGGTGTTTAGTTTTAGATCAGATTATTAGATCACGTTTAAACTTATCTCATTAGATAGAATATGTTATAAGCTTTGTACGGAAACTTGAATCACTCCAATCAGACGTCAAATGTGAAAATGGCACACAGTAGAATTTCACCCTACTAATTGTCATATGACAGCAAAATTTGTTGTCATATGCACCGCGACGCATTGTGTGTCACGTCACGGCGCATGGCATAGAAAAGAACAGAGCTTGTGGCTGTGTACCAGTTATGGCTCATGGCACTTTTTTAAAGAGAGATGTTATGTTTCATTGAGTCATTGAATTGTGCTTACGCTTCTGTTAGTCCTCTTATTTGAACATGTTTTTGACAAAGTCAAGATCTCACATTTTGAAAATAAATTGAGGACTATTACTTTGATATTGTATATATAATTGTATTGTGATGTGTGATAAAGATGGTAAAGTCTGGATGAGGTTATGGACTTTACGTCAAGTTTTCACACATATACATAATTTCACATAACAAAATCACATTCAATTCAAGTGGAACAAGTTATACAATAACATATACTTTTTTGATTGGCATCTAGGGCTACCCACGTACCCACTGCTATAGTATTCTTGATGAGATGCAGCATCATATATACAAGTAAGTTTTCAACCACAAATTGTATACACATTCACATTTTTATATTCACATACACTTATGCATCTTGGTTGGCAACTCAAACTCTAACAACGTATTATATATTCATTTTACAATGGTAGTCAAACCACTATCAAGCGAAGCTACTCTTTTCTTGCTTCCTTTCTTGACCTTCTCATGCTCTCTTCACCTGTGTACAAAGGTAATGGAGTGAGACATATGTCTTAGTAACTTGAATATAACCCAAATATTGGTTAGTAAGTAAAATAAAAAACAAGAGATAAAGTAGCATACATTTTAATAAAGACAGTATAATATGCATATACATGAATTCATACCCATCATCTATCATGCTTATGCTCATGCACTTCCGATTCTCCCTAATAGAGTAAGCTCTATGCTAGAACCAAGACTTTTTGTTTTACATGAAACAGGGCCCATCATACCTCTATCTCAGACTAGGTATCCTTTTTGTATATAGGTGGTCACCTAAGTCCTTCCTAATAGAGTCAAGCTTTATGCTCAAGACCATCAGGACTTCCTAGCCTTGCACAGAGTAGGACCATGACCCCCTACTTTAGTGTAGGGTATACTCGTGGATCATTATCCTAGGTCCGTCATGATGAAGACAAGCTCTACACTCGAGACCTTTAGGGTCTCCTAAGTCCTTCCTAAAAGAGTCAAGCTCTATGTTCAAGATTTTTAGGACTTCTTAGCCTTGCACAGAGTAGGGCCGCGACCCCTTACCCTTGTTTAGGGTATACTTGTGGATGTAATTCATATGCCAATGCACATATCTTTTCACATTCATTTCATACATAACTCATATACTCGCATGCATATTCCTTTCACAATATTACTACTCTATCAGTTCATAAATCACAATGCATATAGTTATATAACATACTTGTAAATAATTTCACAAATAAACAAGTAAAAGGGTTACTTCAGTTACCTTTTTATCCTTTTTACCAAGGGTACCTATCACATCAAGCTCTCAAGGGTGTGGATTCTCATGAGCAATGTCACAAATGCTCAATCTACATAATACAATGTCACTCAGTCAATTCTTAATACTTAACATAGGCACTAATTTAGCTAAGACATATTTCTCAATATACAAAACAACTCAATTATAGTTCTTTGAGTTCATATAATCTTTACGCTATAGTCATTACTCTGATAAGCTATTCAAGTGACCATAACACCCTCATACATCCTTTATTTATCAAATTCTCCATTTTTAACCTAACAATATGGGTTAACTATGCCCATATACTAAAGGTTCAACCATTTAACTCTCGATTAGTTGCAAAACCTTAGTTTTGCATTCAAAAATCCTTTTTAAACCTTTCTTTCATATTATAATTCCTTAAAACTTCTTGATACAATTTCTCTACTACTCAAGTTTAGAGAAAATAGGATAGAAATATAGGATAGGGATGTACGATCTTTACTCGATAAGTCACTAGCTGAAGCAAACTCCCGATAGCCGGATAATACAAGCCCTAGCAAAATAAAGCTTCGTCTCCTCTCTAAACATGTTTTCCCCACTTATCTCTTTTGATTTTATGAGTTGATCACATTTATTTTAAGTAATTTTTGTGTAATGCCCTGCAACTCTTCCAGCACTCACCTCAACACGTGGCACAGTAAGTTTAATCTCACTTATGTTCTTGTGTTCTATCCTAAATTGCTATTCTACCCTTAAATCCTATTAACGTAATAGCCAACCAACATAAAATATTAACTCAGCGTCTAAACCATAATTAATCTACTAATTATTAATTTATCCTTGATTAGAAACTAGTTCTTTAGATTTAAATTTAGGATGTTACATAAGGCATTTGGGACCATAACATTTCCAATTTGACAAGGAATAGTGCAAGCTCTTGGATCTTTGCACTTTATAGGAACTTGAGGTTTAAAGATGGAACTTACATTGGGACTCATTTGAATTGTTGCTAATGGTTTGAAACCCCTCTTTGTTGTACATAACTCCTTTAGAAACTTGGCACATTTAGGCATACTTTTGATCATGTCAAGCAAGGGAACAGTCACCTCAACCTTCTTAAGTATCTCAATTAAATCTTGCTTTTCCTCCTCTTGATTCTTGAAAAATCTAGCCAATGCCTTTAGGAATGGCATATCCTTAGGAATTGGATCTCACACTTTATATTCTATTAGCTTCCCTCTTCTCCCAAGTATTTCCTTCTCTTTTGGAGCTTCATCTCCCTTTAAATGCTCCAGATCACTCTCTTGGCCCTCTTTGATCTTAAACTGTCCAGATTTGGAGTTTGATGTTCCCTTACCATTTGAGCTACTATTTGAATGATGTAAAGCATGAGAATCATCCTTGGGACATAAAGGAACATGTTGGGCCTCCTTTGGTGTCAATTTTGGATGCGAAACACCTTCAAAACACAAAGAATTCCCAATGCTATAAAACTGTCCAGATTTGATTTCTTGACTTTGCTTTTGATTCAAACTAATCTATTGAGGTCTAAGGGTGTTTTCCTCATGATTTGGGACTTGTATGCTTTCATTAAGACCCTTAGAATAATTTTCAACCAAAGGAAAAGTGGAGAAATGAGATGAAGAACTATTATTACCATCAAAGATTAAATATGACCAAGAGCTACTTGATGCTTCAAGCTTCCTTCCACTTCTTAATTCAATAGCACTAATGTTCATGACATTCTTTCCTTGATTTTTATCTTGAGAGATTCTACTTGCCATTTGGTTAATATTAATCTTAGTTGACTCTTATCCAGTTTCTGATTTATCTAACTTCTTAATCAAAGCTTCAAATTGGTAGTTCACTTTACCAAATTTGAAATCAACATTTAAGACATGAATGTCCTAAAACCTCTCCTAATATCTACTTGATATTAGCAAGGGTTAACTTAATCACCACTCTAAAACATGAAGTAGTATCAAATACTTTGTTTGAAAAGCTTGGGCCCAAGACTTGTTTTGCAAAATCATTAAAAATCATAACACATCATAGCATTACACAACGAAATTGAATCATATGCATCTATATCAATCACTGCATGCATCTAAAAAAACAAGTCAGATTAAGGGCCATACATTGTGGTGGACAACATGCATGGCATATGGCACAAAACCACATGCCTTAATCACCTCTGTGTCACAAGCCTACTTCTGCAGCTGTCATTTGACAATGTAAATGATGAACTTTCAGTGTGCATCATTTTCACATGCAATATCCGATCAGAGTGATTCAAGCGTCCACTTATAGTTTATCTCGTAAGCTAACTAATGAGATAGGTTTGGACTTGATCTAATAGTTTGATCAAAATTTAGACACCCAGGTATAAAAAGTCACTTTTTACAAAAATTTCACACACCCAAACGCTAAAATCGATCCCTTAATCTCATTAGACCTTTCTAGGGCTTGAACCAAGTATAAAAGGACCTATTTCACCTGATTAACCATATAATATCTCAAATATATCCACATATCAAAATTTGGCTATTCAACGGCCAATTTTCACATTTCACAAAATTTCACCACTTAGTATAAATTGACCTACTTGGCCATTTTCACAACAAAATCACCACTTTATATATTTACCACATATTCACAACTACAATCTTAGCCCAATTAATTATTTCACCATAAAATCACACATATGGGCTAAGATTCATGAATTCACTATAATTTTTCACATTTCACCACTAAAATATGCATGCAAATCCCTATAGAAACTTATATATACAATAATCACTGTGTTTTCATACATTACACAATCTTAGAGATTTTCCATGATAACAGCACCATTATGCTAGTCCAAACTCTTTTCCCTTGCTTAGCTCATTGCTCTGTCCTGTAAAAATGTAACCACGGGGGTGAGATAATAATCTCAGTAATAAAATAACTCACTACTGTCAACTATCACATGCAACTATATGAAAGTATAGCAAATATATAGTTAAGCATAACATATATCATATATTCACTTCAATTTCATTTATATAAATCATTTCACCTCTTTGACCATTTATTCACCATTTTTCACCACTTTTCTAACACAAAGTATGCTCACTACTGACCGAACTTTCAAATCATCTCGACTTTAAACCATAGGCTTGCCTTAGACTAATTACACTTTCATTGGCCCTGAGCTTACCTTTAGTGGTAGGATCACCCAACTCAAAAGTGTTCTATCGCACTTCCGAACTATAATTTCCCTCAATACACACAATGGGGTGTTGTTGACTCCAACATTACATCACATCACATCAATACTAAGGAGTTCGAATCTCCAACAACACACCACAATAGGTACTAAGAAGATAATCTTCAATATCACACTTCAAAAGGCACTAAGGAGATACAATTTTTTAACATCACACCCCATCAAGCACTAAGAAGAATAATGTCATCTTTCACTATACTCCATATAGGTAAACTCTCACCTTTATGATCATACTTTTTGAACCAATCATAGGTTCCCAATCACTACTTTCCACACACGAACACACACATAATTGCACAATTTCACATATTTATTCAATAAAAGTTCATTTTTCATTCAATAACCATGCAATGCTACAATACATGCTCAATTTAAAATAGTTTCATGCAATAGATAGCATACTCATACACAGTTATAACAAATAATCAAACAAAGGAAGTTATTCGGTTACCTCAACCCTTATGTTACTAGAAAAGTGACCCATAGATTTTAGTTACCATAAAAGCTCTATACAAGCTTCTCTCCACAACACACTCATGAAATATGTCAATCTACACAAAATTGACATTATTAGTGAATTAGTTCAATTGACTAAAAACACTTAATTGCTACTTAATGGTACAATTAGTAAATCTTTCATTTCTACTTATCCATTTTAGGTTAATTAATACCTGATTATCACTTTATATCACTTCAAATGATCTCATTTTGGCTAAACACGATTTCCACCTTAATGTTCTTAGTTTTGGGCCAAATTGAGCCAACAGGTTCAAAGTTCTATCATTCAGCTCTAAACCAATTATGAAGCTTTAATTTAACTCTCAAGAACCTTTTTATTACTATTGAGTAAGAAGTAAACCCCTTAAATTTTCTCGATTCAATTTCTCTATAACTCATACTAACA
Organism: Prosopis cineraria; assembly: GCF_029017545.1. Classification (NCBI taxonomy): domain Eukaryota; kingdom Viridiplantae; phylum Streptophyta; class Magnoliopsida; order Fabales; family Fabaceae; genus Prosopis; species Prosopis cineraria. The sequence goes on along the minus strand of NW_026555343.1, from coordinate 26,392,540 downwards.
GAAATTATGGTAGAATGGAAGGTAAGGATTATACGAAGCTTACCCAATAAGTTACTGATCAAAAGTGCCTTCCTATGCTCTGAAAACCTTTGCCTTAGCCAACCTTAGCTTCCTCTCTTCTCCTTCTTGTGTGTTTCTAATTTTTCCTTTTGAAATTCACCCTAATTTCACAATTAAGGGGTCACTTTCTAGTCCATGTGCCTCGTTGCATGTAGCTTGTACCACGGTGCATGGCACAGTAATAGAAATCCTCACCACACGCAAATACTTCAACTTGAAATGCAATCCTTCCACTTATATCTGCCTATTCAATATCTAAAGGACATAAATCATCAACTAATCATTTAAATATCTAATCCTTTACTAATTACCACTTTACCCCTGATTAATAACTAATCACAGGATTAAAAAATTTAGGATGTTACATGTCCAGCCTTCAATTCAATTATGTCATATTGTTATTCATCTTTTCCAAAAGTGAGAAAAGCTTGTTATTATTGGAAGAGTCTTGGATAGGAACTATTTGATTGTTCCTTGAAGTAGTAACCTCTTGATTAGATCTATAAGTCAAATTAGGGTTATTTCTCTAACTAGAGTTATATGCATTCCCATATGGCTCAAATTGACCACTTCCTCCTTATTGTGGGTGATTATATGGCTTTTGTTGTTGATAATAGCAGCAACATCTTCCCTCTTATAGGCATGTGTGCCATTTGAGATAATGTGCATGGTCGAGTGGCAAATGGCACAACTTAGAGCTACCAATGCTCTTGATATAAAATCCATTTGAGGTTGTTTAGAGGTTGTAAGAGACATCTTGAGGAAGTTTAATTGAGAGTAGATATCATCTAGTTAAGCATTAGGAATTGAAGCTTGATAGATTCCATTCACACCTCTTGTGTTCTCCTTTGTGTTGTACTATTGATTATTATTGGCCATCTTCTCTATAACATCCTAAAAATTTTAATCTCGTGATTAGTGATTAATCAAGGGTAAAGTGGTAATTAGTATGGGATTAGAGATTTGGATGATTATTTAATGATTTGTCTGATTAGGATGTTGTATGAACAGATACGGGTGAAAGGAGTACATTTTGGGTCGAAGAAATTGCACATGGTGAAAATAAATCTCACTGCGCCATATGTCGTAGCTTGTGATGCATGTGCCGTAATACATGGACCAAAAAATGCCTTCACAAGTCGTGAAATTTTAGAAATTTTAGAAAAGTGAAATTTAGAAACACATGAGAGGAGGAGAGAAGAAGAGTTGAGAAGCTAGAGAAAGCTATTTCAAGTCATTAGAAGGTGCTTCTAATTGACAACTTATCAGGTAAGTTATGTATAACTCTTGCCTTCCATTCTACACAAATTTCTCTGAAAATAAGTTACAGGAAAATTGAATCTGTGGAATTCAAGAGGTTTGATTTTTGCCCAATAGTAATAAAAAAATTCTCAAAAGTTAAATTAAGACTTTGTGATTAACTCGTAGGCTCAATTTGGCCTTTAGAGAGAGAGATTTAGGGCAGAAATCTGATTTGAGTGAAATAAGACTAGTTAAGGTGATGTAAGGTAGTAATCAAGTAGTAATAGATTTAGAATGAATAAATGAAAAAAAATTTACGGTTGAATATAGCCCTAAGTAGTAAATATGATTTTTTGGTCAAAATGGACTAAATGACTAAAATGTGTCAAATGTGTCCAGATTGGCATATTGGATGTGTGAGTAGAGAAAGGATACTTGAGATAAGTTATTATGGTAGTTGAAATTCATGGGTAACCTTTCTAATGATAGAAGGGTTAAGGTAAATAAATAACTTTTTTTATTTGACTATTTACTATAACTGTGTGTGAGTATACTATGTAATGCGTGAAATGGTTTTGAACTGAGTATGTTTTATAGCATTATGTAAATGTTGCATGAAATAGCTTTTGATGGAATAAAAGCATTGAAATGGGTGATTTCTAGTGTTATGTTAATACATATATGTTATGTATGGAAATGTGTAAAATGATAATGAGGAACCTTAAATGGTTTAGAAAGTATGATCTTAGAGGTAGGAGTTCACCCGAGTGAAGAGGTGGTGATAAGACCATATGGCAGATTCTCCTTAGCGCCCAACGAGGTGCGGTGTTGGAGATAACCTCCTTAGTGCCTTATAAGGCACAGTGTTGGAGATCTTTTTAGTGTCTATTGAGGTATGGTGTTGGACATTTGAAACTTCTTAGTATCTATGTGATACGATATTGGAGTCAACAACACTCCTTTGTATGTATTGGGGGGAAACCATAGTCCGATAATGAGATAGAACATCTTTGGTCGGGTGATTCTACTACTCCAAGTGATCTCAAGGCCAATGAAAGTGTACATTGGTCTAAGGTGAGCTTATGATTTCATGTTAGAGTGATTTGGAGGTTTGGTCGGTAGTGATCATGCTATTGAATACTATGAGTAGAAAAGTGGTAAAAAGTGGAGTAAAGAGGTTAAATATGAAATGTGGATGTAATTTAAGTTAATCCTATGATACATGTTATTTTAATGAGATTTAAATGGTATATTATGCTTTACTTCCATATTGTCACATGTGATAATAATTAGAAGCGAGTTATTCTATTACTGAGATTTTTATCTCACCCTTGTAATTACATGTTTATAGGATCGAGTAATGATCAGGGTAGGGGAAGAGAGTTTGGGCCTGCTTGAGTTGTTGAAAGCCATGTAAACTTGGAGTTTGTGTAATGAACCATGGATTGGGGTATTTAAAAGGTTAAAATGCGAGGAAAAGGTTGGAAGAGGGCTTTTGGATGCAAAACTTAGACTTTGCTTGAATGGTTAAGTTAAATGAAGTAGAATAGGGTGCTTTGGTCGCTTTGATGGCTTAAGTGTGTGTGATTTGGTGAATGGGTTGAGTAGACCCAAAGAATGTCATTAAGATTGTTATAAATGCCTAGAGTAGTTTAAACAACTTAAGTTTTGCATTAAGCTTAGAAACTGACTAGGGATTCCTAATTGTATAGGTTGAGCACTTGAGAAATCATTTGTGGGAGTTTATACTCTCGAGGTGAAATAGTGCAAATGGTAACCCTCGATAATAAGGTAAAAAGTAATTAGAGTAACCTTTTTACTTATTAGCCTATAAAATAATTTACAAGTATTTTATATTAACTACATGCATTATGTTTAATAAAAAGTTAGAGTAGCAAAGTTGCAAAAAGTGATGCATGTGTGTGTGAGTAAAGATGCTTGAAATGTGTGTGGTGACACATGTGCATTTGCATCTATGAGTGTACCCTAGACTAGGGTGGGGGTCGGGTTCCTATTCTATATAAGGCTAGGAAGCCCTAAAGGTCTAAAGCATTGATTATAATCCACTAGTGAGGACTCAAGAATGTATCCACGAGTGTAAGCTAGACTAGGGGAGGGGGTTGTGGCCTTACTCTAAATAAGGCTAAGAAGTTCTAGTGGTTTGAGCATTGATTTTTATCTACTAGTAGGGACACAAGAGAGCTTACTACCCATCTATGATACCTTAGCCTGAGGCAATAGTTGGTGGGCCTGATTTCATGTAAGGTTAGGAAGTCATAGTTCGGGCGTTGAGCATGCTCTGCTAGTAAGAGCCGGGAGTGCATAAGCATAGTGGATGATTGAGCATGGCATCATGTATGTGTGTGTGTACTTATCCATGCTGCTTTTATTGAGATTAATGTTACTCTATCTCTTACATTTAATTTTACTTGCTAATCGATATTTGGGGTTTATCCAAGTTACTAGGATGTATATCTCACTTCATTACCTCTTGTGTACAAGTGAAGAAAGTTTTAGAAGGCCGAAAAGAGGTGAGGAAAGAGTAGCTTTACTTTTGGTAGTGGTATGAAACTACCCTATGATGTAATAAATGTATATAATTAGATTTAAGGGCTTCGGTTGCTAATTAGGAGGCAAACATATGTTTGTGTGGTTTTAGAAACTTACTTGTATAATCTAAATTGTATCTCATCGAGTGTATCACTATGGTGAATACATGGATAGGCCTAGATGCTATTCAAGAAGTTCATAAATGTGATTTTTAACTTGTTCCACTATGGTTATATGTGAAATTTTGGGTGATGATAGTGTATGTGTGTGAAACTTGACCAAAATGGCAAGGCTTGGCACCAATTATGTAAGTCAAGTATATTTGTGATTCCTGGCTATATGGTGAGGCTTAGGCCATATGTTGAAGTCAGACGTGTGAAAGGGGAATAAGTGTGAATGTGTATATGTGATGTAGGGTAATACCTCATATAAAACCACAAGTGTATAAAGTGACATTAAGAGGTCAAAACATATATGTGACATGTTACTTGTGATTAGATGTGTCAATCAAGTGTGTTTAGTTCTTTTAGACTTGGTTTAAGGCCCAAAATAATCTAATGAGGCAAGGTATGGAATATGGGGCACTTAGGGTGCATGTTTTTGAAAGGAAAAATGATTTTTACAATCAGGCATTCAAATTAAGATCGGACCGTGATAAGAAACATTATTTACACACTTTATCTATTTATTTAAGACCCATGTTACATGTTATATTTCCTATTTTGGTACATTCAGTCTTAAAAGCAAAAAAATTGCCTAAGGGGCAAAGTTGTGCACCAGGAGCATTTTGGTCCAAAAATGTAATTTTTATGAAAATTTTGGTTGATGTTGTATTAAATGTGTTTTATGCCAGGGGAACGAATATTTTGAAAATTCAATGTGTTTGGAAGATATTAATTAAAAATCACAAAATTAGAGTTGTTGACTTTGTTGACCTAATTAGAGTTTTGTGCATCTATGAGCATGCATGGTTTCACATGGGGCAGCCCTTGAATTGCATTTTATTATTTATTTTTTATTTAAATAATTAATTTCATGTTCCTAAATATGAATTATTATGTCACATGCATTTATTTAATTAATTTTGTTCATTATGTGACATAGGTGATACATGTAAACTTGAACTTGTATCAATTGGTCAAGAAAGTGCAAGAAGGGCATTTTGGGCAAGAGTGGCATGCTAAATGGCTAAATGATGGGTAGATCAGATTTTTTGAGTGTAAAGCATGGGAATATTCAGACGAGAATAGGAATTATTACCCAACAAATGAGAATGTGTCACTTAAGGGCATGTGCACAAAGTGTGAAGTTTTCCCTTAGACTTTAATTTGTTTTTAAATTAATATCTAGAGCCAAGTCAGATGCAAAACACGTCCTCCTCAGCATTTTATCATATTTTTCATATTCAAACACTCAATTACCATACACTCATTCATCTCTTTCATTTTCTTTTTCTAGTTCATCTTGTTCTTCATTTTCTCCACCTTCTCTCTAGAAACTCTAATTTTTCAGCACCTCCATTTTCATTTCTAGCCATCAAACCTCCATAAAATCACCACCATTCCACTCCTCTCATTGAGCCAACCTCATCCCTACCAATTTCATAGAGATTAAAGTTGGGATTCATTTTCTATCATGGAGCACCACACAACCATGTTGGTTTCTTAAAGGAGCAAGATGATCTTGATGAGTTCAAGCCAAATTCTCCATTGAAATTCTAGGGAGGAGTTGATGGAAGAGGAGCATTGAAGACTACTTTTCGCAAAGCTCAAATTTTTCCTCATCTTGTTTCAATTTCACTAGAATACTATGACTATAGTTGATTATAATTTAATTTGACTTTGTTTCATAGTTGGTTGTAAATGTTTGTGTTGAAACAAGGTTGTTTACTTGAATTTCATCTCCTTTTATTGTTGGAAATTTTAGCAACTGTGTGAATTTGCATTGTAATATATGATTTCAAATAGTAAATGTCTTGTATTGACCTAACATATAACTGTTTGGTAAATGCTTGATGAATTGCGTAAGTTACATAGTCTTGTGCTTGAGTGTGCTCTTGACTGTGGCTTTAGAAGAAGAAATTTGATTAATCACTTGGTTAATCCTTGAGCTAAGCTAGTGAGGTTACTTAAGGGGCTTGCAATTAGCAGGAATTGAATTAGTAAAATTATATTACTTAAAATAGTTGTCTTGAGTAATTACTGTTTCAACCAAAGGGGAGAAGTTGAGTGAGTTGCCATTATCATTTAGAAGTAAGGATTCCTCTATCAACATTTAGAAGCAAGGAAGTTTGTATTAGAAATTTGTCATGACAATAGATTCTAATACATGCACCATGGTGCAAGATGGCATGCTGCAAAACTTGTGGTACATGCCGTAGTGTATGGCATGTTTTTTAGAAAAGTAATTCATTAATTTTCTTAAGAAGTAGGCATGCATCTACGCTTCCGTAAGCCTTTTTTATTAAACTTTGAATTTATATTTGACATGTTTACAAACGAAGTCAAGATCCCACATTTAAAAAAAAAATTAAGGGCTTGTCTATATTTATTGCGTTGTAATTGTATTGTGATGTGTGGTTGTGTAAGTAAAGTTTGAGGTAGAAAATGGGATGTTATAGCTATCATCCTTTTTCACAATTAGGACTAGTGAACCTCAAGGCAACACATTAAGGCATATGAAAGCCTTCTCTAACATCTCCTTAAGTTGTTTCTTAAGTTCTACCAATTCAAAAGAAACCATATGATACAGAGCTTTTGAAATTGGCTAGGTACCAAGCACTAAATCAATTGAGAATTTCACCTCTCATTTCGTTAGTAAACCCGTGATCTAGTTCGCAAACACATCTAGGAACTCTTTTGTAACTCGAATTTTACCAACACTTTCATCATTGTTGCCTTGCACTAAAAAGAAAACCACATACATTTGATAGCCCTTAGAAACCAATATTTTTGCTTGCTCCACTGAAAGAAATCTAGACTGACCAGAGGTTACTGAATGAGTCACAACAAGGGTCACATGAATTGGTAACAAAACCGCCATCTTCCTGGCACAATTTAAGGTAGCATTATTAACCGTCAACCAATCCATCCTAATAATTACATCCATCCTTATATAGGAATTAAGATCAGATCCACCATAGACATCCAATCCTTAAAGCACAATTCCACTCCCATATACACCTTCCTAGTCTTGTCTAGTAAGTAACCTTGATGGTGTAAACACTTCACTATAAAAGAAAGCTCATGCACTAGCAAACACAACTTTTTGACACTCATGGGACACAAATAAATGAGTGGCATCAGAATCAAATAATGCCTCACTCTCTTGTCTATGAATAGAGATTTTACTTGTGATCAAATTTTGACACTGCTTAAGCCTCCTGCCAACAAATTGTATACACTGAGCCCTGCACAATCGATCACTACTTAGAAACCCCACCTTTATTCCTTGGGCAATCTTTTGCAAAATGGCTTGTATCACCACATATATAACACGTCCAACACCTCCCAATATGGTCCCTCCCACAATGGCACAAACAGGTGAGCATATAGTGCTCACTCGAGAAGTCAATGTAGTGACTATCTGACTCGAATACTGTGGAGCCTCAGAATTCCTGGCCCACCAATCCTCCTGCTTTAACCAACCATACCTTAAGGTGATGATCCTCTACTAAAAATTCTCTTGCCTAAGGATCCAGAATCGCTGGCACTAGTATTGTTCCTCTTTGGTACCCCTCCTGAAGGACCCAAAGGAGTAGAACACTGTCCATAATTGTCCCTATTCTTTTCTGTCTCTATCTTTATCTCTCGACCCCGCCTTATAGCTATACGAAGTCGATTACACATTTCTTTGTATGTGGCATAATTCAATAAGGCTATTTGCCTCTTGTATTTTGAGCACATATTCTCTAAAAGTCTCTTCGCCTTTCACCTACTGTCATCCTGTCATGCAAATAGGTCATAAACCTAGAAAGCTGATTGAACTTTTTCACAAATACGTCCTCGTCCAGATCACCCTGCTAGAAGGCATAAAACTTTGCCTCCTTCTCATCTCTAAACAAAGCCTAGAAATGATAGTTGAAGAACTTTTCCTTGAACTAATCTCAGCTAAGTCGACTACCATCAAAGGGCCTCACTAAATTCCACAGTACTTAGCATCTTCTACCAATTGTACAGTAGCCAATATCACCTACTCAAAAGAACACAAGGTGACCTCAAAGATTGTCTCCATTCTCTCGATCCAATTCTCCACATCACCCCCTTCATGCTTCCATTAAATTTCAGCAGACTAAAATATGAGGACATTTTCTAAACCCGATCTATAGGACAACTGAATTTTTAATGAAAAACAAGTAAATGCCTAAGGGGACTATGAACAACAAAAATATGAAAGAAACAACAATTCAATTAATTTAGGTTTGTTATTGTGCCAAATACAAACTGAATGATAAACAAAACCATAAGGCTCCCCAAATCAAAAAAAATGTCATGGGGATAAGAACAACATCATGCCCATTTTCAACTACATCACATCTTACACAAAAAACAAATAAGGGAACGTTTAAGTATTATATATTATATAGCAAGCCATATTAACCTATAACTAATATGAATTCAATAATACAACATGGAAGGCAACTAAATTGTCCCTAAAATCAAGTAATTGTGAAGAGAGAGAATGAACAACAAAAACTTAGATGAAACAACAACAATTCCATTAAGTTCAGCCTGTCTTTTTATCAAGTGCAATCAAAATGATAAATAAACATTATAAGGCACCCCATATATATCATGGGAGGCAAGAACATCATACACATATTAAACTACATCCTGTCCTATACCAAAAAAAAAAACTTATAAGGAGGATGGCCATAAGTACATTTCAAAATACTATCACATTTTCATTCAATCTTCTAGGGTCCCTTGATCAGCATTTCCTTATAACTCACTTGAGTTATGAGATGCATGCAAGAGCTTCTTGACTTAAACTTATTTTTTTCTCTTCTTCAAACATAACATTATGCTTTGATGCATATAAAACATTATGCCTAAAATAAAAATTAATAGCCATAACAAATGAGTCATTTAAGCATTAATACACAATAACAAGAACAAAATATCATTTTGGGCACATAGATAAAATGATGGATGTAAATCTCATAAACGATATGAGAACGTTCATGCCAACTTAAGAATATTAATAACAACTTAAGATTCAACAAGCTATTTTTAAGCATGTAAAATGCTCAAAGCTTACAAATATCTCTTACCTGACATGGCTAAAATACTCATACCTTAATTTAATCATAAGAGAAAAAGAATAGTAATGCAAACAACATACCCCCAAAATTATCAACTTGAGTGTCTTATGGATGCCAAAAATCTTTCATTTACTATTAAATGTACCCTGCCACTTATTTGGCTCAAGCATTTTGTCTATGTTTGCTTGCTCCACACAAACTAAATAAGTGATTTATCATTTGAAAAATGCAATATTAATGATAATAGGTAAAAAAAGAATATAATTTAGTTTCTATGAAAAACAATAATTCTTATATCTAGATCAACAAATGCAGTGAATTCTCCCTCAGATGACCAATGCATGTATACAAAATTAAGAGGAAGCTGCAATCTGAAATAGCATTAATTAATGAAATAAAGATATCCTAAGTTTTCAATACAACTTATTGTTATAACCCCACATATTAAAGCAAGAGCATTTTCAAAAGCTAAAAATGAGATATTAATATGCTATTGAACACTTAAAACTTGTAAATAAAGATAACAAAGCTACTCAATCCTTTTGCATATCAGATGCAACACTTTCTTTTAAAAAAGGGCATGTGAAGAGTAACAAATATCAACCATAAAAATACTTATAGATTCTTAATGTTAGATGTTCTAAATTTTAAAGCCAAATGCATTAAACTAACATTGCTTTTGCAATATTCATTTGGAGGCATTCATTGAAGTCTCATGATGGTATTTGTCATCAATCTTTCTTGACACTATTTCACACATAAAGTAAAAAAGTGCAAATAAAGAATAATTAAATGAACGTAAACTTGTAAAGGAAACTCAATATTCAAAGAAAGGAGCAATATGAAGAATATTTAATTTCAAGAGCATCAAGAAGATGCACACCACTTTTCAATCATTCTAAACATCATTCGAACAAATCCTCACTCACATCACTAATTGCTCCTCCATTGATGCCGTCCATCATGACTACTCAATCATCGCTTCGTCTCCCCAATTCTTCAATCGTTCAGTTCTCCAACGGAGTTGTCTTTCTCAAAACTTGTCACTCACAACTCACTCATACCTTAGATCATCGTTGCTCCTCCATCAAATCCATCCCTCACTGCCGGCCATTGCACAACACTTTAAACTCTTGTGGTTTTCTAAATCATGCAAAGAAAGAAAGAAAGGGTGGCTTTCTTTTTTAAATTTCTTTGTTTAAGATAGGTATTTTGATCAGATGATAACATTGTTAAATGAATAAAAAATTAAGCTTGATTCTTAAAGTATATTTGATCCCTAGGACCAATTGTGGTTCTAACCAGATCTTTTTGACCGATTTTTCCTTCTTTTTTTAACTTTTTTTAATCTTGACATTTTGAAGCCACTGGTTTTCGCAGCACTAAACCTGACCCTAGATCTAATTGTTATTATCTTTATATTTATTAGCCAGCAAATTATTAGGGATTAGATCAGATTTATTATCTAGTCTTTATTTTTCAGATTAGTGAGGAGATTTGATACAATTATGATCTCATCTATTATTCTGATTTTATCTCTCCTCCCCTATATGTATCGCTGTTATCTATGAATGAAATTCAACATATTTGATTGTAAGATCATAACATGGCTGACAGCTAAAAAGTGAACAAGCATCATTCAACTTTGGTCAGACTTAAAGCGCAATGAGAAGAATGGGTACAATCAGCATAGTAAAATCTTCTAATTTATAGTATAAATTTCAATTTTAATCAATGTTTTTATAATTAGATTGGATATTGAATTGGAAAGGTGAACACTTCACAGTTTACATGGTTGAACCGGATTTGACCAATAATGGAACTGATGACATAATAATTAAATAAAAATAACATTAAATGTATATATACAAAAATATAAACAAGAAAAAAATCTGTAATATATTAATAAAATAACATAACTATAAATTAATAATATTATAAATTATAATTTTATGACTTGTCAAATATAAATGAATTTTGATTAAATTAAATATGAATAGATTCAAAAGTATTTGTATTTATATCTATAATTATCATCTTTATAAAAAAAAAGATCTCAAATTATATTTTATACATGTGAATTGTCCAAAAATAAACTTGACTTTTAGTAGGTCTAATTTTTGAATTTTTCTCGTTTTTTTTAAAAAATTTAAGCTTTTTTTTTTAATATTATGTTTAAAACTGCCCGATTTTCTTAAAACCACTCCAATTCCAATTCAACTCCGATTTTTAGCTCAATAACAGCTTAACTCTAATTCAATCTGGCTCAATCATGAAAACAATTTTTTAATCCAAACCAAGCCATTATGATCTAACCGTCCGGTTTTTAAATCATTGATTTCAATTATGAACCACCAATTGTAACAAACATTTCATGCTTTACATATTAAGAAAGACTGATGGATTACATATTAAGAATCAATGAAATATCTATTAATCTATTAATAGAATACATACTTACATGAGATATACTTCCACGGATTGCAGATCTCTCCCATAGCAACTGCTTCCTTGGTGACATACTTCCTGAAACCGGCCAGAAGAAGGAAAATCTAATATATCATGCAGAGGCTCATCCAAATGGTGTATTAAGGGCAGAGTTAATGTTTCCAAAGATATACTAAAGGTGTTTCACTGTGGTAACCAATTAGTACTTCCCTTTGTTCCTCATCTAATATCCTACATGACTAATTCCACGCAAGGGAATATCCTAGTAACTTCAATCTTCCATTTAAAGAATCCAAATGTGAGTGTGTGTAAGCGTGCCTGTCCTTAAATTGTGCGGGCACCTATCTCCAATGACAAAGGACTTCGTCATTTAGCTACAACCAAGATTGACCAGGATGCTTCTTAACACCTCTATGATGCATTAAACTCCTTACCCTAGCAACCTCATCCCATCTACGATTGTCAGCACACATATTTGATGACAAAATATAAGCTCCAGCATCAAAAGGTGCAACTTGAAGCAGGATCTCAGAAACCCACTTTCCCATCTCAGCGTTTTTATGGAGTTGACAAGAAGACAAAAATGATTTCCATACAGAACTGAGGTGAGAGATACAATGATCAAAAATAAACTTCTTCGTCTCAAGTAAGCACCCCGCTCGACCATAAAGATCAACCATACAAGTCAAGTGTTCAAGTCCAGGGTCAATGCAATAAACATCTCTCATCATTTCAAAATATTTGCAACCTTCTTCAAGGAGCCCTTCGTGGCTGCAAGCATTTAAAACCCCTAAGAAGGTAACCTCGTTTGGTGTAATGCCTAGATTAATCATTTCTTTAAAAAGACAAATGGCCTGCCTCCCTTGACCATGCAAGGCATAACCAAATATCATTGAAGTCCACAAAACAACACTTGGATCATTAATTAGTTTGAAAATCATAATAGCATCAACCAAACTTCCAGATTTAGAATACATATCAATTAAAGACGAACCCACATAAGCATCTATTCCATGTCCAACTTTCTGAATATAGGCATGGATCTGCCGACCAACCTCCAAAATTCCTGTGTTGGCACAAGCAGAAATAATGCTTGTGATGGTCCGAATGTCAACTATAACCAGTTCACAAACCATAATCTTAAATAATTTTAAACCTTCTGCAAAATTGCCATTAGAAACATAGCCAGAAACCATTGAACTCCATGAAACTATTTCATCCACTGGTTCATTACAAGAAACTCCAGAAATTTGTGATTTTAGAAAAGTCGGGGGAATTTCTCTGAGGATTAGAGATGCTTTATCCATTCTTGAGCACTTGCAATACATTTCTATAAGTGAACTTCTTATAAAACCATCTCCACTAACGCCAAATTTTAAAACACGCCCATGAAGTTGTCTGCCTAGTGGTAAATGGAATAAAGAAGATGCCAACGTAAGAGCTACGGAAAAAGTGACAGCAGAAAATTGAACTCTACTTTCCATCATAAAATGGAGTTGCTCCAATGCATATCTTTTATAACCACATTGCAGCAGTCCATCTATGACTATATTCCAACTTACGACATCCTTGTAAGGCAAGTTCCTGAATATGTCAAGAGATTTCTCCACATCTCCTGTTTGCATATATGCACCAATCATTATATTCCATGACACAACATCTCTCTCCTCCATCAACTTGAATAATCTCTTTGCATATTCAAAATCTCTGCATTTCAAATAAAGATCAAGCATAGCATTATGCAGCACGACATCTCCATCAATACCAGTTTGCAGCATCCATGCATGGATTGCCTTACCAAACCGGATATTGTTTCCAATGGAGCAGCACTTGAAGACACTGGATAATGTATATTGATTTGGAGCTGTAAATGCTGCCAACATATCTCTGAAAAGGGTAAAGACCATGAAGGAAGAGCCAGATCGAGCATAACCTGATATGAGAATGGACCACGTGTGGGTGTCTTTGAGGAGAATTTCATCAAACAGCTTATGAGCGCTTTCCAAATTGTAGGATTTGAGATAAAGAGTCAAGAGAAAATTGGCAGAGTAAGAAGATTGAAGAGAAGCATTCTTGAGAGCCATTGCATGAAGAGCATCAACCAGTGGTGCATTGGTGAAATGGGGGAGGGGCGATGAGTGGTACCAACAAGACAGAATTGATGGAGTAATTAAATGCTTGAAAGAAGTGAAAAGGGAACGGGAACTCATGCATAGCAATATCATTCTTATTTCACAAAATAACCAAAACCTCAGTCAGCTCGCTCCATTCTAGACCCCCCATGGCATCTGTGGCCATTATATTATGCAATGGCTTCCATCCATAAGCATTGGAAAATGCCACCATACAAAACTTTTGTCATATGCAAGATCTGCATCTTAACAAGAAAAATTGGTTAAAAGCTACGAATAGTCACCAAAAAAAAAAAAGGGCGTTAACTAAAAGGAGTATCACATTAACTAGATATCATAAAATCAGCAAAGGAAAGGAAGCATGTTTTCATATAGAAAGCATTGCAAATCAAGCAAATGATAAGGTCTGTTCAAAGGTTGGTTTATTTCAACATGACAAAAATGAAAAATAGCAATAAATAAAAATAAATTTGCAATCTTCAAATATTATGAACAGGGTCAGGTCTCTATAATTTTATCCATAGAAAATATAACAAATTCAATAAGTTTAACCAGAATAGGCTATTGGGAGAAAGACATGTAATTGATCATAAGAGCAAATAGCATGCCATTAGAGCTAATAGCTTACCGTAGCCACAAGTATACATGTAAAACCATCATCTTAAAAACATCCTAAGCAGGCACAATTGATGTAAAATATCATCACTCAATAATGTACATGAGGGGATGCTTTCATGTTCTAGGCTGGCTGTAATCCCTATAGCAAAAACATGAAATTCACTATAAAACACTACTAGAATGTTGAAACATTGCAGCAGCTTCAAAATAACTCAAGCAAGCTGCAGGAGAATCTATGTTATAAGTACAATGGTTAATCCTTAGGAAATGTAGCAATGTCTCATTATTAATTGAAACAGCAACCCAGACTACAATTTTAACGTCCAATTTCAACCAAAAAGACACTCACGAGCACTTTGTCAAACACTTTGTGGGCATATCTTAGAAGAAGCACCAAACATAATCTAGCCAAGTGCGAATCATGCCAAATCGTGTATATGTATTTCAACAAAACAACTACCACAGTATCCATTACCTAAGCAGAGACAATTAAGCTAGTAACAACAAAGATGAGGCTGGAAAGAGCAAGGAATCATTACATGCATAAGTGCTTCGAATCATTCTCTTGCTTGCACAATGCAATTCACCTCGATTGCTGCAACTTCCTTCTTTCTGCCCTCAATTTATGCTTCCCTCTTCTATCTTCTTATCTCATTCAAATTCCTCCTCTCTTCTTCTCCTACTCAGAAGGTCTTCTCTCTCTAATCTCTTCCTCCCTCTAAAACTCGACTCTCTCTAAACCCACAAGAATTGCTGAAAATTGTCAAACAATGGCGCCTCATGCTCCTTCGTGGTGTGTTAGTTCATGTCCTCAAAGCAATGGGAGGAGAGGCATGGGTGCATGGCCACCTCCTATTTTTTTGGGAGAATTTCATTTCAAGACATGGTAGGTAAATATTTTCCAATTACACCCAAATATTTATGAAATAACTATGCAGGTTTCGAAAACAAACATGATACTAAGTTTCATGGCAAAATGATATTATCACCCCTAGTGTTCAAACAAAAGTACACAGCATGAGAGAAGCCATGTTTGCAAGCAACATGACAGACTTGACAAGCAACGTAAGACAATTTACAAGTAATATTAAATGTTATTTCTACAAGTAATGTTAGTAATTTAACAAATTATGGATGATTTTACACAGGATGAATATTGGACAAGTAATATTTCAATCTTAAAAAGTAACATAATGGAATTTACAAGTGAAATTAAGGGAATTTACATTAATTTTAAGACAAGTACATTATCAAACTTTACAGGACATTTTACTTGTGAAGTTAGTAATTTAATGAGTCATGCATAGGTTTACACAGGTTAGGTATTTGAAAAGTAACATTATGGACTTGACAAGCAATGTAAAACAACTTACAAGTAATGTTATATGTTCTACAGGTTACACTAGTGATTTAACAAGTCATGGATGGTTTTACATAGAATGAATATTGCACAAGTAATATTCTAGTCTTAACAAGCAACAAAAGGGTTTCACAATTTACAAGTGAAGTTAAAGAAATTTATATTAATTTGAAGGCAAATACATTATACTTTACAAGACATTTTACTTGTGAAGTTAGTAATTTAATAAGTTGTGTATAGATTTACACAGGTTAGGTGTTTGACAAGTAACGTTGTGGACTTGACAAGCAACATAAGGCAATTTACAAGTAATATTAGACATTCTACACCATCCACATAACCTGATAGAAGAAGTTAGATTAATACACATGTATAAGACTGGCAGAGCTAGAAAATTAAACACCACAATCCCAGTGCCAGAAAATGGTGGAAACTGCTCAATCATAGATGAATAAAAAAAATAAGCAGTTAAGCACTGACTACAAGCTATATCTAATAACAAATACTCTACTAGAAGAAATACAAAGAGACAGAATGCACTTGAGGTTATTATAGTCTTCTGTAACTATATACAGCTACCAATCCTAAAGTGCAGTTTTAGCAGCCACCTTGTAAGACCTTAATATGATGGAATTGAGCTAGGAATTATTTCTTCATGCTTCTGGAAGTAAATATTTTATCAATGCTCTCCTTACAAGAAGACATCAATACTAACAGCCAAAGCCACAATAACCAGAAGGAAAAGATAATGTATAGGAACTGATTAACAAGGAGAAAATAGCATGCGAAGCAACAGCTACAGGAAAGAGAAGAAGAGATATAAAAGTTGCTCAGAAAAGAAAAGTGCATAACCACTAATGTCCCTGCACTGTTGTAAAGTGACTGTTGTGACATACATTCTGAAAATGTACTGCCAAGACAAACAAAGAAACACCCAACCAATTTATAGCTTATAAAGTGAGAGAAAATAGGAATTATAACTCCCAGGCCCCACCCAGAGCACAGGGGTGAAAAATATTGGGGATATCTTCATCATTGATATTCATCTTGAGAGCGAAAACCCACTTTTTAGGGAGGCAAGCTTCCCTGGAGGAAAATTACAACATATTGCTTTCTGTCTGCTGTTATTAGATCTCCTTGACTCATTAAATAGACCATTTTCAGCTTATAAACAGGAGCCACACCAAACGACAGAAACTTAATTTTATTTCTCCACAAATTTAAGTTGAATTACAGTTTTCCACAAACAGTGGCGATCAATAATCAAAAAACTTAAGATGAAACATAGCGAACAAGAAGAAGTAAGTTCAATAAATAATCCTAAAAAATGAGAGATCCGACCGAACTCCTCCGTAGAGTAAAAAATGTCTCGCTTTGAATTAAATTTGCTAAGCTGCTAAGCAACCACAAGAATCAAGCAAGCGAAATATGAAGAGTAAATGAAAATTCCATTCCCTTCATAATTAAATGAATCAAGAAGAAGAGAATTGGGGTTAACCCCTCCTCCCCAACGCAGACAAATAGCAATTGCAATTCTAAGAGGCATTAAGGAAAAGAAATGGCAACTTGGGAAATCCAACACAAACCCACCATGTCATACTGATAAAGTCAACATTCATCAATATGTGAAGTACCAAAGCGAGAGTGGAAGAATGGAGTAAGCTACATCATGAAGAAAACAAACCCCCTTGTGTGAACCTAGAGCCAAGCTTAGCATAAGAAGACAGCCTGACGTCAAGATCACCCTCGATCTTCCGCGATTCCTTTCTCAGTTCCTCCCAACTTGATTCCGGCAACTGCATGATCGAATCCGACAAACGGATCTTCTAAGAAACCAAACCCAGATCTTCCTACTCCTCCTCCTTCTTTCGTTATCTTCGTATCAAACTTCGTCGAATGGCTATTACAGCAAAAACTCTGGTTCACTCGCATCACCGCCTGCATTCAAATTCAATCCTTGGCTCTGCCTTCGCTTGGTCCCTCACATCTCACAATTTTACAAAGGGGGGAAAGAAAAAGGATCGACCGCCGATAGCCCACCGTAACAAGACCTGCAACCTGCTACCTTTTGATCTAACGTGGCTGCTTGCTTCCTCACGTGGAATGCTCAATGCCCGGGACCCGCGCTCACCTGACTTTCACATGTTGGGCCACTTTGAAAAGTCAAAGGCTACATTTCATCTAACTTTTTTTAAATGTTGGGTTAAGTAGCATATTTGTATTCATACATCTTAAACTTATTTTTAATATAATATTTTTTATTAATTTTTAAAAAATATATAATATTATCCCTTTTATTGATAAATATTAATTTTGACTATAATTAAAAAAGTAAAAAAATGATATCAAAAATTATGGAAGATAATTAAAAAAAATTTTAATCCTTGTTTGTAATTTTGTACTTTAATTTTTTTCTTTTGTAATTTTCTTATCAACAAGCAGTCAAAATTGATTTTTGTTAATATTAGAGGCAATATTGTATTGTTTGTAAAAGTTGAAAGGAAATACTAATTGTACCAAAAAGGAGTTTAGGGTCAAAGAAACTCCTAGACTTGCAATATAATGGTGAAATTATCCTTTAACCCTTAAAAAAATAAAAATATAATAACAAGATAAAAATGAAAATATTACAATTTAAACGTTCTCCTACTAACATTAGGGGAGGGGGAACAAAATTATAATAGGAGACTCGTATCAACTCATAATTAAAACATTTAAGAAGTTCGAAGATATTAGAACAAGTTAGGTGTGACCCTATAAAAGTATACTCTGTTAGAGTTTTAAAAAGCAACAGTCGTATATGCATCAAAAATATTAAGTAAATACTAATATAATTAGTGGTCATCTAAGTCAAATCCTTAATGAGTTAGATTGAAAATTGATTTGAAATAGATTTCAAGTGTATAAACAATACCAAATTGATTGATTTTATTATCTTAGCACAAAGAATTAAAACTTAATTACCGTTTATGATTTTTTTTTTTAATGAAAACAAATGAGTGAATAAGTATTTTTAGAGTGAATGAAGAGTTCTTCAAAGACTTGTAAAATGCTATCCTTGTCAAAATAATTGGGATGAGTTCAATTCTACTTTCAATGGTCACAAGTTTGTTTAAGACAAGCTAGAAACAATTAACACAAATGCGAACCAATAATTAAACTTCTAGTGATTAATCACTCAAGTGATATTAAATACATTGCCAAAATGTAAGTTTGATTAATTTGACATGGTGACAGTCCAAAACAATATCTATTCAACTTTCAAATCTAGTTTAAAACATGAATTCAATCTACTCAATGGCATATAAAGTGACCACATAAGGTAAAATTAAGAAAATTGTGAAAAATCAAGGCAAGTAAATAATTTCACCATGAATTTCAAAAACTCCAGCAAAAATATTTTCAAGTCCAACAGTCAAATTACAAGTTTAATTATCTCAAATGAATATCCAATAAGTCATATATATCACTATAATTAACAATTAACAATTAACAATTAAATTGAAAGTAAGTAACGCTGAAATAGATAAACTTAAATAGAAAGAATTTCTCCTTTTTATAGACCCTAACACTCAAGTATCTCTACAAGCTCCTTGGAACTGATGGATCTTAGCCGCAAAACTTCATCTCCAAGCCTCCAATTTTTTGGTCCAAAAATTGAGAGAAGATGATCAAAGAAATTAAAAATCACGATGCTCCCTCTTCTGCCGAGAAAAAGGAAGGAAAAACGATTGGAAAAAAAAAAAAAAAAACATAAGATACCCCATAATCCGCGCGTTTCAATCCGCGAAATAACCATGAAATCATTCTTCCTAAAACAAAGGAAATCAAAGGAGTTGTTACCTTGTTTTTTTTTTTCAAATAGAGATATCGATGAAAAAAGGAAGAAAATAAATGAAAAAGTAAAATTAGAAAAAGCCAACTAAGAATGAAGGGTAAGATAAAAAATTGCTTCTTCTCTTCCCCATGTAACCACCTACACACAAAAATAATAATAATAAAATCAATAGAAAATAAATTTTTAGAATTAAAAATACTATTCAAAAAAAAATATGCAATAAATCTCAAAAATTTTCTAAAAATATTTCTTTGCCCTTTAACAGAAATATTACTTATTTATTTTAAATTATATCAAAACAAGCATTAAAAACTTAAGATAAGAGGGATAAAAGTATGTAAAATATATGAATTATCAGGTTTTTCCCTTCCCTTCTCTTAGAGGGCTTCTCTCATGATCGGTAAGTCTATTCTTCGTCTCATGGTGAGCGTAAGTGGGGTGGCCATATTGGAATTGTGGGTTGGTGCGTGCGCGCGCAAGAAATCAGGAGGTGATGGAGGCAATTTGGGAACAAATCTTAAAATCAGGAGATGCGAAATGAAGGTGATTTTCAAACATCAACTTTGGAATGGTTTTTTTGATTGGATTTGGCTCCGTGCAAATAGATTGTGGAGGTTTCTTGAGTTCCCCTTCCATCAATTCATGGCTCTCCTCTCTCCCATCCTCTGCTTCCCTTCCACTCACAATCTCAAACTCAAGATTGCCTTTATGGGTCCCCTCCTTCTCACAATTGACGATGAAATTTTCCAACAATTCGGATGTTGTTAGGAATCTCATCAAATGACAAAGGTCTCTAATAATCCATTTGTCACCCAATGAAGTCAAGTCGATCCTCCGCGTTGCCATCGAGTCGATCAACTTGGATAGCATGGTTTATTTACTGTTGGTAGCCTTCCCTTCTCTTCGAATTTTGCTATTGTTTCTCCTTGGCCTTATCTACTTAAGAGGCCATTTGCTTATGCCTCTCCTCCCACCCATTGCTGTGAGGAAGGACACGAACTAGCACTACATGAATTTATGGAGAAATTCTTAGGTACATACCACATCATCCATGATCCATCCAATAAAAATATAATATTCAAATGGCATTGAATATAAATTAATTTTGATATTAGTGATAATAGAAAAAGAAAAGGCAAGAAATCAAATAGATATTTTATTATAAAAATAATGACACATAATATTTTATTTGATTGAATGGTGCAATTTTATTGGATGAGTTATGAATGACATGGTACACCTGGTCTATCCAAGAATTTCTTTAAATTTACGTATTGTCACATATAAATATAATGATAATCACTTGTAAATTTTAAGGTGGCCATAATTGACTTTATAGAAATTTAATTGTGAATAAATAGATAATCTCTTAAATTTATGCATTACCACTTTGACTAAAGTTATTGCTATCCTAGCAAAATAAAACTAAGCTACACTAATGTAGTATTAGTGTGAATTTAGGTCGACCTCTATGAAGAGGTTTAGTTAGAAATTTAGATTTGAAATGTGCTATAAGATAAAAGTGATTTAGGACAAAATTAACCTCAAAACTAAATGAACTAATTAACCTAATTAAAAGGTAAATAAAGTTGGTGTGTAAAAACCTATTAAAAATATGAACTCCTATGTGAATTTGGTCACCTATCCTCATTTGATTATGACATAGTTAGTGTGGTCTCCTCTTTCTTCTCTTTGGTTTTAGTGACTTAGTTATGTTAACCAAGATTTAGCTAAAAACTTGACTAACTCTAATATATAATTATGGTCTTAGAATGTGCCAAAACCTAGCTAGCATTAAGTGTAATGAAAGTGTTACTAACTTGAGTTAATTAAATTAAGCACATATGTAGGAATCAAAATACTCAAGATTATGATTCATGAAGATATTCACAAACATTCTAGTTGGCAAGATTATGATAAGAAAGAAGACATGTTAGTCTCATCAAGCAAGTCAAGATTATGAACAAACTTCATGAGATTGAAATCATGCGCTAAAAAAAATAAAACTCAAGTTGCAACAATCATCTCTCAATTATATGAATTATCACTTGGGATTACAAGTTCAAAGAGTCATACAAATTTGTAATTCTAGATAGAAAAAGTAGAAAGAAGAAATTTAAAATTAGCTAGAAAATAATACAAACTCAAGGTTTACTTCTCTACATAGTAGCTCCTTCAAGAATCTTGCCTTGCATCTTCAAGCAATCTCCAAGCTGAAGCTCCAAAACCATAGTTGAATCTCCCATAAATTCTACCCAAAGAAGACAAGGTTTAATCCTTGTGAAAGGTATTAGGTTTTGAAGAGGAAGAAGAGAAGAGGAGAATGGTGGTGCTCTTGTACAATTTGGATGGTTAGATTGAGAGATATGGAAGAGAGAGTAGAAGTATAGAGAGAGAAATAAGAGAATTTGAAGAACATGAAGATGAAATCTGAAAATGTACTTGCTTCATTTGAAAAATTCATCTAAGCCTAGTTATTTTGTGTTTGGCTAAAATTCTAGGTGGGAGACTTGCTAAACAAGATGCAAAAAAACTCAACACAATTTATTAGGTCAAGTGAGGTTATAAGTAGTCTAGGTTGCAAGTTACTTGGGTGATAATTCCAATGTTGCTCTTCTAATCCCAGATGTGCATTTATATGACAAGCTCTTATACTCCCTTAATTGCCTTGGAATTCATGCTTAATGAAGCTTAAATTCAGATCTAAGATTTGCCTCGAAGCTTCTAAAATACATTGCAATTAACTTGAACTTTAACAAGTTAACTTGATCCCTTATATGCAAGTGCATTGAAACCTCTCGTGTGCCTTATTTTCCCTTAAAAATCATGCCATTTATGTCCCATTTCAGGTCCGAATTATGTTCCAAAATATATCTCCGTGTGCCAAGCCAAAACTTGAATCAAAGTCTCTTCTATGTAAAATGTCATCTAAGACAACAACATGAAATTTTAACTAGGTTATTTTGCACGTGTGATAAAATATAAAATATTCAAACCCTAATCTCTATTTGCATGTATTTTTAAAATCCCTCCAAAGTTTCACAAACACACATGAGAAATATAAAGTAGCCATGCATGCATGCAAATTAAGTCAAATTCACCAAATTGACAAGTCAATCCAAAATATTGACTTTTTAACCTAGGTCCAAATATGACTTTTAAGACCAAATATTTCAACACTATTGGACCTAAAACTAATGCACACAACAAATTTTCAATTTGCCCTTCAATTCCTAACAAAGTGTAAAATGACCAAAATGCCCCTATTATGCATACTTTCTTACTAGGGCACAAAATCCTAATTTTATACCAAGAATACACATTTTAGGGTTTCCTATCATGAAATATGGTCCTAAATACCTAAGAAAAGTAAGCAAAAAATATGACCTATCACACTTGCAATTTAAGAATCAACAACTATTAATTTAAAGAATGTTACTTGTGAATATATAGAAGGTTAGTAATGAATGGATATGGACCATCTTAATTGTAAATCAATAATTAAGAAACCATCTCATGTTTTTTAATATTATTTAGAACTAATTTTTCACAAATTCACATATAACTTTCTTAAAATATAAACGTGACGATCCTTAAATTTCCATGTAACGATATATATATATATATATATATTAAAGTATATGAAGATTGTAATGTCTATCTTGACGTTACTAAACTGTACCCACTCTTAGCATATAAAAGTAATTAGAAGTCATTAAACCCTTAAATTGGGATCCTTAAAATCTTTTGAAAACAAGGTAAACCTTTAAAATATAAGTATTTATCCACAACAGAAGCGTGTAGAAATACATAAATACTATACCATAAAAAATAGGGCAAAATAGTCATACTTGCCAAAAAGGGACCATATGTCATGGCATGTGGTATAGAAAACATTATCATGTCTCTATGTGATGCACTATGACATATTCACCTTATGCAATGGCGCACGTATCCATGACGCTGTCATGACAACTTTTTTGTAAGAATTTTGGACATGCTCCATTTTCTCATATGATGTCTAATTGAAGTGACTGGACTATCCACACGAAGCTTATTTCATAATCTAACTAATGACACAAGTTTTATCTTAATCCAATATTTCTTTTAAAAATTGGATACCTGAATATAAAATGATAATTTTATATCATTTTCTCTCGCATAAGTGTCTAAATCAAGACCTTATGTCATTAGCCCTTACTAAGGCCTTGATCACATTCAATAGAACATTTTTCACATGACAAAATAGATATATTGACAAAAATACATTCACATTCAAATTTAGCCATTCAAATGCCCTTTTTCACATCACAATAAGGCCTTTTTAACATATCCACACAATTTATTTAATTGGCCAAATCTAACACATTGCTTCAATTCAAAACACATAAACATGCACTTGTACTAGTATTTTAACACTCCCTGTCACATTTCACACATTTTCACACCTTAGGGCTAAGATACTTACATACATATCTACAAGTACAGCCAAAATCACATGTATTTATTCTTATGACAACTTATAAACATTTATATTTACAATAGTTCAAATTCATTACACAAACTCCAAGACTACAAAGTAGTAGATCTACTACTCCTGGCCTAAGTCTTTCCCTTTGGTCCTACTAGCATTTGAACTTATATAATGATAACCATAAGATGAGACAAATGTCTTAGTAACTAAAATACTCTAAAACTATATACTAATAAGTAAAACTATAAACAAGCAAATAAAAACTTATTAATATAAATAATCTCTACTATATATATATATCCATATTCATAAATAATTATAATTGCATGCATGATCATCCTATCTAACTGAATCTCCACATTCACCTTGACTAAATCCATAAGCTCTACTTGACCAATTTTGTATAAACTAATCCGAGCTAACCTTCTATGGTAGAATCACTTGGCCATAGATGTTTTATCCCACTTTTAGACTATGGATTCCCCCTATCACACACGCAATCAGGGTTTCGTTACTCTAATAGTAATCACACAAATACTAAGAAGCAAAATCTCCAACACCGCACCTCTTTTGAGCACTAAAGAGAATATATTACAATGCCATATGGACTTTCACATTGCTCCACCTAGGATGAACTCCCACCGTCTATCATGATCATATCTTTTTACTTAATGCACAATCATCTATTCACATATACATAAAATAGTTCGCACACCATTTTAGCTTTTTAAAACAAATTTCCTTTAACATACATAAATTATTTCAATACTTATTTTTATTTCCAAAATCATTCAAGCGTACTATCATGTATATGTTATATTACAATACTTTACTTATAAATAGTTAAAGCAACTAATAAATAGTAAGAATTATCCAATTATCACAACCCTTATATTTCTGGAAAGGGTTGCTTATAGTACTCTCTATACTTTTAGCTATTAACTACTTTGAATAACTCTTGAGCCATATCAATCTACACAATTTAGCATTATATGTCAATTACAAATTAACTATAAGCACTTAGCAATACAATTAAACTAAACTAAGCATGCTTAAACCTCTATAACCACTTCCATTTGGCAACCTTAAGTCTTGACCACTCTTTACAAACCTTCTATTAGCTTCCATACCATCCACCCAAGAATTCCACCCTTCACAATATCCCAATTTAGGCTAAATTGAGTCTACAGCTTCAAAGTTTAACTATTAATCACCAAACTAGTCACAAAATTTTAGTTTAACTCTCAATAGTTCTTTTATAACTATTGAGTCAAAAAACAACTCCTCAAAACTCTCCAATTAAATTTCTCTATATCCTATATTAAAAGAAATTAGGTAGAATAGGAGAGTAGGAAGGTACGAAACTTACCCAGTAAGCAATAGAGCCAAATCATCTACCAATTGCCCAAATACCTTACCCTAGCAAAGCTTCCTTCTTTGTCCTTCTTCCTTGCATTATTTTTCCTTTTCTCCCTTTGGTTCACAAGCTAAGCCACATACTTAATAATAAAATTTCCATGCCACGTGCAGTGGCACATCCTATATATGTCATGGCACATGGCATAATGAGAAAATTCTCGCTGTAGCACACACGCTCTACTTTAAATTACCATTCTCCCACTCTATCCTAATCATCTAATTTTTCAACCATCCAAAATGTCAATTTACCATCCAAAAATCACCATTACAAATTAATCTATTACTTTACTAATTTACTCTTAACTAACAATTACTTTTTGAGTTAAGGATTCAAGATATTACAAATATAAACAAATGACTTTATGTATATAAAAAAGTAAAGAGTGCTTACAAAGGAAAGACGAAGAGTAAAGGAGAAAGAAAATTTTACAAGTGAAAGGGGAAATAGTTTGAAAGAGAGAGAGAGAGAGAGAGTTTGAATTGCTCGATGGATGTATGAGGAGGAGTTGACTCTTCTTATAAATTTTAGAGTGATCTTGGTTTTCTAACATTTGTTTTGTTCTATCACTTCTTGCCTTTTCGTTCTACATTTTATGACTTTACTTTTCATCTTCTTTCTTTTCTTCTTTTTTACTTTTGCGTACCCTTTCTTAGCTTTTATACACACTTGTCTACCTTCTTTCTTCTTTTTCTTTTCTTTTGTCATTTCAAGTTCATTACTTTTTTACTATTACACATTTTGCCAGGCATCTTTGCTTCTTTTTTCTTTGATTACTATTCTTTTTTACTTTTACACAATTTTTCCTTTTCTTTTTTGACTATTCTTCTTCTTTTTCTACCACCACCTTTATTTTTTTCTATTAGAAACTAATTGATATCTTTAAAATCAACACTAAATATGTCTCTGTCTATTATCTTTTGTGTGGAGGACCTCACATCTAAAGTTGTTTGGGATGTTATTGAGATGCTACCTCTTGGATCAGGGAGGCCCATTCTTTTTTAGTTTTTGTTGCTGCCAACTACATCATTAACCTATTCTTTTCAACAAGAAAAGCAATTGACTGTGTCGCCTATTCCTTCACTTGCTTTGAAATGTTTCTAGTGGTGGTTTTAATCCATCTAAGAACTTCTTGGGAATTAGCATATTCTTAATTATATTTGTTCTACCATTTGACTCTAAATCTTCTAACTAGATAATTGACTATAGGACATGGTAGCTTTTCATTTACCATTGCAAAGCACCAACTCATGATCTATGGTACTCTCATATTAGTATCAGAGCTTATGGTTTTTTCTGTAACTATTGATTATTTTGTTTAAACTATTTTATTTTCAAACTATTTTATTCTTTTATTGTGAAAACATTGTTAAGTATATAAGCTTGGACTTAGCAAGGCTAGTAAATCCATTGTATTGGGCAATGGTGTTCCCATCAAACCTAGAAAGAAGAAGAAGAATAGTAAAAAATAAAGATAGTATAAATAGAAAATGAGTTGGTTCAGCAAAATTTTAGGATTTGAATCCAAAAAGGAAGATAGGATGAGTTTAAAAAGTCTCAGTCTATTGTCAAATAGAATTAGTGAACCTGAAGATGAAATAGAAAAAGTCATAGAAAACTAAATTTTTGGAGAAACAGAAATAACTTCGGTCAACCTATAAGAAATATTAACCAATTGGTCTATGTTGAGATTTAAAAAGGAAATTTTATAAAAAGACAACTTTTGATTTCTCATATATAACCCAAACTATAAAAAGATAAATAGGAATTAATAAAGAAAGATAATGTATTCATATGATTCCCAAAAAACCCAAATTTATATGTTTAAGAGATAAAAGACAAGAAAAAGATTTTCAAAAATCCTTGGTAGGAATTATATGGTCAACTTTGTTTAAAGGACCAATCTATTTTGATTGTTTCTCAAACTATGTAACTAGAATAAAAAAACAAAGATTGTAAAGAAGCTTTAGCATCGGAGATTGGCAACCAATACTCTTGGAAAAAAGGAGTCACATACATGGTTGTATAATATAGGATAATGTTTAAAATGCAAAAAACACCAAAATTTTAAAGCCCTAAAAGAATCTCCTAAAGGAGAATCTATATTAATAGAAATTGGAGATCCCTCTAAAACTTTGGTTATAATCCCAAAAAGAATAAAACATAGTGAAATATAGCTAGTCACAAGATGGACTTTTCCAAAATTAGTCAAGCCAAAATGATTAGAACAAGAAAAATTAAAAGAAATAATAAGAATATCAGAAGCAGATATAACATATGAAATATTAAATAGATCAACTTCTTGTAAAATAATGGCAAAAAAACACCCTTAGTAATACCAAAATTAAAACTGTTAAGAGATACTTCTAGTATGGATATAAGCTAATGGTGGTAGATTTCAATCCAAAATTCTTGCAACTAATTTACCAAGCCAAAACTTCTAAAGTTAATGATAATAACTCTGAAGGGAATTTTGAATTAGAAACACAATTAGAAATAAATAGAGAATTTCAACCACCTATAGATTATCAATCCATAAGAAATTCATTAATGGTTATAAGCAGAGAAAATTTTTAAATAGATAATGAATTATTAAGGACAGAATTTATGCTATCAAAAAAATAAAGATAAAAGAAATTGGTTTTTTAATTATTTTACAAAAGAATAACAAAATAAAATAAGTTAAGGTTATTTTAAAGAATTAGAACAACTCAGAGAGCATATATATATATATATATATATTTTCAACTAGTTAGAAACTTATACATATAGTAGTGAAATATTTAATCCTTTTATAGAAAACAATCATCCCTCAATAAATGTAAACACAACTAGAATTAGAAATTGAAAATGTAGAAATAATGTAACTATTACAACAACACAGACCCCATTAGAAAAAATAACAATAAATATAAGAGAAAATAAAATAATAGTCTCTCCTTTAAAAATAACAAATCAACAAGAGGATAAAGGATTACAAAAAATGGTACAGAAAAATAATTATACAAACCAAGCCTTGTATACTTTAGGACAACCATTAGATAGAATAGAAAATAAATTAGAAAATTCAGAAATAAATAAAAATCCACCCACATAAAGTATAAATTCTATGAAGCCATTCCAGAGCAAGCAAAAACAGTTACTTTAAGAAAATGGGAAACAAGAGATAAGAATAATAAAAAATTTATTATTAGATATAAATGAAAAATTAGAAATAAAAATGAAGATTTTATAAGGTGAACATTAGATAAAAATAGTGTCTTTATTACATGATTTGACATAATCAAGTAATTAAAATTCTATATTTAATCTTAAATAAATATATGGAAATTTATACATGATATTATATTGACTAGGTGTTGTCAATGAGAGTTGTAATTCGGGTCAACTTAAACAAGCCCAAAAAAATTCTAGTTAAAATTTCATAATTAATGAGTTCGCACAATAGATCGTTACTATAGAAGATGGAATTATTGTAGAAAATAACAATCAGGAGACAGAGATCACCATTCCATATGACATTTTACTATAATATTCTGGTGGACCTATAAAGTGTATTGTTTATTCTACATATTCAAATTTTATTGGTCATCTCAATGGTTGGTTCCATTTTAGAGATAGGGCCATACTAGCCCCCATGTTTTCTATAGTGGATGAGTTTAATGAATATATGTTATCCATGATTCCCAGATATGAGGTGTTATATTTAAGTTTAGATAGTATTTGTAAGCAAGCAAGATAGAAACATTGACTTAATGAATGATTTATATTTCAACAAGTTTCCAAACTCAATATCAATATCTGGCCTCCTAAATCATGAGTTGAAGCTCCTATTATGCTTTCAAGAAATATTGATAAATCTTTTGGTTTTTGTAATGTTATATGTCTAATTGTTACACAAACAGGAAAACATATTATTGAAGTACAAATAATTTCCGGATCAAATGCTAGGATAAAGATCTAATTTCCAAGGATTGATATATTACCTTCTAACTGCCGACTGCCATTCACATTTCATAGAAGACGATTTTCAATTATATTATCCGTTGCTATGACCATAAACAAGAGTCAGAGTTAGAGCTTGTTTAGCATTAGACTGTACTTACCGAGATTTGTCTTTACATATGGCTAGCTATATGTTATTTTATCTCAAGTGTAGAATAGGAAAGGGTTAAGGATATTAATTCTTGATGTAGATGGTAAGCCCA
Organism: Prosopis cineraria; assembly: GCF_029017545.1. NCBI lineage: Eukaryota > Viridiplantae > Streptophyta > Magnoliopsida > Fabales > Fabaceae > Prosopis > Prosopis cineraria. Next base: position 26,362,930 of record NW_026555343.1, on the reverse strand, counting down.
CAAATGTTACTGCAAACATTGTCTACAAGGAGATCTTCAACAATCTAACTAATGTATGACAGCCATCTATTTGTTGGTGTGCTATACTATTTTATTTTTTAACTATTTTCACTTTTTATTTGATGTAACAAGTTATTGCATTCATCCACAATTTGTTTTTACAAATTATCTGTCTTTCTTTATTTGCTATAACAGCCTGTTGTGACCAAAATTAAATAGGTGTTTAAAATTTATATTTTGTATTATCACCATAATTTGTTTGCGACGTCATTTTTAAATATTAATTATTTAGTTATTTCTTATTATTGTTTTAGGCATATAACTACTTAATATATTTACAATTTGCCACCGTCTTAGAAGAAGTCACACAAATAATAATATCCCTTACAATGCACGGGTGATTAACTAGTTTGATTTGAAGACAGGATACTATCAAATGTATATATCTAAAAAAGATAGTTATAAGATAGTTTTCATAGTCCCATTTGGTCATTATGATTGGAATGTAATGTCATTTGGACTAAAAAAACACCCATTTAGAATTCCATCAAATAATAAATGATATATTTAATCCCATAGCATATATTGATAATATTTTAGTGTTTTACAATTCAATTGAAGAATATGTAAACATCTCAATCAATTTTATGAAATAATAAAAGCCAACGGTTTAATTGTCTCATCCAAAAAAAAGAAATTATTTCCTATAAAGGTAAAATTTTTAAGGATGGAAATATATCAAGGAAAGATAACTCTAACCAGTAGAGTTATAGAATTTGAAAATAAATTTTCAAATAAAATTACAAATAAAATCAATTACAAAGATTTTTATGATGTCTAAATTATATGGCAAATTTTCTTCCAAATATAATAATAAAGATATCATTACTTTTTCAAAGATTAAAGAAAAATCCTCTAGAATGGATGGAAAAAATGACAAAAAGAGTAAAGTAGATAAAACAATAAGTCAAAAGCCTATCCCGTTTGAGAATAGCTAACCGTATAACTTTTAAGATAGTAGAGACAAGCGCATCAGATATAGGATATGGAGAAATCCTGAAATAGTTAGGAGATAAAAAAGAAATAGTTAGATTCTATTCAAGAGTATGGAAAAAGGCTTAATAGCAATATTCCACTATTAAAAAAGAAATTTTATCTACCATTTTGTGTATTTCAAAATTTCAAGACGATTTGATAAATTAAATTTTTTTTAAATAAAGTAGATGTTTTTACAAAAAAGCTGTTAAAAATTTGGTTTCAAAATAAATTTTTATCTTATGGCAAGCAATTTTATCTTGTTTTGATTTCGATATACAATTTATAAAAGGAGAAGACAACTCTTCCATATTTCGTAATAAGAGAATTTTTACAGAGAAAATCCTTCCAAAATGAGTAAAGTTACTACCTTAAAAGATAAAGGTGAAGCTTTAACATTAAAGCCAACCACTCCTCAAGAGCCATAGACCTATCAACAAGCCACAATCCAAACAGTCAAACTGGATCCTAGTCAATATATCTTAAAGAAATACTCACTGACTATCTATACTATAGAGCCAAAATTCCAAAGAGAATGAATTATTCACACCATACAGGCAATTTTTCCTCCTCATAAAGAAGAAGAAATATGGAATTACATTCTGGTAATTATGAAAAAGGATAAAAAATATTATGAGTTAATTTTAGTGGCATCAAGATCCATCACAATTACTCATCAATAAAAAGATGAAAGTCTTTATAGCCAAATAAAAATCCAAAAGGTATTAACTTACACTAGTTGGGGTTATTCACCTTATATAGTAAAAATTTTTCCAATAAACTATATGACCAAGTTTATAATTGCTTTGGCTATAAAGAGGCATGGTATAATGTTTTATATTACAAAAATTATGAGACCTCTTGGTTTTCTAGTTTGACCAGAACTATCTAAAAAATTTTTCAAAATGGTTCACATTTTTGGACCAGTAAATAAAATACTCCCTCTAGTGGTGGTTGAGGGATATGATTGTTTTAAAGACAAAACCAATTTTAAAGAAAGTTAAAAGGCATCTTATTTTATTTTTATCTTATGAGAGTACTATGGATTATGAATTGGTGCTTTATAGTGGTAAATGAAAAGCCACCATATCCTATAGTCAATTATCTAATTAGAAGATTTAGAGTTAAATTGTGGGATAAATATAATAAAAAAATGTTAATACCTAAGCAGTTCTTGAATGGATTAAAACCACCATTAGAAACATGCCAAAGTATGTGAAGAAACAGGCAACACAATCAACTGCTTTTCTTACCAAAAAGAATAAGTTAATGACACAGTTGACAATAGCAACAACTAAGGAAAAAGGAGCCTCCCTTATCCAAGAAGTAGCATCTTAAGCATCCAATCAGATTCAAATGTGGAGTCCTCCACACCAAGAGATAAAAGATGAAGACATATTGGGCACTGATTTTGAAGAATATCAATTGGTTACCAATAGATAAAAATAAAGGTGGTGGTAGACAGAGAAAAAGAATAGTCAAAAAAGAAAAAAGAAAAGAAAAAGTATGTAAAAGTAAAAAAGAATAGTGATAAAAAAAGAAGATAAAGATACTCGACAAATGTGCAATAGTTAAAAGATAATAAACTTGAAATGACAAAAGAAAAGAAAAAGAGGAAAGAAGGCAGACAAATGAATACAAAAATCAAGAAAGGGTGTGAAAAGCAAAGTCATAAATTGTGAAAAGAAAAGGTAATAAATGACGGAACAAAATAAATGTCAGACTTTCCTTTTAAGTACTTTGTACTTTTCTTTACATAAATAAATTCATATGTTTATATTCATATTATTTCTTAACTTTTATATACTTTTATATATAGAGAGAGAGAGAGAGAGATTCATGAAATCATCTATCCATTTACAATTAATTTTGAAAAAAAAATAATTATTAATTCTTATAGTTTTAACATTTTTTGCTATGTCCCTGTAATTTTTTTGTTTCTCCAAGTTCCTCTAGTTTATCCTATCTACAATACTAGTCTTTCTATTTTTGAATCTACCGAAAAGGATGATGTAATAGCACTAATAGTGTTAAGTATGCAGACCTGTGCCTTACACTATTAACCTATCTTAAGCAGAATTATGATTTATTAGATTAATAGTGACGTTCACCCTATTTTGTTTCATATTTAATGTTTCAATCTATAGAAGCATAATTCCACTTCAACATAAAGATTAACATCAATGCTCACATGTCAACATATTTAGTATTGTTAGTGCTATCTCATCATTCTTTTAGGCATATTAAAAAAGTAGAGGAACTAATATTACACACTGAATAAATTAGAGAACTTGAAGCAACGAAAAAACTAGATGGACCTGTACCAAAATATCTTAAAATTAGAGGGACTAATAGTTATATTTTAGATTAAGGTTCATTTTTAACCCTAAAATTTTTTTTAGGAATGCTAGGCATCCTATACTAGTAAATAGGACAATTTTTTCCCTGAATCATTTTTTCAAGGAGCAAAAAAACCTTCCATTAATTACCTATTAACTTTGCCATTTTATATGGAAATGGCATGTGTGTTATGTAACATCCTGAAAATTTACCCCATGATAATCAACATAATTAAGGATAATTAAGTAGGACTTATGTGGTATGTGGTTAAAAGGGACTAATAAGTGTCATTAGTTCGGATTTCAAGTATAGATTTGGGTCCAAAGTGAAATTAGGTCACTTGGGCATCAAAAGTAAAGAAAAACAAAGAGAAAAGCCTCTGTGTCATATGCCACAGCGCATGTGTGATTTGAGGAATTAAGTCGTGAAACAGAGAAAAAATCAAAAGAGAAAGAAAAGGGAACATGAGAAGAAGCAAGGAGCTGTACTAGGGCTTTGACTTTGAGAAGGTTTGAGAAATTTTGAAGCTATCAAACTCTAAGAGTAAGTTTTCTAACCTATTCTTCTTCCTTTCCAATCAATTTTTTTAATATTTAAGTTAGGGTTTAAGTTGACAAAGTAATTTTCAATCTATACGAGTTGTGGGTCCGAACTCATTGACTCAGATAGAACTAATAAAAGTTGTTTAGATTATTGAAATGTAGTATTAAAGATTTTATAAGTTTTTGGTTGGTAAGCTTCGTTAATGCCAAAAAATAGGGCATTAAATTTGAGTTATGAAGGTTGTTACAAAATTAGTGACCGTAAAAACATTTAATGAAGCTAATGTGGGCCAAAGAGAGTTAATATACCTAATGGATAAGCCTAAATGTGAGAAATGAGGTCTTTGGGTATTTTAGAAATGAAGAGTAAGAGTTGAAAGTGTGCATTTGGTAATGTTGATGACTTTGGATTTGATTAATTGTAGATAAATCGTTTGGGCACCATATTTGGTTTGAAAAGCGAGTTTGAAAGTAAGTTATTGAGGGGTAAATCCTTAACCTCTCAAATGTTTAAGATAACCAAGGGAACCCTATCTTTAGTAGTTGGTTGTTAATTATATTATATTGTAAAAATAAGTTTATTTGCATGTATAATTGAAATTGTGAATGTGAAAACATACCATAAACCATATGATAGTGTATTAAACTTGATTTAACATGAAAAATGGAGTTGAATTCGAAATAGTTTTCAAACTATAAATATGTATTGGAATGAGAAGTGTATGATGAGTCATGTGATGATAATTTGGATGTATTAGCATGTGAATACTAAATGTGTGGCTAAATGAGAATTTGAAGCATGTTATGAAAATGAGAATTGAAGTGGTTAATGGTTGTGAAAATAATATTGATACTCACTTAGGTAGTGTACTATTGTAAACCTAATGTGTTAATGTGAAGTAAATTAAATTATAAAATGAGTGAACATATTACAATGTATGATCATTTGGGGAAGTTTACCCAGGGAGACGAGTAGAAAATTCATATGGCATTTATGGCTGCCTTCAGGTGCACAAAGTTTAGCCTTATCCTACTACTTATCAAGGGACTGTCCCATAGTTTATTGAGGAACTTGAATCTAGCTATTTCCATCTGTTTGTCAAGGAGACTAGTTTAAGGTATATGACATGGTTTGAGAGTGAGTATTATAATCTTTAATCAAGTCATAGCTCATAATTAGTGAGCTTAGATAGTCTAGTCATATGGACGAAGCCCTAATTGATTAATAGCCTATGGTTGTTAGTTAGAAGGTATAAGGAGCACCTAAGGATGGTCTGATCATACATATGTGTATTCAACATGTCACATGGTTGTTAAGTTTGTGGCGAGTCATGATTGTTAATTAGACTATTATCATATAGTTGTCTGTATTGTGCATGTCTTATGGTGTGAACATGTGAAAAATGAAAAAGCTAAATTGTGAAACTACTACTTGTATTGTATATAATCTTAGATGTTTGAGTATTCGACTCCCACTTATGTGTTTTTATCAACTGGTATGCAACTGTATAGAGTTGATGCATCTTGGTTATTGAATGGTTATACTCACTCTTTTCTTTCAATATTTTACAGGCTCTAGCTCCGAGGTGGAAAGGAAAAAGGCTCAAGAGGCTTAGGAATCTTGGATTCCTATTGTAATGCCTCTTACTTTCATTTTTTTGTGTAATAGTTAAAATATTATCAATTAGGATACATTTTTATTTATACTTAAACTATGTTATCACTTATAATTGTGAGATGTATTTTAGGCCTTAGGATGTTATATGTAATTTGCTAAAGTGTTAATAAGGCCGAAATACTAGTGAAAGTGTAGGAATATTGATTAGATCATAATTATGAGAATTAATTGAACAAATGCAATGCTAAAACCCCCTTTCTATTTTTTATTGTAAAAGGGGTTGACGAGTAAAAATTTGATATTGTCAAGTATATGTGCATGTGATGTATTATACAAGTAATCCTAAGTCTTTTAAGCGTGTTTTGGGTGTTGAATAGCTATTAGCACTTGTATAGGGTTTTGGACACCCTGAAATTGCGAAAAGCATAAAAAAGTTGTGAAAATGTTTTTGGGGTGTCCATCATCCTTGTATGACCTATTTTAGGAGTAAAACCTGTGCCATTAGCTAATTTATAAAAAGAACTTTTTGTAAACACCTAGATCGCCCCATTTGAATGTCAGACAGGGAAATTGGAAATAGCAAAAGTTGCTTTGAGTTGCTATCAAATGGCAATAGAATAGCTATCTGATATGTGCATCACACCTCAACACATGGTGCCTGCACCGTGGCGTGTGGTATAAAGAGGGACGATCGCGCCACATGTGCACATGCCACAACATGTTGCTCTGTTTTTCATTCCTTGATAATTTTTCAACTAATTTTGAATATTTTCATTCTCATGAGGTATCTCATGCTTCCAAAACAATAGTTTACTCTGATTAAAAGTTTGATAAATGATTTTTGAGTAATTATAAATTATAAAAAACTTAGAATCCCATTTCTATAAATAACAAACTTGATAATCTCATTAGATTGGCCCATTAATTGCATTGGATTTGGAGTTAAAAGGAGTTTGAAATTGGAGATTTTATAACTTGCTATCAAATATTATATGTAGAGTACACGAGCAATGACAAGTAGGACTTTGATCCTATCCTTTAGTGCTAATTTGTTCCTGAATTTCTTTTCCTAAATCATTAGACACCTTGAAGTTTTGTTAAAATTAAATTTAATAAATATTATTAAAATATTAAATATTTTAGTTATTAATAATTTAAATATTATTATTTATAACTTGCACGTCAAGATTTGTAAATAATAATATAATATTTACCAATAATAATATGCATGCTCTGGACTCTTCTTGGAGGAACCACCATTCTTCTCTTCCATACCAAACTAGACATAAAAGGAAAACAAGATAAAACAAGTTGCCTGGTTGCCAAAAGCAGTACTTCACTTGAAACCAACAGGGTTGTACTGAGTTTTTCTTAGATCCTGTATTAGGTAAGGGAAAAATTCCTTCTTTAAACTGTGAACATTAGAAATTTTTAGCACTCCTAGCCCTCCTTCTTGAATTAAGTTAAGGCTACCCCTTATGCATAGTTTCGCCCTTATGTCAAAATCTGAAATAACTTTTTTAAGCTAGTTCCACCAAGTCTTGCTTTCTTGTGAAAGTCTTGGCTTGCTCTTTTTCCATATCTGTTGATGTCATAGGAATTCTCTCTGAAACAATCCGGAGAAATAGATTGATATAAGTTAGATTCGGAAATTTCTTCATGGCAACAAAAGTTCCATCAATTACAATGGCATTGCATGCTATTATTTAAAGTTGACTTTCTTCTTTGGTGCCTTAAGTGGATCTGAATCATACCACCCTGTTGGTTTTTCGAGGAGTTGTTGTCATGTACCTGGGGCAACTGAATATTTCACATGATAATCAAACTCATTAAATTGGCTCATAAATTTATTTGTAAATATTATTATATCATTATTTTTAAATCTTCATTCACAATTTACAAGTTATATATAAATTTTTATAAAACTCACAATTTACAAGTTATATATAAATTTTTATAAAACTAGTTTGAGCTGTTAATATTAAAAAATAATTTATAAATTTTGAATGAATAATTATAAATAATAATATTTAAATTGTTAAATATTAAAATATTTAATATTTTAACAAGATCTCAAGGCGTTCAACATGCCTAAAAAAAAGAGTTTAGGAGCATATTAGCAACAAAGGATATGATAAAAGTTTTATCTATTATTTTGTATAGACCCCACACATATGTCATATCAGTAGAAAACAAACAAGTTAATGAGTAACTAACGAAAGAGATTTTTTTGTCCTTGAAAAAATGATTCAAGAGAAAATTGTCTCACTTTTTAAGTGCAAAATGCCCAGCGCTTATCGAAAGAAATTTTAGAAATAACCCTTATAAATTTCCCTTTGACTTTTTATAAATTCACAAATAATCTTTCTTAAATTCACAGCTACCTTTCAAAATTAATGCATTTTCAACAATATATCCCATGTAATACAAGAAAGGCATGCATTACAGGAAAGAGGTGTGTGTGATGAAAGGTTTTTAAAAATCGGGTCGCGCATTAAACCAAATCTAAGATTAATTTAAGAGTTAATGGTTCAACTGATCGAATCATTCATGATAATTTAATACATTTTAAATTATATATATATATATATATCATGAAATAAATCCATCTATGTAATAATAAAAATTAATATTTAACTAAAAATATTCATATAAAGATAAAAAAATTATAAGTTATTTATATATTTTTTAAAATAATAATATTTTAGTAGATTTCATTTCATCTGCTTATTTTTTATAAGTATAAATAGTATCTAATAATATTAATATAAATCCATAAATAGATTATTTTATCACCCTCTCATTCCAAATTGCTTCCCGCCAATTGCATTCGCGTGGAGAGGAAAGAAACCGCACTGACATTGAAGAATAAGAGGTACATGAAGTAAATTGATCCGCTGCACACATCCTTGCTCTGAGATGTCATGGGGCCCACGTTCATCTTCTTCTTTCCCTCTCTTCTGTCTTCTCTTTGCCGCCGAGCGTCTCGTTCGGCTTCTCGACTTTCATCTGTCTGAGGCTTCATAACAGATCTAGAAGTTTTCTGACTCAAAAAACAAATCCATGGTAATTTTTTGCTACAAAATATCTTCTTTTTTATCCTCTTCATCGTCATCTTCTCTATGGTCCAATGTTTTCGGAACTAGATCGGACATTAAACTAAAAAAGTCAGCGACCGGTTGGACCACGGTGATGTAATAATTAAATTAAAAAAAATTATATATGTATATAATAATTTAAATATAAGAAATACATATGAAATTACTATTGAACTTAAAAAAATCAAATATTTTAAGTTTTTGAACTTAAAAAAATCAAATATTTTAAGTTTATCATGACTTAACAAGCCATAGATACAATATAATATCAAATGATTAAAAAAATTAGTCATTTTTATAAAAACATTTGCTAAAAAATAAAAAAAAAAATTTTGAACAGTCCGATTTTTGAAAACCGGATCCGATTCCCGGCTTGATTCTAATTCTTAATCCGACCGTTGGTTCGAAACAGCTCAAACCAGCTCAACTCTTAAAATAATTTTTTCCTTTGAACCAGACCGATCGACGGTCCGATCAGTCCGACTGGCTGGTCCAATCTAATTTTCAAAACAGTGCTTTGGTCCTTCCACGTTCCTCTCTTTTCTGGTTTGTTGACCGATTGATCTATTTTTTGACTTGTTTGATTACCCTTTGATTTTTCTACCTCAACTGGATTGGACAAGTGACCGGTTCCGGTCTTAAAGTCTTAGTGTGATACAGACTCATCTTCCTTAGAGTGATGTAATTGAAAAGCATATGCATTATTACAAGATATTCCTTATCATAATTTTGTAAGGATTTAGTGACAAAAATAACATTTGTAAACAATATATTCTTAATTTTCTCACCAAATAAACCTAATTAAATAACATCAGCTTTTTTTTTTTGGGTGAAATTGGATCATCAATCCATTTTTATTCTTTTGAATTTGATTAATCTGAAAGAGAGTCAATAATGGTCATCGTAACCTCAAATTTGAGATCGAAAATAATTAACATATTATACAAATCTCTCGCCTTCAGACCATAGCCATTGGCTTCTATTTTATAAATCCAATCTTGCGTATGAATGATAAAGACTATGATCTACTTGACCCATGAATTAAAACAAAAATGAATGATCCGTCAAACAAAGGCAGAAAAAGCAGCAGCAAATAAATTACTTTTTTTTTCCAGCAAGCAAATAAATTCCTTAAAAAATTAAACAACATAATAATCTAATATTATCTTCCGTGTTTCAAAATGCATCTTTTCTTCCTTCTTCTATTTGGTTACTTTGAGAGCCAATAAACAATGAGAAACAACGTACATGCGGCAATCACAGCTGACAATATAAGAGTATCCCTGGACCGTTTCCTTTGTATTGAACCTTAAAAGAGCAGAAGAATTAGATTAACAAAATAACGACCAGAGAGAGAGAACAGCAAAACATCAAAAGCAATGTCAAAAACACTAGCCTGCTTAATTACTTGTTTTCAGAACAGTTTTTTGTTTTGAAAAACAAAACAAAAAAAAAATATTGAAAACATGTTTTCTGTTATGAGAGAAAGTTAAAAGTTGGTCTGAAGAACTATAAGAACCAGAACATCTTTTAGATGTTTTGTTACTTTTGCAAAACTGAAAATAGACATATCATGGTTTTATCAACTATCACGTTAATAAAATAAATTATTCTTTCACTTTTATTTCACCAATTTAGATATGTTTTTCAAAATTCAACAGATTTTTTTCATTTTTTATTTCTAAAACTTGTTCTGAAAAACTACTCTATAAAATTGTTTTAAAAACATAAAAACAAAAAATAAAATCAAACAAGCCTATTCACATTGCATCACAACATACCAAGCAAACTTCGAATCATAGGGAACTTATCGCCGAGAAGTTTCACTTTCCCTTGAACATCACCAAACAAAGCCCTTTGAGACCCCAAAACAGATCTTGTTGCTTGAGCTTGACTAATTACATCATCAATCTGGGAAGCAAAAAGAAAATATGGAGATAATTTTTTTTTTTTATTACGAAACAGCTGATATGAAATAAGTTAGTATAAACACATCACCATCTAAGGATGGAAGCAGCCTTATTTGAATTTCAATCAATAACATATCCTTCAAAAATGCTACGAATGCAGATATGACAATTATAAAGAATACAATTATTGAAGCACCATGAACTTCAATAGTTGTTGGCAATCGCCAAATCTAACATGCATAATTGCTATGAAGAACTAAAGACATGGAGGAGGAAGAGAGGGCAATTGCCTAAAAAGAAACATCTCTAATACTAACGGGCTACAAAGAGATCTCAATATGAAAACTGATTTTAGCATTATATTACTACTACAGAGAATGGCCTTGAGCGAGCCCCAAGTAAAAAGCAAGGTCCATTTAATAAGATTTCCAAGAGATGTATATTTGTTGAGCATTCAAATAAGACTACAGGAGGTACCTATGAGGAAACTAGAACAAATAACTTTGAGCCCTGTTAAGAAGGGTAGAGGAAGGCCAAAGAGAACACTTCTTAAAGTTATTGATCGAGACTTCTTAATTAATAATATTTCTAAAAGCTTAATAAATAATAGAATACAATGGTATCGTATAATCCACATAGTTGACCCCACCTAGTGAGAGAATTGTAGCATTCTTTACTGCTCCCTACATATTTTCATATATAAGCAAATTATTAATCTTTCATCAATTATACCTAGGTAGAAGAGTAGAAGTTGATATCTTGAACTATTATAATCTCAATATTGTAAGCATTCCATTAGTGAAAAGTGCACCTAGATCATTTTTAGTGATCATTCTTATTGGTTTCCAAACTCTTTTCCACCCAGAAATATCCAAGATTTCCAAACACATGCTGCTTTAGTGTAAATATAACAAGACGTTGAATCATCTGCTATTCTGCTCTAATCGTTTGATGAGCAAAAGCAAGGGTTTTAAGATCTATTTTTATCATTATCACCGTTTCAGTGGCTGATTTTGTTATTGTTGCTTGTCTTAAATAATTGAAGAGGCGAGAGTTTGACAAGAAACTATCCGGAACTTCCAAGGGAGGTGCTCCAGCAGAAGTATTGCCATTAATATTGAAGACCATCAAACTTCACGATGCAATACACACACACTCACGCTCACACTGATTTGAACAGAACAGGAAAAGGGAGAAGAAACAGAAACAGAGAGTAAGAGAGAGGAGACGAGAACAGAGAGAGAAGGAAGGAGGGAGAGAGACAGAACCAAAGAAATAGAAAGGGGGGAAGCTGTCAGCACATTGTATCAAAATTCATTCATTCATCAAAGTAAGAACTCTCTTCATGTGCTGCATGGTGGCTTTTTATAGAAGGCACAATTAAGGTTTCCTTCTTATGAAGGAAACATAAAACAAAAAAAAAAAAAATAAGCTTGAGGTTTCCTTCCCTAAAAGGAAACATCTACTTACAGCTGATTTAATACATGAAGTGATAAAACAGCCCACTTGCTAAATAGAGTAAAAACACAAAAAGTAATAAAACATAAAATTAAGATAGATATCCTCTTATAGCAGGCTTTTTCAAAATATATTAATTCTTATATTTCATCATTTCTCCCCCGCTTGATGGAACTCTCCTCCGGAGAGTAAAAAAAGTTGAAGTAACTCCACTAGAGTGTGATGTAGGGAATCCCTCCACGTAGCAATTAATCTGGAGATCCTTTCCAACATATAAGGTAGTGGAAAATGAGATGTGTGGAAAGTAAGCAATATGATCATAATGATTTGGAAAACCTTTCCAATGAACAAGGTAGCTGTAGAAGTTGTTATCAAATGGGACAATAATGTTCTTTCATAACCAAAACAACTTTTGCAGTAAATGGTATAGCACATGGATGATTAAAAATAGGAATCTAACAAAGTTCAACACTCTTGTCAAGATCCCTAACTTGCTCCCACTCATAAGCCTCTACTGCCTATGTGATGATCTTTAGTCAACAATTTGAAGCCTTGATTCACTTTAAGACTAATGCCCTCATTTTTCATAGAGATTTCTTCTGGCTCAAATTCTTTCTCTTGCTTCATAGTAACATCTATGTCACTTCCATTTACTGACTTGAGCTCTTTCATAGGAATGCTTTCACTCCCAATTACAAGACCATGAATACTATTAGTATCCCTTTTTGGCATAACTGATATAGGTGTAGCCTTTTTGATGAGGTATCATTCTTTTGTGCCTTGAAAATATCATAATTCTGTCTTGAAAAAGTTATCTCCATGCCCCTCTGATGGCCTAAACATTTGAGAGCCCTTAAGGCCTCATCAAACTTACTATTCATATACTCCTTCAACTCTTGAATTTTGTGATCCACATATTCCCTTTGAGACCTTTCAGATTCCTCAAGATCACCTTTAAGAATTCTGGACATAATGAACAAAAACTAAAATTCCAGAAATGATTTCTTGCACATAAGATAGGCCAGCAAGCTGTGAAAGCCACAAAAGATGAAATTTTTCCCCAAATAATGCTTTGGATGATGATTCAGGGTTCTTAGGTTGATCAGAACCAAAGAAACTCCTTGAAAACACCAAAAGAAGTGTTGAAAATCAGATCTGGAGGTTCTGTATGGACAGCACATGTAGTGGCGTGTTGGAGCATGAGGACAACACCCAGAGAGCTTCCCCAGCGTGTGACTGCATTTGTGGGAGAGGTCGGAGGTGGGTCTCTGGATTCTGGCTGGATTCTTCCTTTCAAACACAATGGAGGTGGTGGTTTTGAGATCTGATGTCGAGAAGTATGGCTCTGGGCTTTGGCAGCATGAAACAGAGGGTTCAGGGAGATTGCCAGTAAGTTTCTTTGTTTTCCTGGTGACGGAAGTACCAAAGGAGCATAGAAACGCAAGCTCTGATACCAAATTGATGCAATACACACACACTCATGCTCACACTGATTTGAACAGAATAGGAAAAGGGAGAAGAAACAGAAACAGAGAGTGAGAGAAAGGAGACAAGAGCAGAGAGGGAGAGAAGAGACACAGTAAACAGAGAGAGAAGGAAGCACGGAGAGAGACAAAACCAAAGGAATAGAAAGGGGGGAAGCTATCAGCACATTGTATCAGAATTCATTCATTCATCAAAGTCTAAGAACTCTCTTACATGTGCTGCATGGTGGCTTTTTATCAAAGCCACAGTTAAGGTTTCCTTCTTATGAAGGAAACATTAAACAAAGTAAAATATAAGCTTGAGGTTTCGTTCCCTATAAGGAAACATCTACTTGCGGCTCATTTAACACATGAAGTGATAAAATAGCCCACTTGCTAAATAGAGTAAAAAACAAAAAGTAATAAAATATAAAAGTAAGATAGATTTCCTCTTATAGCAGGCTTCTTCAAAATATATTAATTCCTATATTTCATCACTTCAAAGAAAAGTAACAAATGTACATACAATAATGTTAAAATATAAATACCCAAATGTTGGATTAGGCTGAAGAAATTGTTAGCCAAAGCAACATGAAATCCTACAAATTTAAGCCATAACTAGAGTGTAAGTCTGCATTAACATGCTAGTAAGTCTGCATTAACATGCTAGTTATCTTTCTCGACACCACTTTTACCTGATCATTCATCTTCCTTATTTTGAAACTTTTACTCATTATCTTGTTTCGTACATCTCCTTAATATATGACCATAACAGAAACTTAAGATGATTTTCATATCATCTTCAAGTAACACTAGGATACACCAATTTTACCATGTTCATTTCTTGGCCTAACAGAAAAGGATATATAACAAACAATAAAATCCAGTCTTTCATAAAGGTAATATCAATTTTTTTGCAAAAATCAAGACATAGTTCCACACTCAGGTTGTTCCATTCATACTAACACTTTGCCACACGTTCCTTCCCATTTTTGTTTCACCGAGGATGATGAAAAAATTTACTGATTTCTAATGAACTTTGTCCTATTTTACTTAACATACACAATTTTCTCTTCTTTTGCGATTCTACTTATAGTCCCTTAAGATTCTAAGCTTATTCAGAAGTTTCAATTTCTAATTTAAAAAAACCTCCAAGGGATACATTTAACTGGCAGTAGTTAAGATAGTTAGAATCAGTTAGTAGGGAGGGAAAAAAATAACAGGATATAAGCTGTGCACAACCCTAGGCTATACATTAAGTAATAATACACAAATCCTTCATTCATTCTGTATCTAGAAACATTTTAGCGATAGAACCTTAAGCCACCATTCTTCTATGCATTACTATTAGCTGCATGTATATCACCAAGACATACTAATTTATCATTTGTATAAGATCATAAGCTAAGATCTTGTTCTAAAAAGCCTCAATGGGATAGATCTTATCATGATTGAAAATTATTTACAGGTTCTATTTGCTAATCAGTTATTTCTCTTTCACAAAACTAACACATACTGTCTCACTACTTTTTTGACCCTATTCAGGGTGCATGGAGCATAAACTTGAGGAGTTCTCTTTGGAAAAGAAAATGAAGTTACCCTCCGAATAACACCACTCTAAACAACCATCGCAGTGATGCTAAAAAATTTAAAAATATTTGCAACCCATAACAGATTAGAGCAAGTTATATCAGTAGACACAATTTAGCCAAGAAGTGAATCCACCATTTCCTTTTAAGAAAAACACAAAAAGGGGGAAAAAAGCTATTGAGACTGCAGTTGCAACATATGGCATCCTTCCGAAGTCTACCTCCACTATGAATGAGATAAAATAATGAAACTAAGGTCCTGTTTGGTTACTAGAAAGAAATGGAATGGAATGGATTGAAAAAATAAAGGTAAAAAAAAATAAGATAATCAACATAGATGGTGAACCACATTCATAAGGAAGAGAGATAATTTAGTTTATGGAGTTAGGAATTATGATTCATTAGATTTTTAGATGTTGTGATGATTCCCACATTTGTAGTATATATTAGTTAGTTTTATCATGCTTACTATGAAGGGGAATGGTGATTTAGTTCATTTTTATATTGATTTCAATCCATTCCTTTCTATTAACCAAGCGGAACCTAGGTTACAATTATGTCAAAACTCCTACACAAAAAGCATATCAAAGAAGGGGGAAGATGGGAATAAACAAAATGGCTAGAAAAGAATTTGGGGCGAAGGAGGGTACCATTGAATCAATGAGCTACACGTGTCACCAGGAGCAGTGGTCAATGACCAAATGGTAAAAGGGGTTGCTGGTGTAAATGCCTGGTGGTCTAGAAGGAATGCTGCCAAACTTGAGTTGCCATGTCTGCATCTCTTTGTCCCCGTTTCCTAATTTTTCTAGTTTGTCACTCATTTCTGGGTGGTCTGTTGTATTTCTGGTTTCCTATCAAAGTTATACATCAATGCTGGAGACTATATGAAAACAAAGCCCGTAGATCCCAGCAATTTAGCATTATTCTATCAAATTGAGTTTTGAGTCTACAGAAACACCTTCCCTCAATCATAAAGTTGCACCATGTAAAGCTGCAGCAATAAACTTCTGCTTTGAATAGCTGTGCACTATAGTCCATTTCCAGCTTACACCCCATTTGGAAAAAGAGGAGGTTTATTCCCTTCCCTATGCACAAAAATTGAGATATGCAATATTCATTATATCTTCGATGTGATTACTCAGTAATTATCTTTTCATATTCTGGTTTATCTATGGGCATAATGGACATATGTCATTCAAAAAATCACATTTTCATTCCATTTCCCTTCATACTCATTAGCATTTTGCATGCCAAAGAGGCCCTTAAGAGTACAAAGCATGCAACAGTCACCTGACATTATAAATCTGTTCGGGAAAGGAAGGTTGCATTAAAGAAGAAAATGTATGTCAAAGTAAATTTAACATTGTCATATAGGAGTGAGTCATAGTGGTAAGCAATGTGAGGTTTGTTTTCAGGGTTTGAAAGTTTCTTCCTTCACTATACTCAAAATGTTAGAGGAAATTGCCACTTGTCAAAAGTTGCAATATCAAAACTGTTATGAAAAGGAAAGGAGCGGGAGATTATGGAACAATGTTAAACATGGCTAGAGCAAAACGTGATGCCCAAACTATTTACCCTATTCAATTAAACCTTACATCCAAACGGAATTAGTCAAGTCCCTCCATCAAGGGAAGAATTCACTGATAGCTAAAAAGTGAGCAAGCACCGTCTTTTCATCCTAGCCATTCACCTTCAGTCAGACTTAAAGCACAATGAGAAGAATGGGTACAATCAGCATAGATAAAGTCTTCTGATTTACAGTATAAATTTCAATTTCAATTTCAATTTCAATTAATATGAACCACTAACAACAAAAATTATTTCTTGCTTTACATATTAAGAAAGATTGATGGATTACAGATTAAGAATCAATGAAGTATCTGTTAATCTATTGATATAATATATACTTACATGAGATATGCTTCCATGGACTGCAGATCTCTCCCGTAACAACTGCATCCTTGGTGACATGCTTCCTGATGCCTGTCAGGAGAAGGAAAATCTTTGGAGAAAATCAACCATGTAATTAGATTCACATCATGTCCATTGCGCACCTTAAATTCACTAATGTCATCCCTGACTGAACTTAAAAGCTCCGCATGTTCTCTGATCGAGTTTATGTTCCCCTTTATACGTCTAAATTCCTGAAAAGAATAGCAATATTCGACATTGGTTTATGCAGAGAACACTATATGTTTCTGTTAAGAGGTCACTTTTCTTCCATATCATAAAACTAGAATGATGCTTTTGTACCCTGTTTGGTTCATTCTGAGTTCATTATTTTCTATAGTTGTTAATTCCTTCCCTCTTGAACCGATGCTAACATGATAGCATAGATAAAATCAGAAAAATCAATACATATATATATAGAGAGAGAGAGGCTGAAATGACATAATACTCTGCACTCTGTGTGACATGGAATTGTTGCAAATCATTTGGATGGAACTTTAAAGCAGTAATATGGAGACTAATGACAAGCGACCTTTCATTGAAACCAAGAAAGAGTGAGGAGGGGTGAAAGAGAGAGTTTCAATTGGTCATAAATTCAGTGTTTGTATACCCCAAATAACGAAGCAAGAGCTCAATAATAAGTATTAAAATTAGCAATTCCATTAGCTGCTTCAAACTTTGCTTTACCTTCTGAATTTAATTGGCCAAAAACTATTCATTTTTTGAAAAAGACACCCACTTGAATCTAGAATGAACATAACAGCTAAAATGCCAAGATTCATGTTCACATATGACGATCTTAATTTAATCCAAGCACCACTTGTTAGAAGGAAGAAAAGTGTACATTTTCCTCTAAATCTTGAAAATGTAAAGTAAGACTCACGCAACTTTTATAAAAAAAAAAAAACAAAGAACATAGAAGTAAAATAAGCGTTTTGACTAAATAGAAAGCAAAATGAACCTTGTGGATTTCTCTAACAATTAATAGTTTCCCTATGCAAGTGGTAAATGCAAACCATTTGTTTTACTAATTGAAAGTTGAAACCAAATCATCCAACAAAAAAATAGTGACGCACAAATGAAATGTCATTTGATAAAGTAAGTAAAGGAGGACCAAGAAGAGCACTCAAAGAAGCTATTAAATGGGATCATTCAGTTAATGGTACATCTAAAGAGGGGGATTGTTGATAGAACACATTGGCATAGTATGATCCCGGTAGCTGAACCCATCTAGTAGGATAAACCTTGTGGTTTTTGTTGTTATACACAAATCATACCTGGTTAAACTCATGAAGAATGTCTCTGTGCCTGGCTAGTTTCTGGGTGACAGAAGTAGCCGGTGCAGCAGATGCAGCGCATCTACTCATTGAATCATTTATGTCCAATAGTTTCTCAAGCAAGGATTGGATTTCCATTTCCATTGACTTCCATGACCTACTGGACCCAAGAGGAGGTGACCCACCTTCCACATAACCTGATAGAAGAAGTTAGATTAATACAAATGCATAGGACTGTGGCAGAGCTAGAAAATTAAACACCACAATCCAAGAGCCAGAAAATGGTGGAAACTGCTCAATCATTGATGAAAAAAAAAAAAAGCAATTAAGCACTGACTGCAAGCTATATCTAATAACAAATACACTACTAAAAGTAATACAAAGTAAGAGATAAAATGCATTTCAGGTTATTGGAGTCTTTTGTAACTATATAGTCACTAATCCCAAAGAGTCGTTCAAGCAGCCACCTTGTAAGACCTTAATATACTGGAATTCGGCTGGGAATTATTTGTTTATGCTTTCTGGAAGTAACTATTTTATCAAAGCTCTCCTTGCAAGAAGCAATACTAACAGCCAAAGCCACAATAACCAGAAGAAAAAGATAATGTATAGGAGGAACTGATTAACAAGGAGAAAATAGCATAAGAATCAACAGCTACAGGACAGAAGAGAAGAGATATAAAAGGTGCTCAGAAAAGAAGAGTGCATAACCACTAATGTCTCTGCACTGTTGTAAAGTGACTATTGTGACATCCATTCTAGTTCTGCCAAGACAGACAAAGAAACACCCAACCAATTCATAGCTTATAAAGTGAGAGAAAAAAGGAAAGATAACTCCCAGGCCACACTCAGAGCACATGGGTGAAAACTATTGGGGATATCTTTATCATTGATATTCATCTTAAGAGAGAAAACCCGCTTTTGGCATTAAGCTTGCCCGGAGGAAAATTACCACATATTGCTTTCTGTCTGCTGATTTTAGATCTTCTTGACTCATTAAATAGACCATTTTCAGCTTATAAACAGGAGTCGCACCAAATTGACAGAAACTAAATTTTATTTCTCCATAGATTTAATTTGAATTACAGTTGTCCACATACAGTGGCTATCAATAATCATAAAACTACTTAAGATGAAACATAGCGAACAAGAAGAAGTACGTTCAATAAATAATCCTAAAAAATGAGAGATCCGACCGAACTCCTGCGTAGAGTAAAATTTGCCTAGCTTTGCATTAAGTTTGCTAAGCTGCTAAGCAACCACAAGAATCAGGCAAGCGAAATATTAAGAGTAAATGAAAATACCATTCACAATGAAATGAATCAAGAAGGAGAGAATTGGGGTTAAACCCCTCCTCCCCAATGCAGACAAAGTAATTGCAATTCTCAGAGGCATTCAGGAAAAGAAATGGCAATTTGGGAAATCCAACACAAACCCACTATATCATACTGCTAAAGTGAACATTCATCAATATGTGGAGTAGCAAAGCGAGAGTGGAAGAATTGAGTAAGCAACATAATGAAGAAAACAAACCTCCTTGCGTGAACCTAGAGCCCAGCTTAGCATAGGAAGACAGCTTGACGTCAAGATCACCCTCGATCTTCCGTGCTTCCTTTCTCAGTTCCTCCCAACCAGATTCCTGCAACTCCATGATCGAATCCGACAGACGGATCTTCTAAGAAACCAAATCCAGATCTTCCTACTCCTCCTCCTTCTTTCGTTATCTTCTGATCAAACTACGGCGAATCGGTTATTACAGTTAAAATTCTGGTTCACTCGCATCACTGCCTGTATTCAAATTCAATCCTTGGCTCTGCCTTCGCTTGCTCCCTCACATCTCACAGTTTTACAAAGTGGGGAAGGAGCAGGATCAACTGCCGATAGCCCGCCGTATCAAAACCTGCAACCTGATAACTTTCGATCTCAGTGTGGCTGATTGCTTCCTCTCGGGAAATGATCAATGCCCGGGCCCCGCGTTCGCCAGACTTTCACATGTCGGCCCACTTTGAAAAATCGAAGTGTACATTTTATCCATAACTTTTTCATACATGTCAGGTTAAATTAACACTATACAAGCGGACTACGGATCAACCCGCGGGTTAATCCGCACTAACTGATATTTTTATAAGTTGGATTAGATCAATCAGTTAAATAAGATAAGTTAAAAAATTTAATTTAATTTATTTTTTAGAAGACTAGCCCATAAAAAATTATTATAATTTTTTTAATAATTTAAAATTTATATAATATATATTTATTTATTTATTTATTTCACATTTTAAGAAAAATTAACAATTTAAAGAATTTATAAATAAATAAAATAAACATAGAATTTAAATGAGAAAATTCATTTTGTTAGATTTTTATTATTAATCATCTTCTCACCTAATTGTGTTATCTTTCTCACTAAAAAAAAAATTTAAATATAAACCCATATTATTTTTCTCAATAAATTTATATTTGTGATTTCAATCAATAAATCTTATGAGATTAATAAATAATATATATTCAAAATTTTTTTATATAAACTAATAAATCACCGATTTACAAACTATAATAAAAAATTTATTTGTGAATTATAAGAAAGATTTACATTATCTTTCAAATATAAAAAACATAATAGGAGTCATAAATTATATATTTAATAAATATTATCATTATTGTAAATTTATAAAAAGATATAATATAATTAAATAATAAAAAATTATTTTTAAAAAATTATATTAGCTCGCTAGCCAACTTGTTTAGCCCATAGGCTAGCCTGTTTTAGCCTGTTAATTTTACGGGTTAGGCTAGCCCAATTTATTTTAAAAAATAAGCTAATTTGTTCAACCCAATTGTTGAGGGATGGGCTGAAGGAGAGAAAGATCGGATTGTTGAGGGATGGGCTGAAAATGGCAAAGCAAGAAACGAGATAATAATACTGAGGTCAATGTCCAAGGGAGCTGCATGGTAATTGGCAATTTTAAAAAAGGGGTGGTAAGGTAGGCCCTTTCCATTTATATTTTTTGGTTGTTTTCCCATTCCAGTGGCGTCTTGTGCTATTTTTTTAAGGGGAAAAATAAATGGGCTGAGGAATAGCCCGTTTATTTTTAGCCCATTAGGGCTCCCAAGATTTACTATCGAAGGATACAAATCTCAAGTCCAACTCTCATGTAATAGAATTTACTGGATTAGATGTCTTAACTTTACCAAGGGATTTCCCAAATATTTGAAACCACATTAACAAGAATCTTTTTTAATGGGAAAGTCCAATGGGAAGCTTGAAAAAAATACTTTTGAACTATCTGATGACTTGAATTGGATGAGCTACTCATCATTATTGTTATAGATATAAAAGAAGAGTTAAAAGTTAAGAGAAAATGCCACGTGTTTATTTTTAAATTTGCTGTAATTTTATGTTTTGAGATGCTTTTTTTACAATTATGTGCTTTGGAGTCAAATTTGGAATTAGGTTCAGGATGATTTATTGCTTTTAATGTATATAAAATATATTATTCAAGTTTAGAATTAGGTGCAAGATTAATTATTAATTTTTAGATGTAATTTAGATGTATATAAAAATTATCTTTTACCTATTTGAAATTCAAATGTAATCATATTTAACTTCAAAATAATATCTATCTATTTAAAGTTTCCATCCACCTTAGATTCATATGATCCGATATATATATATATATATATATGCATACATACTAGAATTCAAATTTAAATTAACATTTATCTGTTTAAATGTTTAAAAAAAGGAATCTATGCTTGAGTATTTAGATCTATCCTCATGATTTAAGAGAATTATAAATATGATAATTGAAAAATATTAATCTATTTAATAATTTAGATCTCATGATATTAAATTTCGTAATATTGATTTTAATATAATTAATAATAAAGTATTTAGAGCTATCGTTATTTATAGAGAATACTGAGATTTTAAATTTTGGAGAATACTAATATATTGAAAAGGTCCTTGTGAAGTTTGTTAACATTTAAATACCTTAAATATCTATACTAAAAAAATGAATATTTAATATCTATTATCTTGATTTTTTTTTAAAAAAAAATCATCCCTTAATTTTTCCTCTCAATTTAGCCTTATTAAATTGTAAATTACTAGGTTAGGCTAATAGTACATTTCAGACTTTCACGTCTAACTTACCCCTCTAATAGTATTAGGTTTATTTTCTTCTCGACTATTATTTATACTATTCATGACTTTTACTTATAAGATCCATACAATTCATATCATCAATGCAATGAAAAAGGATTGGCATATTATGGTTAGAACAATTCATGTTTAAATATAGCTTGGTAGAAATACATTCGAAGAATCTAATAGTGTTAAATTGGTTTTCTAGGATGTTGGATTAAGTGTTTATGTCTTTTGTATTTTTTTTTTTATAATTTAGATCCCATAAATTATGTCTTGCTAAAGGGTGATTGGATCTCTATAGTCATTTGAAAGTCTTTTGTGGGATGTTTTGGAAATATGTTGCATTTCTTTAAAATATATGAAATTTTAAAATTTGAAGTCTTTCAATGCTTCAAATTGTATATGACAATAAATCATCCTTACAAAATTAGCTTCATATTCTCTATTACTATAAACTTGCATCTTGAGACGAGTTCCATATATCATTTTAGATTCAATTTTATTAATATTTTAAAACTTACAAATAGAGAGGCAACAAATGATAATTACTTAATTAGTATGTAGTTAAATTTTTGAGTTAGTTCTTTAAAAACTCTATTTAGCACGTTGAAGATAATACCATATCTTAGTTCTATCTTATCTATTCAAAAACTTTAATTATGGACTATCTAATATTATTTAATATATAAAAATTGTATACATATATTAAATAATCTTATTTTGTATGACAGGATCTTGAGTATCTTATTTAATATAAGGAATTAGTGTAAGAAAATTAGAAAGTAAAATAATGACAATTTTATTTAATATAAAATTTTTTAAAAATAATAAAATATTTATTTAATATGTACAACTCGCTTATCAAATAAAATAAATAATTTTGAAATAATTATTTATTCTTTCATGCCTATTTATTTAATAGATTTGGAGTGTAAAATTAGATTTTAGATGATTTATTATTTTTATATATTTTTTATTTTATTTTAACTAGATTTATCTATTTAAAATTCAAATCAAACAATTTAAAATAGAGTAATCAGATTATCTTATATTTTCATATGATAATAAAATTAAATTTTGGTTATATTTTGACTGTTTCAATTTAAAAAATAAACTAATAAAATATATAGATCTATCTATTTGAAAGATATTATATAACTCTAATAATTTTAAATATTATATATTAAAATTTAAATTTAAATCTAAATATTAATTCTAATCAATTAATATTTTTTACCAATTTTAAATTATATATATATTAATTAATTATGTTCTTTAAGGTATTATAATATATTACTTTTAAATTTTATTTTTATGATAAATGTTTTAAATATAATTTAATTATTTTTTAATATTTCTATTCAAATATATTTTCAATTTAATTTGTTTTATTTTATTTTTAAACATGATTTTTATATTTTAAACTTACAGTTTTATTTTTGAAAAAATTATTTATTATGATATATTTTTAATTAGTAAAATGACAATAAAATTTCTTTAAAATATATAACTAAAATCTAATTGCTCAAAATATCATAATTTTATTGAAATCTCTAAGAGTTTTTCTGTTATTAATAAATTTATTTAAATGATCAAATTGTCCTTGTTGAAAATAAAATGATTCACAAGTTTTGTTTAAATAAGCACAACTTTTCTTCTTATATTCATAATAATGCAATAGCAAATCAAGAATTTAATATGTGAAGTTATAATTTAATGTTGTATTATTGTCAATATAAGAAAAAAAGTTGTGATTATTTAAACAAAACTTGTGAATCATTTTATTTTCAACAAGGATAATTTGATCATTTATATAAATTCATTAATAACAAAAAAGTTTCTAAAAATTTTAGTAAAATTTTGACATTTTAAAGTATCATATTATTATTTATATATTTTAAAGAAATTTTATTATCATTTTTCCTTTTAATTATATAATTTATTTATTTTTACTATATATATCAACAGCTTTTTTCATTTATATATTTTTTATTGTATGGATGCAATATTATTTGATTTGTTTGACCAAGAAAAGAGATCAAGAACAGTTTT
Source organism: Prosopis cineraria (assembly GCF_029017545.1). Lineage (NCBI taxonomy): Eukaryota > Viridiplantae > Streptophyta > Magnoliopsida > Fabales > Fabaceae > Prosopis > Prosopis cineraria. The sequence continues at coordinate 26,338,448 of NW_026555343.1, read as the reverse complement.
TTGGATGCAATTCTATGGTCCATGTCAAAACAAAAATGATTTCTAGTTAAATTTTAATATATATTTAATTACAACTAATTAATTTCAAATCATATTAAAATTTTTAGTTAAAAATACATTTCTATCTAAATATTTTATATTATATTTACATTTTGGATGATAGAAAATTAGGGCTTGTATAGCTTATATTATATCATGGAGTTTGTATTGTTTTGATTATACTTTAAAGTTCATTATTGTCTTTTAAATATTTAGTTAAGATACTTTATAATCTATACATGTATCATCATAATTAAAAAATTTTTAATTTTTTAAAAAACTATGCGATCCTTCAAGTTTAACCCTAAATCCTATCAATAAAAATTGGGTTTGAACCTTTAAAAGCCAAGGTTATAAAAGTCAAGCCAATTTTTATTAATAACTTTACATGCATCTTATAAGTGATTTTGTACTTAAAGAGCTAAGTTTTGTTGTTATTCTCTCTATTAAAAAGATATAAAATATTTTTAACTGAATCTTACCTCCTAATAAAGCAGTTACCTACTTTTTAACTAACTCTATCTTTTCATATTTATTTTTATTAAATACCCTACAATAAATATACATTTATTGATCAATAGGGACACTTAAAAAAAAGGTAATGATTACATCTTAAAAGACTAAAAATGTCTTACATTTTTTAACATCCAATTCCTCAAAAAATGTCTTATATTTTTTAACGTAAGGAGTAGTTTGAAAATATGTTCAAAAATTTTTTTTAAATATTTATAGATAAACTAAAAGAGTGATCACAATATATATATATATATATATAAAACATATATATTTATATATGCTAAATTTATTTTAAAATATGATTTTAAATATTTACATTGATGGATTATCATTTTATTTTAAGTAATGAAATTTTATCTTATTTAATTTGAATATGAATTGACTTTAGTTTAAAAAATAGATTCTATTTCAAATTTTGAAATTTAAAATTACTCAAAATAATTATTTATACAAAATATAATTCAAATTTTCAAATTTATTTCAAATATTTAAATTGATCTCATGTACAAAACAAAAAGAATGGTCATAATATATCTTCTAAAAATATAAATTATTGTTATTCATCTTTATCTATATTTAAATCTTTAAAATTAAATCATTATAAAATATTTAAATTTGATGAACTTCCATAAAATTTAATATTCTTAGAAAGATAAGATATTGATCGTTTCTGGTATGAAGTTTGAAATTTAAAAATACTCATATTTTCCAATTAAAAAATATTATTTATATTTTCTTATTCAAAAATGGTATTAATTAATTTAATAATTTTTTATTTAACCAATAATTGCATTTAATTGGTAAATATTGATATTTGAAATTGAAATACGTAATCAAAATAGTTAAAACTGAAAAAAATATTAACCAATTAAATGTTCAAAAAATTATCTCTAAAATATATCTTTGGTAAAATGATTCCATCAAATTAATCTTAACTTTAAGAAGTATTTAAAATTTTGGTAATACTATAATTTGAGTAGGAAAAGTTGATAATATTGGTCAATATATTTAGCTATTTTGGATTGCCAATATAATGTAGTTAATAATAAAAAGACTTTAAGTTCTTAATAAAAAAGACTTTAAGTTTAAATTTTGAATTTTAAGATAGATAAATTAAAATTGTAATATGTGATTGTTAGAAAAGATAGTCAATTTTAATTTGAATTCTCATCCACATACTCCCTCTATTAAAAAATATAAAACATTTTTAACCGAATCTCTCCCCAATAAAATAGTTACCTACTTTCAAACTAACCCTATCTTTTCATATTTATCCTTATTAAATACTCTATAATAAATATAAAGTCACTATCAATAGGGATACTTAAAAAAAAAAGGCAATGATTATACCTCAAAAACTAAAAATATCTCACATTTTTAAACATTCAACTTCTAAAAAAAAGCCTTACATTTTTTAACAGAGAGAATATATATTATAATAGTTAAAAGACCAAAATACATTGACTTCTCTTCTAATTTATTTTAATTAAAAAATACATTCTTCCCTAGAATTAATAGTTTTGAAACACAAACCTCATTTCTATTTTAAAAATTTTATTTTCATTTATCTAACTATTAGCTAACTATTAAGTCATATACTGGATCAAAATATCCTCTTTAAATATAGATGTTATCTAACAATAATTCAATATATCCAAAAAATTTTAATGCATATATTTTTTCTAAACATTTTTTATATTTTAAACATTTTAGTTTTCCAAAATTATTTATTTAATATTTTTTAAATATAAATATAATAGTTGTCTAAAATAAAATTTTAACCAAATATATACAAAAAGCTTAATGAAATAGGAAAGTAATATATAATGAGAATAAATTACTTAGTATAATTTGTGCTTATTTTTATTTAAATTTTATTAATTTGATCACAAAATTTCTAAATTACTTATTTTAAAATTGTCACATTTAAAAAAATTGTTACACTTAATTATTTAAATTTCCTTAAATTGAGGAGGGAGAATAGACAAATATATTATAAGGGAAAATTAATACTTAAGTTTTTTAATATAATTAAAATTAAAAAATTAAAGTATTTAAAAATCTTTACTTGGATATTCTTAACGGGGCTAAAAATTGGACTAAAATATAGGTTTTGGAAACAAAAAGGTAATTTTAGCAAAATGGAAGGGAGATGATTGTATTTTATTCTAATTAAAATAAATAGTATTGGCTACTATTTCATTCTAGCTATATATTATATTAATTAAATAAGGAAGATTACTCTAATTAGTGTTGAAACAAAATGATGAAGATAGGAAGAGGAAGGAATGAATAATTAAATATAAAACAATTTAAACTAAAAAATTATAAGCGGATTAGCTCATGGGTTAGCGAACTCAAGTTAAATGGCATGAGCCAAAACTGGCCAACATCTAACTGAGCTCCAAGTTATGCAAACCAACCCGTTACTCTTTAGTGAGGTTGGACCCATGGGCTCGACTCATATTATTAGCTCGACTTGAAATTGAAAAAAATACTACAATCTAATTGTAAAAGTTTTAGAGATTGTGAGTTTATACTTTTACCTGATATGTCAAGTTTGAATATAAGTAAAAATAAATTAATAAGAATTGAACTAAATTATAATAGGGCTATGTTATATGATGAATTGATAAGGTTACTTCAAAGCCTAACTTCTAGGAAAAAAAGAAGATTTATGATAAAATTATTGATAATGTTGAATTTGATAAAGGGGATTTTTTTTTCTTGTATGGATATCATGGTACTAGGAAGACGTTTGTTTGAAGGACACTTTCTGCTTCATTAAGATTCAGAGGTAAAATAGTTTTCAATATAGTATCAAGCAGGAAAGCTTCTCTAATGCTCCTAAGAGGACACACAACTCACTCAAATTTTGTATTCCACTTTTTGTGACTAAAGACACTATATATAGCATGAAACAAAAGAGCAACTTGGCTTAATTATTGGTTCACAAGTCATTGATTATATGGGATAAGGCTCCAATAGCATACAAGTTTTGTCTTGAAGCTCTTGACAAATACTTAAAGGATATTCTAAAGTTAAACAACTTATGAGCTAGTGATCTTCCTTTTGATGTTGTGTTTGGTGGAGACTTCAAGTAAATCCCGCTTTCTTGTTATTCTAGGTGGGTCAAGAGAAGACATTAGTTTTATAACCCTTAACTCTTCGTTCCGGGACAATTGTCAACTTCTTACACTAACAATAAATATAAGACTTCTAGAAACACATAATGGATAACCTATTAGTGCTATTTAGAAATTTGCTTATTAGATTATGTCAATTGGTAATGGGACTGCTATTAGAGCTAAGAAGGATTTATGTAATTAGGATCCCAATTGATTTGTTACTAGATGGTTCAAATGATCTAGTAAAGTCTATTATTGATTCAACTTTTCCAAATTTTCTTACCGATATCTATAATTCTTCATATTTTAAAGATAGTGCTACATTAGCTCTGACATTGATTGTGATTGAAGAAGTAAATAAATACATGTTGTCCTTGTGATGGCCTAGCTAAGGAGCAAGGAGGTATGCATAAGGTCCAAGAAGAAGGAGTCCAAGCCAAACATATCAAGAAGGGTATGTTCAAAGATCCATTATAAGGGATTGGAGGCCTAATAACAAGGGCTAAGACTAAAGTTATGAAGGAGGCTATTAATGGATTGATTCAAGACTTTATTGAAGCCAAGCCCATGCTTAATGAAGATGCCCAAGGTTCCATCTTCACCTTGTAGAGAATCCAAGAAGATTTGTCACATGTAAACTTAGAGTACAAGATTAAATGTTTGACTAATCAAGCAAGCATTGATTGCTAGATTAGTTTCCTATTTTTATTTAGGCATTTATTTTTAACATCTTTAATAATTTTCTTAATTTTTAGGATCGCAAACTTGCAATTTAAATTATTGTATTTTATGTACGATTCTAGAAGGTGTCATCATTTAAGAAAGTTTCTAAATTTGATTTCTATTGTAATTTTGGTCAACTTTTCTATTTCTTTTGCCATAGGTGGTGCCATCCACCTCCTTCCTTTTAGATTAGGATTCTCATTTAGTTTCTTTTATATTGACCTTATGTAATTGGTTTTGAGGAGAAGTTTAATAGAAATTTTGAATTATTCACATATTGTGAGAGCTTCTTTTGTGACTTTTGAATGCTTGAAAAGATTGGAATTATCAAATGATTGGTCTTCCTTTGTGAGTGCCCTTGGAGTTAGGGGTCAAGAGCCAGCAGCCTCCTGGGTTCTAAATCCTAAACCATTGGAGAAAGGGTCAAGAGACAAGTTCCTCTTAGGTCAACTATCTAAACTTATCTTGTTTGTTTTCTTATTTTTGTTTCTTGTTTCTTCTAGTTTTTTGCTTCTACTCTATTCTTTATTCTTGCTTGTATAGTACTTGACAAATATGCAATGATACATTGGAATTGGGAGGGTCTACTTCTAGGTACAAGTAGGGATTTTTGCATCAATTGACATCAGAGTATAGGTTTTTGTGCTATCGTCAAGTTTCCATTTGTTTCTTCTTCTTCCCCTTTTATTCTTCTTTGTGTTGTGTCCCTTTCTTTCATTTTGTCTTCTATCTCTTCTCCTTTCCTATTAATCTCTCTCATTGTTCCTTGTGTTGCAATTTCACAAAGAAAAAAGTTGCTGCATTGCATTTTTATTTGAATTTTTGTTGTCAAGCAAAAAAAAGTAGTAAAAAAAGAAAAAAAAAGAAAAGGGCGTGAATCCCAAGCAAAAAAAGGAAATAGTTAAAAAAAAAGAGGTGTGATATATTAAAAAAAAACTGAAGAGTATTGCAAAAGAAGAGCTTTGAAAAGTTAGTAGCTTGCAACTCAAGTTGATATCTTTATTGACTACTCTTTTCCTTTTATGCTAGTTTGATTGAGGAGGAAGTTTCTTGAGTGGTAAGGCTTATCTTTACTGCTTTCGTATTTTTTACTTTCTTATTTTCATCACCTTCCTATTTCTTAATTTTCCTATTTCCTTTTACTTTCATATTTTCTTTGTTTCCTATTCTTTTCCTTCCCTTTTTTTTTTCACACGTCCCCCTCTCCTTTGTTTTCTTATTTCATTTGTTTCCTTTACTTGTCTTTTGATTTCTTGCTTACTTTCTTTAAATGCTTGAATATGTATGACTTTTGACATTTGGTTATAACCATTATTGATTTTTTAACACAATTTTGTACTTGCTTGGTTGCTACTCCTTGAATTTTCCTTTCATATGATTAAACACTTAAGGAGACACCTTTGAGTGAAAAAAGCAAGAAAGTACAATATGTTAAAAAAAAGAGCCAAATAAAAGGGTTAAACATGAGTGGCTTGCATTAATCTAAGTGTAAACACATGAGAGAGTGGTGAGCACCATCTTCTGGTTTTCACTAACATTGCATAATGGTAGAACACCTTGATCTTAGTGATGTAATAAAATCCTTCCAAAAGCAGTTGAGATCACTAGCCATTTAACAATAACCTTAACCTAAAGTCTACTGCCTCTAATCGTAAAACCAGGAAAAAAAGATCACAATAATCATAATGATAAGTTCCATGAGGAGACTTTTGGATGAACAAAAGTTTCATTTAATAAGGATAAGATGAAGGTTCCCTCATTCTCAGGGAAAGTAAATCCTGATGCTTACGTTGAGAAGGAACGAAAGCTTAATAAAATCTTTGACTGGAAACCTTATTCTAAATATGACAAAGTCAAGCTTGCTGTTATGGAATTTATCGATTATGCTAGCCTATGGTGGGATCACTATACCATCACTAGGAGGCAAACAGAATAAGGTCAACTAAGATCTTGGAGAGAAATCAAGCATATCTTAAGAAGGCATTTTGTCTCATCTTATTATTATCAGGACTTGCAAAAATAGTTTCTTAGAATTAAGTAAAGTTCCATGAGTATAGATGAGTATGATCACGAGCTCTAGAAGGCTTTGATTAAAGCTAATATTGAAGAAGGTATTGAAACTTCCATGGCCCCTTCATTAATGGCCTAAATTTTGATATTACTGTTGAGGTAGAGATGCACCATTATATTGATATGGAGAAGCTTTTAAATTTTGATATTACTGTTGAGGTAGAGATGCACCATTATATTGATATGGAGAAGCTTTTACATAAAGCTATTTATATTGAGAAGACCTTCAAGGCGAGGCAAAGAAAGACTTTTCCAATTTTCATAAAGATTCTAAGTCATCCTTCAAACCTAAGGGAGATTTTAAGCCTAAGGACTTCTCTAAGTCCAAAATGACATCATCAAAGGTCAAATCTAATCCTAAATTTTCTTCTTCTACTTCATCTACTTCTATTTAGTGTTTTAAGTGTAAAGGTTTTAGGCATAAAATTGATCAATGCCCAACTAAGAAAAATATGATTATTACTGACACTGGTGAAGTTTTAAGTGAAAGCGATGATAATGATTGTGATAGTATGCCATCATTGGAAGATGCTTCTAACCTTAAGGTCGAGGAGTGTGAGATGTCTACTAGAAGGGCTTTGGTTTCTTGTAGGGCACTTAATGTTCGACTTCATAATGAGAAAGAACTTGAACAAAGGCATCGTATCTTTCATACTTATTGCTTGATTAATAATAAAGTGTGTAGTCTGGTGTTTGATAGTGGAAGCTAGACTAATGTGGCAAGTACTACTTACTGATAAGTTAAATTTAACCTTTATAAAGTATCCTAATCCTTATAAATTGCAATAGTTGAGTGATGGAATTGAGATGAAAGTTTCTAAGTAGGTTATGGTTTCCTTTTCTATTAGGAACTATCATAATAAGGTTTTATGTGATGTTGTACCTGTGTGTTTTGGCCATTTACTACTTGGTAGGCCTTGGCAATTAGACTACAATGTCACACATAGTGGGCAATCCAATTGCCTTTTCTTCCTTTATAATAGTGAGAAGATTGTGTTAAAGCTAATCCAATATTAAGAATCCTATAAGGATCAAGTTCAAATTGCTGAAGAATAAGAGGTTGGAGAAAGAGAGAAAATAAAAAGAGAGAAAAGGAAGAGAAAATAAAAAGAGAAGAAAGAAATTGTGAAAAAAGAGAGTGAAAAATCAAGCGTCACTTTATTTTGTGACAAAAGTGAGATGAAGCAAACATTGCTTAGTAAGAAAGCATTTATTCTTATGTGTCATGTATCTTATCTTGCTACTAACTCTCTTGATATTTTTTTTTACTTGGTAGTGTTTTGTTTCTTTTATAGGAGTTTGGAGATTTTTCTCCTCATAAGATCCCAGATGAAGTTCCTCCCTTAAAAGGGATCGATTATCACATTGATTTTGTCTCTAGAGCATCTCTTCCTAACTTGTCAGCTTATAGAGCTAATCTTAAAGAGGCCAAGGAGATCCAACGCCAAGTTGAAGATCTCATGAAGAAGGGCTTTGTGAGAGAAAGCTTGAGTCCATGTGCTATACCAATTATCTTGGTGCTTAAAAAAGATGGCTCTTAAAGGATGTGCGTTGAAATAACAATTAAATATCCCTACCCTATTCCTCATTTGAAAGATATGTTAGATGAGTTTCATGGTGCATGTGTCTTTTTCAAAATAGATCTTAAGAGTGGGTATCATCATATACGTATGCATGAGTGTGATGAATGGAAAAATGCTTTCAAGACTAAGTTTGGATTATATGAGTGGTTAGTTATGCCTTTTGGGTTGACTAATGCTCCTAGTACTTTTATGAGTCCTATGAATCATGTTTTTCATTCTTTAATTGAAAAATTTGTGGTTGCCTATTTTAATGATATTCTTGTTTAAGTAGTTCCTTAGATAACCATGTGATACATCTACATAAGATGTTTAAAACTCTTAGGGAGAATAAGCTCTATTCTAATCTCCAAAAGTGTTCTTTTTGTTTAGATTCTATTATGTTTCTTAGGTTTATTGTAGGAAAAGATGGCATTTATGTAGATGAATCCAAGGTGAAAGCTATTCATGAATGGCCAACTCCAAGAAATGCAAATGAAGTTTGAAGCTTTCATGGCTAAGTAAGTTTTTGCAGGTAGTTTGTGAAGGAGTTTTCTTCCATTGTTGCCCTACTTAATGAATTTATGAAGAGAACATGACTTTTAAGTAGACCAAAGTACATAAGAAATTTTTTAACACTTTGAAAGAAAAACTCACTAATGTTAAAAAATTTCAAAGTGTTAAAAAATTACCTAATTTTAATAAATTGTTTGAAATTGAGTGTGATGCCTCTGGTATTGGTATTGGTAATGTTTTAATGCAGGAATCTCATCCTATTACTTACTTTAGTGAGAAATTAAAGGGAGTTTCTTTGAATTATTCTACTTATGATAAGGAGCTCTATGCTTTAAAGACAGCTTTAAAAACATGGAAATACTATTTGAGACAAAAATAATTCATTATTCATTTTGATCATGAGAGCCTTAAATATCTTAAATCTCAAGGAAAGCTAAACAAGAGACATATCAGATAGTTAGAGTTCATTGAATCTTTTTCATATGTCATCAAGCATAAGAAAGGTAAAGAGAATGTGGTTGTTGATGCCCTTTCTTGCAGGTATACTCTTCTTACTTCCTTTCATACTCATTTAATTGGATTTGAATTATTAAAGGGATTGTATAAGATTGATTTTGACTTTGCTAAAATTTGAAAATCTTGTGAAAAGCACGGAGGTCATGACTTTCACCATGACTTTTATCATTTTGAGGGTTTTCTTTTTAAGAAAGATAAGTTGTGTCTGCCTAATTGTTTTGTGCTTGAACTTCTTGTTAAGGAGACCCATGGTGGAGATCTAATAGGTTATTTTGGCATTGACAAAACTTTAGCTATGTTACAGGAACATTTTTATTGGCTTGAAATGAGAAAAGATGTTATTTATTTATGTGATAAATGTGTTGTTTGCAGGTAAGCTAAATCTAATGTACAACCCCATGGGTTGTATACACCTCTTCTTGTTGATACCCATTCTTAGACTGATATTTCCATAGATTTCATTGTAGGGTTTCTTAGATTACCCATTAGGTGTGATGGCATATTTCTTATTGTTTATAAGGTTAGTAAGATGGCTTATTTTATTGCCTGTTTAAAAACTAATGATACTACTTATATCACTGACTTATTCTTTAAGGAAGTTGTTAGGTTGCATGGGTTGCCTAAAACAATTGTGAGTGACAGGGATGTCAAGTTCCTTAGCCATTTTTGGAGAACCTTATGGCATAACCCGGGGACTAAACTTTTATGTTCTACTGTTGCTCATCCACAAACTGATGATCAAATTGAGGTAGTTAATAGAACTATGACTACATTGCTACGTGTTATTGTTTAAAAGAATTTAAAGAATTGGGTAAAGTATTTGCTGCACATTAAATTTTCTTATAACAGGGCTATCCATTTCTTTATTTCTTATTCTCCTTTTAAAATTGTTTATGGCTTTAATCCTATAACTCCTTTAGATATTTTGCCTTTACATTCTAAGATACATGCTAACATCGATGGCAAAAAGAAAGTTAAATTTATGTAGGAGTTACATGCAAAAGTGAGAGCTCATATTGAGAAAAAGAATGAGCAATATGCATAAGATAACAAGGGATGCAGACAAGTTGTCTTTAAACTAGGAGATTGGGTTTGGGTTCATTTAAGGAAAGAGAGGTTTTCTAAATAAAGAAATCCAAGCCACAACCTTGTGAAGATAGACCTTTTCAAGTTTTAGAACACCTTGGAGACAATGCTTATAGAATTGATTTACCTAGCTCTTCTAGGAATGTTAGTGCTACTTTTAATGTTTTTGATCTTTCCTATTTTTATTCTGTAGATTCAAGGATGAATCCTTTTCAAGATGGAAGGAATGATGGCCTAGCTAATGAGTAAGGAGGTGTGCATGAGGTCCAAGAAGGAGGAATCCAAGTCAAAGATACCAAGAAGAGCATGCTCAAGGGTCTATTATAAGGGATTGGAGGCTTAATGAAAAGGGTTAGGACCAAAGCTATAAAGGAGGCTCATTGATTCAAGACTTTGTTGAAGTTAAGCCCATGCCCAATGAAGAGGCCTAAGGTGTAACATCCTAAAACTTCAAATTTAGAAAAATGGATTAATTAAAGGATAAATTGGTTAAAAATATGATTAATTTATTTAAGTATGTTTTTGGGTGGCTAATTAGATTTTTGGGTTATATTTGGCTCTAAATTGAGATAGGATGAAAGTCAGATCAAGTCGGGAGGTATCGGGGGGAGCAAAATCAAGTTGTTGCTCGCTGTACCGTGAGCCGCGGCTTGCACGGCGTGCGCTGCAGCGCACGGCATAGCAGGAAACTTATATTTTTGGGAATCAGTAGAAAAACTGAGATTTTGGGGTGGAAAACCTAAAGCACAAAGGAGGAAACTTTGGGCACTATTAGGGCATCAATTTGGAAGGATTTTGAAGAGCATTTGAGCCTTCAAACTCTTGGATAAGATTCTTACCCTTCTCCTCTACCTTTTCATCTCATTTTCCATGGGATTTGGAAGAGTGAGAATTTAGTCTGATGGGATTAAGCCATAAGTCAATGTTTTGAAGGTTTCTATTGACTCTAAAGGTTTAATTTAGGCTTATTGATCTTGGATATGTAGTAATATGAAGCTACTTTGTTGTTTAGTGGAAGTTGGATCAAGTTTTATCTTGATCATAGGGTGTTGAAGTGTAATAAGTTGAGATATTAAGTTTTATATTGTGATAGAGTTAGAAGGAGACTTGAAGGGATGAAGTGAACAAATTTTAATCTTGACAAGTTTACTTGTTGATAATTTGAGTGAGAAATGGGAGAATTGGGAGGTTATTATTAGCTAATAGTGCTTGTGTTAATTGAGAATTAACATATAGTACTTGTTGATGTAGATTGTGGTGTGGGAAGACTTGCCTTGACACAAGAAGAGAATTAGTACTACAGGTAACCCTTTTAGTAACAAAAGGGTTGAGGTAACTAGATAATTTGCATTGTTTATTACCTTGTATAAGTTATGCTCAAGTTGCTTTCTATGAATTGTTGAGTATATATGTATAAATTCCTTAAAGGTTATCTATTTTAGAAAATGAGTGGAGTATTGCTTTGTGAAATTCTATATTTTTGAAGTAAATGGTAAAGATTTGTTATATTTGTTTAGAAAGTTGTTTATGCATGTTCAAGTGGAGATATGTAGTGAAATATGGCATATTAGAGGTGGGAGGTCACCCTAGTGGAGATAGTGAAGATTAAGTCCATATAGCATTGCTAGCACCTCGGGACGTCAGGTGTAGCACTTACTCTCCTTAATACCTAAATGAGTGCAGAGTTGGAGACTATGCTCCTTAACATCCGTAGGATGCGGTGTTGGAGTAACGACACCCCAATTACTTGTAATAGGGGGAAACAGTAGTCCAGAAGTGGTTTAGGACACCTTGGTCGGGTAGTCCTACCATGGATGGTGAGCTTGAGGATCATACATGTGGTTTGGTTCTGTGAAATAGCCTATTAGTTCAGTCGGGAGTATTGGAGGACCGGATGGTTAGGGATCATGCATGCAAATTTATGGTGATATTATACGATGTGATTAAGTTACTCATTTTAATACTTGTTTATAACTTGGCTTGTTAATCAATAATGTAGATTATCTTAGTTACTGAGATTTTTATCTCACCCCGTGGATTATCATTTTACAGGTGCTACCAGTGAGACTGAGCCAGGGAGAGAATCGGGCAGGGCTAGCATATCTGCTACACTCTTTGTAAAGCCTGATTTTGGTTTAAGTAGTGTACATAAATTTGTTATATGATATTATATGTTGCCAACTAGGAATGCATATCATTTTGATTGGTTGCACTTGTTTTATACTATGTTGTTGTGTATTTTAGCCCAATATTGTATATGAGGTGAATATGTGGTTATCTTTGTGGTGATGGGCTAAAATGCTAATACAAGTGCAAGACATGTTTTATCTATGTGGTGACAATGTAATTGTAGTATATTATGTAGTAATAGAGGCCAAATAGTACTTTGAGTACTAATTGTGCATTTTGGCCATATTGGGCAAAATGGCCATTGAGTGGCCAAATTTTGTGTTTGGTGTGTTTTTGTGTGTTTGATTGGTCACTTGAGTGTATTTTGGTCTATTGAACTTGGTTCAAGCCTCACAATGGATTAATGGTATAAGTTATGAGTTTTGGATACTTGGATGGTTGAAAATTTCTTTGAAAAACTGACTTTTGCATCCAAGTGTCTAAAATTCTCATACGGTGTCGGATCGTAACGAAACTTATACCATTAGTTAGCTTATTGAATAAGCTTCGCGTGGGCACTAGAATCACTCTAATCGGACATCGTATGTGGAAATGGCGCACATTCGAAGTTCATCCAGGAAAGCTGTCATGACAAAATTGCTGTCATAGACAGGTGCACCATGGCGCATTTCACCCAAGCTGCGGCGCACGATACAGCGAGGAAACTTGGCATTCTATGCCACAAGCCACAGCGCACGGACCACGAGCCACGGCACACGGAGCAAAACACTCAAAAATGACATTTTTGGCGCTGTTTTGAAGTGATTTGCTTCCCAAAACTTTTCCATACTTCCAATACCTTTATAAATCATTAAGTTTGAGCTCAAACTATCAATTTAAAGGGTTTTTATAGAATCTCAATTATTCCACAATTATTTTTAAAAGATTATTAATTTAAACTCTTATATGGATAATGTGTGATTAGGAGCAAATCCTTGCTCCTAATTATGATTGTTTGTTGTGATTGTGTGATGAATTTTAGTAATGTCAAGGTGGATATTACACAAGGTGCCATTTTTACCCTTTGGAGAATCCAAGAAGATTTGTCACATGCAAACTTAGAATGCAAGATTGAATCTTTGATTAGTCAAGCAAGCATTGATTGCTATATTAGTTTCCTTAGCTATTAGATTCCTATTTTTATTTAAGCGTTTATTTCTAATATCTTTAGTGATTTCCTTAATTTTTTGGATTGCAAACTTGTAATTTAAGTTATTATATTTTAGGTAGGATTCTAGAAGGTGTTATCATTTAGAAAAGTTTCTAGATTTGATTTCTATTGTAACTTTAGTCAACTTTCCTATTTCTTTTGCCATAGATGGCACCATCCACCTCCTTTTTTTTAGGGTTAGGGTTTTCATTTAATTGCTTAAAAATAGATCTTATGTAATTGGTATTGAGGAGAAGTTTAACAAAAATTTTAAATTATTCACATATTGTGAGAGCTTTTCTTGTGCCTTCTGAGTGCTTGAGAAGATTAGGATTATCAAAGGATTAGTCTTTCTTTATGGATGCCCTTAGAGTTAAGGGTCAAGAGCCAGGTTCCTTTTAGGTTCTAAATCCTAGATCATTAAAGAAAGAGTCAAGAGATTGGTTCCTCTTGGGTCAACTATCCAAGCCTATCTTGTTTATTTTCTTATTTTCGTTTCTTGTTTCTTCTAGTTTTTCACTTCTACTCTATTCTTTGTTCTTGTTTGTGTTATACTTGACAATTGCGTAATGATCCATTGGAATTTGGAGGGTCTACTTCTAGGTGCAAGTAGTGCTTTCCGTATTGCCTTGCTTCCCAGAGAGAAATATGATGTGGATATGAATTTACTTAGACTTGCACTCTATAGATTTTCTGAATTAAATTACAATGCCAAGCCTTTGGAATTATGAAATAAAGCTTGAAATGGGCACCCCAATTATTTTAATGTGAACCAAAACACTAAGAAGTGTATGAGGTTGTCAAATGGTACACATTTTATAGCTACATCAGTTAGAAAATATGTTATTGAAGCTCGAAAAATGTTTAGATCAATTACAGAGACGAAAGTATGTATATCACGTTTTGCTATATGTCCATTTAATTCGAGGTTATCATTTACTATGAAAAAGAGGTGGTTTTCTATTATGTTAGCCTTTGCAATGCCCATTAATAAGAGCCAATATTAGATCCTATGTCATGTTGATTTGTACATACCTTGTCCTATTTTCACTAACAACCAATTATATATTATTATTTCTTGTGTTCAAATTAACACATGTAGTGTTTAAAAATATTAGTTCTTGATAAAGATGATTGCTTTAGAGATATAATTTTTAATGTGTTTATAGGAATGTCTTCAATAATTTGATCTAAATAATTATGAATTTTTATTAATCTACTTCCTGTTGCATCCATTTACAAAATATGCATTTAGTTTTTATCATTTGCTTTATTTTGATATATATAAATATATATTTAATATTAAATGATTATAATTACATAGCCTCATTACGTATAGGATGATATATAGATAAAGTGTCCATTACAAATTATTCTTTTAGACCTATTTATAAAAATTATAGTATAAAATGCATGGGTGTTTTACTAGTTTGCAATAACATTTTGTTTAGCCCCACAATAAATGAAGGATTAGAATAATTCTTCTTAACAAGTCAATATTAGGGCTATTGAAGAGAGCTCAATAGCTCGATTAGCCCGATTTTGCCCAAGCCAGTTAGGCTGACTCTGCTGAATTTCATGGCGAGCATGGGCTAGGGTAAATCCTTGCTTAATTTGAAAAAATAATTAATTTTTTTATGTTTTATACATTTTCAAATTTTTTTAAACCTTAATTATTTTACAGTGTTATTTTACTTAATATTTTTTATGTATTATATTGTTTTTATTTTTATTATGGGTATTTTTCGTCATTTTAATATTTCTAATCTTCTTAAATAAATTAATTTTTTTTACTTTATGTGATGTAAAAATAATGAATAATTGTTATTTATATACAATATAAAAATTATTACTTTAAATTCTAACTTTGTTTTATAAAAAATCCATTTTAAATAATTAAACTTATATTTTTTGGTGGTTAACAAATTTATTTTCATATTTAAATTTTCTTAAAATTAATTTTTCAGGCATGAGGCCAAAACTCAACCCAAACCTTCAAACAGATAGATGACCAAATGGGTATATAAGGGTGGGTGGAGTTTGACCCAACCTGACCCATGTGTACTTGAGTCAAGATCACCTTCTCTATACAATTCTATGAAATCATCAAAACTAGATATATTAAAATTATAAGCAATAGTCTAGACAAAGGAAAGTAAAACAAACTTGATGTCTGTGTAGTGTAGTCTGTAGTTACCTCCAATCAACCTCACAATAATGCAATTCGTTTTTGGTAAAACGACAATAGCACAACTACCAACACACAAGAGCCATAAGTGAGAGTTCATCCCAGAGAAATCCCAGTCACAAAGGCCTAAATATATCAAACAAATAGGCTTAGAACTCAGCCCCACATAAGCCCATACGTGGCGAAATCCATTACTTACCACATCCAAGAGTTTCCAATTTATCACACAAGTACACAAGAGTTCTAGTCAAATTTTTTTGTAAGGAAAAATATAATTATTAATCTTTATAATTTTATCGAGTTTTATTTTTAGTTCATGTTATTTTTTTCAGAGTTTTAATCTCTAAAGTTTTAATAAGATTGGGTGACATTTGTTTCTTAGATCCTAAATGATGTTAAATTACACAAAGTATAAGGATTGGAAACACTAAAAATAGGATTAAAAGTAAAACTCAATAAAATTATAAAAATTAATAATTATGTTTTTTCTTTTTTTTAACAAAGGTCAAATGATTATGAAATAAATAAGCAAAGTCATTACAAAGTAAAAGAAATAAAAAAAAGAAGAAAAGAAGAAAAGAGAAAGTCAACAATCTATTGCCAATCCATACGCAAAAGAGAAAATATATAGTCAAGAACCTATTAATTTAACAGCGCCACATCTTCTCTTGAAAGAGGTTGTGGGTTCGTTGAGTATGGTGTGTGTTGCTCTTCTCTTTAGGAAAGGATCGTCTTTCCCTGTAGGAAAGAGGTAGATATGTAAAGTGTATGATTATTGCAAAATATACAAAAGAGCTGCTAATAAAAAGCAGTTGATCAATCAATTCCATCACCTATCTCTCACAAATAAAAATACGAAATGTAAATTCATAGATAATATAAAAAAATGATTTACCAGTTTTTATTTACTACTTTTTTGTGAAATTTTATTTACATTCATTAATATAAATTTAAATTTTGCATTATTTTTTATTGCTCACAGGTATCCTTCAATTGATAAGACATAATCGGACATTAAATATAGACACCTCCCCTAGTGAAGGTTCAACCTCAGTTCACCATATGGTGAGGAACTAACTTCTTTCACTATACTCAACTATCATTTGTTTATGTATTAATTTTTAATCATTATATACATGTTGAAATGATATTTTTAAATATATATTTTTAGACCAAAGGGAATTTTTTTAAAATATATGAATACTATAAATTAATTAAGTCAATTTTTAAAACTAATTTAAATATTTTAATTTTTATCTATAATATAGATTGAAGCATCCAGTCTTAGGAACAAAGTTAAGATATCTGGTAAAAAAAAAGAAAACAAAAACAAAAGAGACAAAGTCAAGATAGATGGCTATATGAGTTGGACCTTATTTTAATAAAAAAAATAATTATTAGTCATATACGTATAACATATTTTAGTATTAGTTCCTTTACATTACTCGTAGTGCCATAAGTTCCATATATATGTAACATTAATGCCCATAATTTTAAATATACCTATAAGGACTCAATGGTAGTTAACACGAGCATGAACTTTATTACTTCCTGTGCTAACTTATAAAATTATAATTAGTTGCATAAAAAATTTAGTAGAAAGCAAAAAGAAACAAGGGAGAATGACAAATAAAAACCTTGTAAGAACATTAATGCCAAATTAGGAACTTTAGTACTAAAATATGATAGAAGAAGTATTGAAATTTGGGAACATTAGTGTTAAAAAATCCTAATTTAAATTAATGTTCTTATATGGTCTTTATTTGTTATTCTCCCAAAACAAACTGAACATTAAATTAGAATTTTTAAATGCATGATAGGTGAAGTTTTAAAAGGAAGAAGACATGACACCTTGCATAGAAAAGTTAGTAGTCATTTTACTCATACAACATAACACTCATTATAAGTTTATCAACTCTGCAACATAATTAAGAGAGCAATATACATTGGCAAATTTAATTTTGTCAGATATGATGATAAGGACTAATATTATATATAAATAAAACTTAAAGAATGTAGAGAAGTTGACATAAACTGAATAATTCACTTTCTATTGTAAAATGCCTCTTGGGTTGAATAGTATATTTTGGGGGGCAAGTGCCACACATCATCTGAGCAAAAATAAACTGGGCTATAAACAAATATATATAGCCTAGAGGAAAAGAAAGAAAACAAGAAACTAATAAAGAAAACACATTTACCTAATATGCTAACCAGGCCCAAACACAAAATAAGCCTACAGCACTCTAACTCTCAACACTCCCCCTCATGTTAGAACCAAAAATATTTAAGGTTCCTAACTTAAAAAGTAACTTTTCGTGAGCCTTTCTTCCAAGAGCTTTGGTTAATATATCAACTTGTTGATTTGTTGAAGCTATATGTTGCAATGAAATCAAACCATTTTGTAAATTTTCTCTAACAAAATGACAACTATCTTAGTATATTTTGTTTTTTCATGGTAGACTAGGTTTGAAGCAATTTGGATAGCTAGCTTATTGTTACACAACATAGAAATAGGAGTAACATCAGCAACATGCAAGTAATTCAGCAATCCGTTTAACCATATAATTTCAGAAACTATACTTCCCAAAGCTCTATATTCAGCCTCAGCAGAAAACTTGGAAATCATGCTTTGTTTCTTGGATTTCCAAACAATTATGACTCCTTCAAGTTTAATCAAATAACTTGTTACAGATCTATGAGATTCTAGACATGAAGCCCAGTTAGAATCATAAAATCCCTCAAGCTTTATATCTCTTGAAGATGGAAAGAAAGTGCCTCTACCCAAATCCTTTTTCAAATATTTGACAGTATTTAAAATAGCCTTTAAGTGAGATTTTCTAGAATTTTGCATAAATTGACTCAATTATTGCATTGCATAACTAATAGCAAGGCTTGTTGTGGTTAAGTATAGTAGTTTACCTATAAAATGCCTATATCTAGTTAGATTTGTTAACTCATCATCTCTCTCCCCTTTTTTAGGTAGACTATACAATTTCATACGAGGATTGATTGACACATTTTTGGGTTTGCAAGCACCCAAACCAATAGTTTTTTATTAAATCAAAAGTGTACTTTCTTTGATTATGAAGCAAGCCTTTAGAAGAATGAGCAATTTCAATTCCAAGAAAATATTTTAAAGGACCTAGATCCTTCATTTTAAAATTCTTATGTAGATAAACCTTTGTGTCTTCTATGCCTTAGCAATGTTTGTAGATACAACAAGATTATTAACATATGTAAGAACAATAATAGAGTCATTTTCATGTTGTTTAGTAAACAAGGGGTAATCATATTTAGATTGCACAAAAAACCTAGCACTTAAAGCTTCACACAATTTGACATTCTACTGTCTAGTAGCTTGTTTTAAACCATACAAAGATTTTGTTAGTCTACACACTTTCTTCTCCCCTTATTTACTAAAACCTAAAGGTATTTTCATATATACTTCTTCCATTACATATCCTTGTAAAAACACATTATCTACATCCATCTAAAATAGATTCCAATTATATTTGGTAGCTAGAGCTAAAACAACACGAACAGTGTCTATTTTGACAATAGAAGAAAAAGTTGTTGAATAGTCTATTCCTTCTATTTGACTAAAGCCTTTTGTTACTAACCTAGCTTTTAATTTATTTAAACTCCCATCAGCGTTGTATTTCTTCTTGAATACCTACTTACAACTTATAGCTTTCTTACCAGGAAAAGATATGTTATTTCCTAAGTTTTATTCCTCTCTAAAGCACTTATTTCATCTTTCATTGCTTTAATCCATCTATTATCTTTTATTACTTCATCAAAAGCATTTGGTTTGCTTATCTGATTTGTACGTGCTATGAACCTTTTATATGATTGTGAAATATTAACATAACTAATACTATGTTGTATTGGGTATACAAACTTTTTACTTCCTTTATTGTCAATCTTTTTAACAAGCTTCAAACTAGAACGATCACAGTCTTTGAAATAAGTAGGAATTTTTCTAAGTCTAGTGGGTTTGCTATTATTTATAGAAGTATTGTTTTGTGAAGTATCAACATTAGTATTATTCTCATGTACATAATCAATAATGTCATGCATAAGATTAGGACAAGCAATAGAATTAGGGGTATCATCAATATCAAAGATAAAAGGATCTTGAATAAGTACCTAATCTTGTTTTTGATGAACAAGTTCCTTTTCTAAAAATGAAAACTAATTTTCAAGAAAAATAACATCCGTATTCACAAATATATTGTCATGATCAATATCATATAGAATATACCCCTTTTGACTATTTGGGTAACCTAAGAAAATAAAAGTTTCAGATCTAGATTGAAATTTATCTAGTCTTCTAGGAGTCTTAGCATAAGCTAAACAATCGAAGACTTTTAAGAACAAAAAATCTAGTTCTTTCTTATACAATATTTCATAAGAAGATTTAAAATTTAAGGCTTTAGAAGGAATTCTATTTATTAAGTAAATAACGGTTCTATTAGCTTTCCCCTAAAATTTTATTGGGGTATTTGCTTCAAAAATTAAACTTTTAAAAACATATAAGATGTGTCTATATTTCCTCTCAAGAACCCCATTTGTTGTGAGGTGTAAGCAAAAGTAGTTTCGTGAATAATACCATGTTCCATACAATAGTTAGAAACCTTATGATTTAGAAATTCAATTCCATTGTCACTGTGGACACGTTTTATTTTAGCATCAAATTGGTTTTTCATGAGGTTGAAAAAGTTTTTTTAGGTGGTAAAAGTTTTCATACTTATTGTGTAGGAAATAAACCCATGTAGTGTGAGTGAAATCATCCACAATAGTAAAAAAAAAAAATCTAGATCCTTAGTGGGTTGGCTCCTTATAAGGACCCCAGATATCAACAAGCAGTAACTCAAAATAACATATAGTCTTTATTTCATGAGAAGGAAAGGGCAAGCAAGTTTGCTTGGCCTTGAAACATACATCATATTTAGAAGTATCAACAAAAATGAAATTGTCCCTTAAAGAAGTAACATGTCTATGAATGGAATCTAATGGGTATCTTAATCTTAATGCTAGATAGTAGTGTCAACATCTAGTTTATTAGCAAAAACATTAGACAAGGAAGAGATATTAGACAAAGGAGAGCTTTCATCCACAATATACAATCCATAACAGACTCTACTAATTATTTTTATGCTGCCACTGTATAGCCCTTGTAAAACATAAATATTAGGAAAGAAAGCCACAACACACTGCTATTGATTTGTAAGACAAGACATAGAAATTAAATCATAGCAAATGCCTGGGGTGTATAGGCTATTGTTTAACATGACATCATCAAATATTTTAACAGAACTAACATGTGTGGCAGGAAATCTAGCTGAATTAGGAATTTTAATGTGAAGCGGGGGTTTATCATATTCTTGGTAATGATCAAGGTAAGATAGATTGCTAACAGTATGAAAAGTTGCTCCTAAATTCAATGTGCACGTGAGTCATGTGCAGAGGATAAGATAGTATGAATTAAACTTGAGGACTCCCTTGAATCCGTTGTAGTTATTGCTCTAACAGATTTTAGACTTGTGAATGAAAGTGCTTTGATTTCCTTTTTTAGATTCTCAATAATTTATTCATAATCCTTTAGAGATAACGTGTTTAATTTGGTTGTTGATTCATTTTGTTGTGTTGATATGTTGAGAGAGCTAGGAGACTCAATGTGAGTCGCTTGTTTGTAGGGATTGCTATGGTTTCTAACTCCTTGGTAATTTGATAGGAAGCCGATGAGATGATAGCAAGAGTGCTTGGTGTGTTCTCTTTTATGACAATAAGTACCTTTATTAGTGATGTTACTTCGAGCATGTCCCCTACCAAATCTTCCTCTACCTCGAGTTGTCGTGGCAGAATAATCAGATAGGTGAGAAGATATTAAAGAGCGCTGAGATTCTTCTTGCAAAATCATTGCACAAGCTTGATTAACAGATGGCAATGGGCTCATGAGAAGATTTGACTTCAGATGGGTTGATAAGAATCATTAAGCCCCATTAAGAATTGAAAAATTCTTTATTGTTGGATGTTCTTGGCATATTTGACTAGGGAAGCATATTGACAAAAAGGTATAGGAATGATAGTGGCATACTCCTCCCATAATTCCTTAAGTTTGGTGAAGTAACTAGAAATGGACATACCTCATTGATTAATGGAGTTAAGAAGACAATGGAGACTATAGATCTTAGTTCCATTAATGACGTCAAATCTTTCAAGAAAATCATTCTAGACTAGAAGAGCATTTTCTAAATAGTAGTACTTGCTGTGATTTCTTTAGAGATAGAATTAACCAACTAAGAAAGGACAATCGCATTATAGCAATCCCATTAAGATTGAAGATTCTCAGCTTGAGTGTCTTGTCTGAAAGATCTATCGACTATGCCAATCTTGTTTTTTTTTCTAGTAAAGCCGTCCACATAGCTCGACTCCATGTCCCATAGTTGATAGTGCTAGTGAGCGGTTAGGCGACAAGCGTGTTAGCCTATGTATCTAAGGGATGAAGATAAAAAGGGTGATTCAAGTCAACCGTGGAAGCAAAGGAATGGATGGAGGAGGAATTAGAATTGGTCACAGTGATGGTCAAAGGTTAATGGAGAAATGAAGAAGAAGATGATGAATGAAAGCCAAGAAGGGGATGTGAGGGTTAGGGTATAGATGAAAGAGAAAAGATGATTGACTAATTACATAAAAGTTAAGAGATATAGACCCTATTCAGATATCATGCAGAGAAGCTGATATAAACCAAATAATTCACTTTCTATTGTAAAATGCCTCTTAGGCTTAATAGTATATTTTGGTGGGCAAATGCCACACATCGTTGAGCAAAAATAAACTGAGTTATGAATAAATTTATATATATATATATATATAGCCTAAAGGACAAGAAAGTAAACAAGAAAGTAATAAAGAAAACACATTTACCTAATATGTTAACCAAGCCCAAATACAAAATAAGGCCAGAACACTCTAACTCGCAACAAAGAATTAGGAGCCAAATATATATATATATATATATATAGAGTTGTTGGTTCTTGTAATTAATTTTAACATGTTTTAGTACTAGTTTCTATATATATATATATATATATATTTTAATTTCATGAATGCTATGCATCTTTTATTAGATATGCGCTAGTATGACTGCTTTTCTTGTTCAATGCAAGTTACATTTACTAATAATATGGAAATATGGACTAACTCTTTTTTGTCAAATGGACTATTATTTTTTCCTGGGTTAAAATTTTTTCTTTTGAAAGAAACAAATGAGTTAACAAAATCTGAAGCAGTCTGGCCAAATTTGGTAATTAATTTGGCTGACTTATGACTTATAATATTTCACTCAATTTTTATAGAACATTTCACTCATTCATATTCATAATTTTCAACAATTTTATTCACTCAAACTTATACAAAAATACTTTTAATTTACTTTGTAGATGAAAAAGGTGAATTTAAAGAGAAATAGGAAAAAAAGTGAATCTGTGTAATAAAATTGTTTAAATTAATTAGTTCAAATTAATTAAAATTGGTTAAAATGAATCTAAAGAGGGATCATATTATAAAATTGGGAAAAATAGGGAGAGTGATACTATTAAAATTTATTATAAAAGACCATAACAATTAAAATTAGGATGAAGGACCAAGGAAAGTGTAATGGATTGTTATAACCTCAGTATAAAATCTGTTAGCCTTAAAATTAACATGGGGTACTGCCCTAGTTACAAAAGTACTCTTTTTTAGAGATAAGAATGTGGTGTTTTCAATTTCACACCAGAAACTAAAAAAATTAGCATTAAATTTAATTAAGACAATATAGTTTAAAAATTTGTACTTTTAAATAATTGAATCAATATAATTTTTTAAAAATACTTCCTTTTAAAAATTAAATCAATATAATTTTTTAAAAAATTATTTTTAAAGAATTGTTCAATTTTGTTAAGAGCGCGTTGTTTCAATCTCTGGGCTTGTGGAATTTTAAGAGAGATGAGGACAATATAATATATTTAAATTTATATTTTGATATTTGGTCTTTCTAAATAATAACTATTTTTAAGGTCCTTTCCAAGAAATATTACTTTCTCCAGGTCCCTTGTTAGAATTTTCCCTGCAAAATTTTATTTTATTTATGAATTAAAAACAATTCCGTAAACTGAGTCTTACTTAGACCGTGGGGCTAGACAAATTTTAGGATGAGGGGAAAAATTATAAATTTAAAATCATTAAATAAAGGGGTAGTTATTAAAATGAGGGAATAAATCATATTAATTCAAACCAATTCAAAATTGATTCAAATCTAATCAAAGTGCGATCTTGGTATTAGATTATATTTATGAATTATATTATATTTTTGAACTAAAAATAATTTCCTAAACTGAATTCTACGTAGGATTAGAAAGTTGCTAAAATGATAGATAAAATTTTATAAATTTTAAATCCATGAGTAAAGGGGAATTAGAATGAGGGAATGATTTGAATTAATTCCAATCAATTCAAATTTATTTCAAGAGTAATTGTGATATTAGGTTAAAAATTTAGATTATATTTATGGATTAAAAATAACTTTGTAAACTGAATCTTATGTGATTTCACCAAATTGTAATATTTGATAAAAGAGCAAGATACTAAAAATTAGATCAATCATTAAATTGATTAAAGCATTGGTTCAATGGCTAATAATTTAACAGTTCAACCGGATGGATTGATTTGGAATTCCATGCTATGGAAAAAGTGGCACATTATTTGGAGACATAAGCTTGTTATTCTATTATAGATAGACAGATACCAAAAGGAGTTCTAGTAGTAGCTTGAGTATGAGCCATCTCACACACACAATTTTCCATCTCATACACACGAGTTTCAATATCTTACTGACAAGTTTCAGTTTTAAGCTTATAGTTTGCCTAAAAAGGTTTAGAACACTTGAATAATTCATAAAAATCTTAGATCTTGTGTTTCAAAATCTTGTCAGATCAATTCTCAGTTGAATTCGATCTTGTCCATGTGAAAATCAAGTGTCTAGAGATGCTATTCGCCTCTACCATCTCATTTTTGTGAGTTCTAGTTAGAGACACACATGTTTCAATGTTCTAGAGAAGTTTTTGCATCTATCTATCTGAAAATGTGAGTTTCAGAGATCATGCATGTGAGTTTTACAATGACAAAAAGGAGCTTGCTTTTGCTTATATAAAACACGCAAGTTCTGGAGAGCATGCATGCAAGTTTTAAAGTGACAAAGGAGAGCTTGTTTCTATCCATCTAGAACACACAAGTTTTAACTCATCCATGCAAGTATTAAAACTTTGACAAGCATTAAATGAACTTCTTAAAAAAGGTGCTTTTCATTAAAAAAAAATCCTTTCATTCTCAATCCAACAGTTATAAACGGATATTTTATATCTCCAGTAGCTATTTCATTTTATGGCAGATATAACACTCCAAATTTGTTTTAACAAGAGATTAAGCTTGAAAATCATTGAGTTATGAAACTTCTATTCATATTTCTCTTATTTTATGAAAAGTCATAGTTCTTGAACTATTCTATCATATCTTCATTATTTGAATATAAATGATTCATTGTACTCATTTTAACTCTCAAAGAGAGTTTTCATTTAGTAGTTTGTTTATCCAAAATATTTGTAAAATTGAGTGAGAACTTTCCTGTAGGATTTAAGATAGAGTGTCCTCTTAATAAAATAGAACTCACTATGATAGTGAGGAGTTGTAATGGCTTACAAGTACTAGCTAAATCAAACGTGTGGATTATAGTGAAGAAATCTCAAGTAGTTACTTGAGAATTGGATGTAGGCTCAACTGGAGAGAGTTAAATTAGGATGAATCTAAGTTTATAATCTCTTTATCCCTTATCTATTTACATTTCTAGCACATTAATTAGTTTTATGTAACATTTGAGAAAATTTAACCCTGATTTACTAGCCTAACGAGGGTAATTAGTGAGTTAATGAGGTGTGTGTCTAGAAAGACTTAACTTGGCATAATTGTTATGATTTCAACCCTAGAAGTGGGTCCGAATTGATGGCGGGTCATTCAGGCAAGGAAAGAGGAAGGAAAAGAGAAGAATTGATCTTTGTGCCACATGTCGTGATGCGTGGTTGGTTTATTATAGTGCACAGAGATAAATTTAAATGCAACGGGCTCCTCTGTGCTATGCGTCATGGCGGAGGGTAGCGTGCGTCGCGGCGCATGAGCAAAATTTTTGATAAATCAGATCGCGTCTGTGTGAGAAAATAGAAGAGAAGGAGAAGAAGAAAAAGAAGAGAATGCTGGGCTATGTTAGGGCACACATTTTGGCTTACATTATTGACATTTTGAAGCTCCCAAACAGTCAAAGTAGGTAATCTAAGTCTCATTCTTCCTTTCTCTCCCTCATTTATGATGATTTATAGTAGGGTTTGAGTTGGGGAGATAGATTTTCAGTTCATAAGAGTATGGGTCTAATTTCATTAGTTAAAATAAGTGTAATGGGAGTTGTTTAATGTATTGGAATACCACATTGATGATTTTGAAAGTGGTTGGTCTATGGGAGCATTTATTATCCAAAAATTAACATAAATATGATAGTTGGGAGAGGTTAATGTGCATTAATGATGGTTTAAGGTATTATTAGTGATAATGTGCATTAAAGGAATTTAATGAGCCTATTCGGTATGAATGGGTAGTGACTATGAGTTGATAAAATGGAGTATGTGAAATTTTATGTTGATAAAGCTTTAAGAGTTAGACAATGATGAAATTCTTGTAGCATGGATGTAGTGAGGTTCGTGTTTGGTACCATTCGAGCTTGTTGAAGCTTTAGGAAGTTGGTATAGTGAGGGGTAAACCTTTGACCTCTCAAAGGTTTGAGGTAACCGAGGAAAACTTAATCTTTATAGTTAAATGTTAATTGTGTTTATGAAATGTGAATTATGAGTTAAAATTAATGATGCATATTGGTAAAGTGTTTGATTGTGAAATGGTTTTTGGAAAGAAAACTTTAATTTTGCCACCCTTAGTGTTTTATGAAATTGATTGTGATTTATTACTATGGGTGGAGAATTATAATGAATTATATATTGAATTGTGAAGTATTTGAGTTATGTGAGTTCACGTATTTTGAATTAATTGTTAAAATGCATATTATGTGAGAAATATAAATGGTATGATCATTGACAGGAGTTCGCCTAAGAAGAGGAGTAGATTGGTTGAAAATTTACATGGTATTGGCAATGATCGTTGGAATCGGGAACTAGTTGTGGCACTGACCGTTGGAATCGAGAGGTAGCCTTATCTCATAGTTGATTCGAGACTGTCCCACTTGTTCTATGAGAGAGTTGAATCTAACTAGTCTCCACCGGTTCATGAGGTGGCTAGATTAAGGGTATGACACCCCATGGTTGTTAGTATTAGGGAAAACTGGATTACATAAGTGAGTGAGTTAACCTTAGCTCAGTAGCTCCTTACAAGTAGAAAGCTGGGTTAGTCCATAAAGGAGTAGCCATGTGATAGCCACTACTTTCGCGTCGAAGGTAACATGAGGATATAAGGTTGGCATATGATGATGCGTATAAGTCCGACCACATAGTTGTTAGTTTTGTGGTCCGGCATGTGTTGAGGGTGCATGATTGTTATTTTTGCAACCTTGTGTTATGTTTTTGCTAAATAACATGATAAAATATTTTGTGGCAAGCCCAGTCACATGGTTGTTAGTTTTGTGAACCATGGCTGAGTGTTATGTGATATGTGCACTTATTTGTCTAATTGTATCTATTTACAATTAATATGCAACTGTATGGGTCAAGTGAAACTTGGTTAATGAGTGGTTGTACTCACCTCTCAATTCTCAATATTTTCAGGACCTAGCTCATCGAATTCAAGTCAGGAAAAACATACAAAAGCTTAGGATTTGTGGAGTAATCCTCTATATGCCTCTCTTTTATTACTTTTATATGTATTTGTTAATGTAATTGCCAACTAGGATCATTTGACATGCTTTATGTACTACTTGCATGATTTTGTATATAACTAGTGTATTTTGTGCTCTGGATTAGTGAATTTTGATTGTGAACTTGTGGATAGGGCCAAAATACTTGTGCAAGTAGAAACATATGTATTTTGAGAAATTTGGAATGAAATTGTTGATTTTGTACAACATTTCCTCCTCCTTTATGTTTTGTGAAAATCGGGATTGAGTGGTGATTTTATAATATAAGTATTTTTGATTGTGTGTGGTGCGTTGCACGAGTCCACAAGAGTTTATTGAGTGTGATCAGATGGTTGGTGTAAGCTATTGGCACGTGTGATTGAGTCGGGACACCTCATTTGGGAAATTTTGTAAAAAATGGTCAAAAATGGGTTTTGGTGTATTACTTTTTATAGAAAATGAGTTTGAATGTGAAACTGGTGCCATTGGCTGGAGCTAGGAAAAAGTTTCATGTAGACATTAAAACCACCCCAATTGGATATCGGATAGAGATTTGGCACCTGTCGGAAGTTTGTGTCCTGTGCTGTCATTTGACAGCACTGATGCTATCAAATTTCGTGCAATGCACCATGACACATGGCACAAAGAAGACACACCACGGCACACATGTTGTAAACCACAGCAGACAAGTCACTTTCTACATAAAGTTTGCTTTTGAGATTAAAAACTCATTATTTTAGGTCCCAACTGATTTTCAAGCTTCCGCTTTACTTTCAAAACTCTAATTTGGACTTATTAAATCATGTTTGAAATTTAAATTGTCGCGATTGGGATTCTCTTGAAAGGATTTTGAGAAATTTCTTTTATAAACTTTATAATTTGATAATCCTTTGAGGGTTAAACCTTAGCTTACTATAATTTGGAGTAAATTGTGGTTTAACCTTAGGGAGGTTACATTTTACACTTTGTTTTAGTACATTCAAAGATGCATTTTGAATTCTCTCACTTCTTAACTTGAAGTTCACTTAAAGTTTGTTTTCAATCATTTGTAGCAGTTTTAAACTTCAGATTATTGTACAAGATTATTTGAAGATAGAGATCAAGCATAGATATGCATGCATACACTTCCGCTTATACTCTATTTTGCTGTGAAAATGTTTCAAAATACTGAAAATTTGATTAACACCCAATTCACTCCCCTTATCTATGCTGCCATATCTAACAATTCTTTCAACTTAAAGGTGTAATGAAGCAGTTGATTGGATAGTTGTGTCTTGTAAAAAGAGGTTGTGCCTAATTGGATGGGTGAATTCACAAACACCCCCTTTGGTTAAAATTTTAATCAAAGTTGTCAGGTCATTTCGCTTTCCGTTTAAAGACTTTTGTAGGATATGGAGCCTGAGAGATGTGGCATGGGTTGAAGTTTTTTGCTTTTAATTTGCTTTGTTGTTTGTTCTGTTCTGTTTCTTTGTTTTGTTTCTGTTTTTTTCTTTGTTTTTTTGCTTTTTGCTACTATTTTGAGTTTGCGTGTTAGTAGTGTTGTATAGGTTTTGAGTGCAATTCTTTTTGTTTTTTTTCCTCCAACTACTGGTATGTGAAATATGATTTTTTTTGTGATTAATAAAATTGACTTGTGTTTTGGCGGGGGAAAAAAAACAGACACAGAGAAAGAGAAAAGGAATCCAAAGACAAGTTCGTAATATTCCCATCACAAAGTGGAGAATAGAATAAAGCTAACAAGGATGCTCAAGAAATTTATGATTCTCCATCACCGGCATTATCTTTGATGATAAGGACTCTTTTCTTTTGGTGAGAAAAGTAGGGAGGCAGGTATGTGAATTTCTATTCCAACTTCTCCATAATTATTACAACACTGGAAAAGAAAACAGAGAGAAAATAATTTAATCAAATTTATTGCCAAATTCTTCAAGACAAATGAACTCTACCTATACTGGACGACCCTTTATGCTTCTTTTGGTGACAACCTTTTCTTTGTGAATCAGATAAGAAAGCAATCCTTTTAATTGGTTCGACCAGATACTGATATCTGCATGGAAAGTCTATTCGGTTCATCAACGATTTTTAAAAGAAAAATTTATTAGGTGCTTTAGTGACATGTCATTTTTATCTTTTGATTGAAAATAATTTTTGGGAAAAATACCTCAGAAACATACAAATGACAATCAAGTAATGTGATGATCCAGCATCTTGTTTTTTGACGAAATGACTTATTCACCTTCAATGACTGATATAAGAAATGTTTATTTTAATTGAGTTATTGATTCAAACAGAGTAAAAAATGATTATTTTCTTTCTACAAGTTTATTAATCTATCAAGTTAAATACAACTAAAGTAGTCAAAAATTCAAAGGAACTAGTCATTTTGTTTTCTTTTCTTTTTGGTGAATGAGTCATTTCTAATCGGTTTACAAATCACAAATTTGCAAAAAAAAAAAAAATCATTTTATATTCTATTTTAGTTGATAACCCAACTAAAATAGTCATTTTCTATAATAGTCACTGAGAGAAAATATGTCATTTCATCAAAAATCAAAATGTCAGACAAGTTTTTAGGGATTAACCAATAATTACCATATTTTGTGGCACTTAATTATCATTTATATATTTTGGGTTTTTTTTTTTGTCATTTTCCTCAACTTGAACTGAGGGTGTTAATGCCATGAACTATTTAAGTGGCATGAGCCTTCCACACGTAAGGTGTTGTGAGTTCTCTCCTCCATAAGCTCAAATTTTTTTTTCGGGGGGGGGGGGGGGGGGGGGGGGGGGGGGGGGGGGGAGAGGTGGAATTAGGTTAGATGGGTGTGTTTTGGTTAATTAGGGGTGTTGTGTGCCAGATGAGTGAGTGTTGCATGTGAAATGAGTTTAAAAAATATATATACTTTATAAAATTAAAAGGGACAAATTAAAATTTTATATAAGTTAAAAAATCAAAAAAGTATTCTTTAGCAAAAATTGATTCCTTTCTACTGAACAAAATCACCATAGAGTGTTTTTTTTTTAGCTCTTGCTTTATTTTTTAATTAAAAGTAAAATATAGTAACATCTTTTGTTAAAAAATACAATTTTTTTTTATTTTCAAACATACACTTTAGTATAATTTTTTTTTCACCATTAAAAATATTCTATTAAATATTTTCAAATATTTATTTTTTATTTGTAATTATATTACAAATTTTAAATTTATTTAATTTTTCTTCATAATCTAATTGTTTATTCTTTCTCCAATCAATATAGACTTTTAGAGGGGAGATCAATATATTTTACTCTAAAATTAATTAGAGTATAACACTATGATCTATAATCACTCTGATCTATAATCTGTTTTACCTTAATTATAGATGCATTTCTTCTATTTTTAAATCATATGTGAACCTCCTCTAGTATAAATAGTTATAAAACGCAAATGTGCCTCTATTTTTAATATTTAATTTTATTAACGCAACTACTAGTTAACTATTAAATCACATGTGTTGGACCAAAATATCCTTATTTAATTATAATTATAAATGTTGTCCAAAAATATTGAAATTACACAAAAATTAATGCATATATTTTTTAATTTTTTATTTATATTTTAATTTTAATTATGTAAATGTATTTATTTAGTAATTTTTTAAAAAATTAAATACATAAATTAGTTAAAATAATATTCAAACATGAAGTTAAAAAATTTATGAAATAAAAATTAAATATAATAAATTATTCAATATAATTTATATTTTTAAAAATTTCATTAATTTCATCACAAAAATTTTAAATTATTTATTTAAATATTGACATGCTTAATTATTTAAAGTTTTTTAAAATTTTGAGGGAGTAGACAATTAGAATTAAAGGGTAAATTAATAATTTTAATATTTTTTAACATAATGACAAATAAAATATTAAGTATTTTATAATCTTTAATGGAATATTCCTAACAATGTTAAAGATCAGACTAAAGTGTAGATTTTAAAAATAAAGGAAACGTCTATGAAATTTTGGCAAAATGGAAGGGAAGTAAATGTATTTTACTCAATTAATTATACACTTCTTTTAAATATATACTCTCCTCCATTTAAAAATATAAGGTATTTTTAATCAAATCTTACTTTTAATAAAATAGTTCTTTATCTTTAAACTAATCCTATCTTTTATATTTATGCTTATTTAATAAACCATTTCACCCTAAAAAATATAAAATAATCTATTCAGACTAAAGTGTAGATTTTAAAAATAAAGAAAATGTCTATGTAATTTTGGCAAAATGGAAGGGAGGTCAATGTATTTTTACTCAATTAATTATACACTTCTTTTAAATATATACTCTCTCTGTTTAAAGATATAAGACATTTTTAATCAAATCTTACTTTCAATAAAATATTTATTTATCTTTAAACTAATCCTATCTTTTTATATTTGTCCTTATTTAATAACCATTTCTCCCTAAAAAATATAAAATAATCTATTCAATAGAAGCACTTTTGAAAAATAATAAGAATTACATCTTAAAAGACTCAAAATATCTTATATTTTTAAACATTTAACCCCTTAAAAAATGATATTTTTTTGGACTGAGAGAGAGAGAGAGAGAGAGAGAGAGAGAGAGAGAGAGAGAGAGAGAGTGAGTGTGTGTGTGTGTGTGTGTGTGTGTGTGATTTTAGTAAATTTTAGTATTTTCATGTTTGTTAACATAAAATTAGGATTTTTTTTAGGATTGAAAGTTATTTGAATAAATGTTATTTATTTTTTAAAATTTATTAAAATTATAGACGCAATTTTATTTTTAAAAGGTACAAATCTTTACACAAAATTGTTCTTACCTTGTTCAGAATTTTGGTTGAATCGTTGTTATTATATTTTAAATTTTAAATATTATAATTTGACTTTTTTTAGGTAATATACTTTTTATATACGTTATTATAGATATAGATTACATTTATACAGTTTTTTTTGTTTAGTTTATCACTTTAGCCTTTTCCTTTGAGTTAACAACACATGTTATCAAGTTTTTCATGAAATTTATTTTGGGCCATCAAGTTTATGTTTACATGTTTGCATGAATGTTCGTTAATTCGTTTGTTGGTTTTCATGACCCTTGGAGTAATATTTTATTTTTAACCAAAAAAAAAAAACCAACGTCTATTATCCAAACACGCGAATATTATAAATAAATAAAAAAAGCATAAAAGAAAAGTCAAATTAAACTAAATTAGATATTACGATTACAACTTTAAATGGAAAAGATAATATCATCATCCTTGACATCGATTGAGATTAAATTATTGCTACAGAACAAAATGTGAGGAAAAAAAAATATCTACTTGTATTTACATTATTTTAATTTTGTATAAACACTTTTATACCGCGCATTTATTATTGGCCTCAAGAATTTAGAACCAACCAATAATAAGGGAAACTGAAAAGGCTTCAAACAAATTAAATTGTGAAACGCATTTTGGCCGTCCTTTTCCTTTAACCGTAAATCACTAAATCGTTATCGTCTTCAGCATCACACATTCACGACTTTTCCATTCAATAATGCCGCGTGCCGCCTGTGGCCATCAGCCTCGTCAATGGAATTATCACCACCAAATTATTAAAGTGAGTCTAATATGATATTTTACATAATAAACTTTGGGCTAAAATTTATTTAAAAAAACATAATAAAATTTTTATGAAATATGTAAATAATAATTTAATTTTTTAAAATGTCATAATTCTTCTGAAGTCCTAAAAAACTTTTTTGTTATTAATAAATTTATATAAATTATTAAATTACCTTTGTTGAAAATAAATGATTTTCAACTTTTTTATATTCATAATAATGGAACAGAAAATTATAACTTTGTATGTTAAATTTTTTATTTGTTGTTGCATTATTGTTAATATAAGAAAGAAAGTTGTAAATCATTTATTTTCAATAAGAAAAATTTAATAATTTATATAAATTCATTAATAACAGAAAAGTTCTTAAAACTTCAGAGGAATTATAACATTTTAAGAGATTAAATTATCATTTATAGATTGCAAATGGATTTCATTGTCATTTTCCCAATTTATTTTTGGTCATTTGATTTTATATAAGATTTTAAATTGATCTCTTAATTTATAAAATATATTAGTTCTTTGACACTAATACTATTAGTTTTAAATAATTTTTTTTTGTGTCACTCATTATTATTTTAAAAAATTAAACTTAATATATTGACATTTGATAATATTTTATTAATATTTAAAATTTCAATGTAGGAATTTGTTTATGAAAAAACTAATTGGTATTAAGGTTAAAAGACTAAAGGTGTTTTACTATAAAATGAATAATAACTAATAAATCAGACTCTTTTCATTTTAATTTATAAGACATTTTTAGAAATTTTAATTCGACAACTGTACTTAATACATATACTAAATGCTTCAGTCATTTAAGTTATTGAAATTCAAATAAAAGATTTAGATAAACTCATCTTTCATGTGAAGTATGAATTCAGAATTATTAATTTAGATTTCAACGGTTTAGAATATCTGTATCAAATATAGTAACTGAATTCAAGCTTTTTTTTTTTTTTTCCAAGACAAAATCGTTATCGTCTTCAGCATCCCACATTCACGACTTTTCCATTCAATACAGCCGCCTGTGGCCATCAACTCCCTCAATAGACTTATCACCACCAAATTATTAAAGTGAGCCTAACATGATGTTTTGCATGATAAACTCATGGTTAAAATCTGCTTTTGATTCTTTTTTATAGTCAGATACTTTTGATCCATTATTTTACATAAGATTTCAAATTGACATCTTAATTTTATAAAATATATCAATTCTTTGACTTTAACAACATTAGCTTCAAATGATTGTTTTTTGTTCCAACTATTATTATTTTAAAAAGTAAACTTAATAAATTAACATTTGATAATATACTTTGTTACTATTTAAAATTTAATGTAGGAATCTTTTTATTGGTGAAACTTAATGGTGTTAAAATTAAAAAACTGAATAAACACTTTATAAAATTAAGATATCAAAATAAAATTTTACGTAAAGTTAAAAGAGTAAAAGTGTATTTTAGTCTAAAATCAATAATAACTAATAAATTATACTCCCTCAATCTTAATTTATAATACACTTTTAAACAAAATTACATATACTAATAAATAAAACTTATTAAATACACCTTATAATTTTACCTTTTAAAATAAAAAATACAATTTTAAAAATTCTCTTTGTTTAATACTCCCTTTGTCTAAAAATATCAAAGAGAAAGAATATATAAAAAATTAATATTAAAAAATATTATTAATAAAATTTTATTTTTTAAATTGTAGACGTTAATTAAACTGTTTAAATGTAGTTTAAACAGTCAAAATTTAAAATTCTTTACTGATAAATTCATTTTTTAATAGAGTAATAATTAAGAGATTATCTTTATTTTAAATCATGTAACTAATAAAATAATTCTTTAAAAATATAAAATAATTATTGTCAAATCTAGACTATTCAAATTTGATTTGGATAATTCAGATTGGTGCTTATCACGTTTTATAATGAAAAATTAAAAAAAAATAATTGGTGGATGCAAAATATTTACCTAATATAAATTTAAATATTCTATGAAAAATATAATTTTAAATTTTACTTTTATAATCAATATAATGAATGTCTATATTTTTGAACACACATGTTTGAGACTTTTAAAAAACTAAATGGGAATAACCAGATCTTTTGGGGAGGGATTAGGGGAGAGGCAACGGATTAAAGGAAACTTTTTGGAGGGTATATGTAGAATTTTAATAGAAGATGTGGGTAAAATTTCCCCCCAAATAACATTTATATGTAATTTTAGCATTTTTATAATGAAGACAAGTGCCCCAAAAATGATAACAATAAGTTCATCACCGTACTACTCCCAGCGAAAATTATCCTGATAATAAGTAATTAAGAACAATGATTCCTTTCAACTAGTTCGTGCTCTGTACTTCACAGATCTTTCTATTTGGGTTCCTATCATAATCTGTATAAATTTATTTGACTTCACAAAAATTTAAATATAATGATATCTTTTGGTGCACAAAATATAAATTTTTTAAAAAGGAGAATTTATTATTACTATTAATATAATGATACTTCGTGCAAAGATTGTTTCATCCAGAGTACCCAAACTACCCCAGACACCAATAACATAAAAACCTTTTTAAAATAAATATCAATCAAATCTGGATTAAATGTTAAATTATCAAACCCAGACAACTATACGCTGGTAAAAAAAAAAAAAAACAAACAACTATACATATAAGATCGTAGGGCATAAATCCACCAAAATAAGAGCTTGTAGCTATGATGTATTTACTTATTTTATAAATTATTCTTTCCATATTCATCTGTTAGATAAATTGTCACTTTTAATTTATTTTTTACAAGTGAAATCACATATTTCAATAATAATTTATTATAAATTTTTTAAATTATTCTTTATAATTTACATTAACAAAAAATAATTAATATTTATTTATGTTGATTGACATGAAATATTTTAGTCAAATTTTTTATTTTTAAACATTATTATTATAGTTAACTATTTTTTTAAAATTGATTGATATATTTAAAATGAAAAAAATGAATCTTCTATTGACGCAATGGAAAATAACAACGTCGAGAGTCCTTTTTTTTTTGCACAAAACATGGAGAGCCATTGAGACTAAAATTAATCACTTAATCTCGATTTCTCTTCTACAGTCGATTTCTCTTTTCGTAACATGAAATTTAAGACACGAGCCTTCGTGTTTGTTCGTCGCTGCAGGTTCCTTCAGTGGAATCATCTCCACGCTAATCTCCGGCCGGCTCTAGCGGACCTGGATGCTATTCGGGTCTTGACTCGTTCAAACTCGGTGAATGGACACGGAATCGTGATTCCGCCGGGATGGTTGTACCCGTATTCCTCCTCCGCCTCTCTCAGCAACTCTCCGAACAAGGGGTGGTTGAAGTATAGCACAGGCACCAGCTCGCGGTGAAACTCACCGTCCTTCTGACCGACGTACACCGCCAAGTGACCCTTCGGCACTGCGGGAGGCTTGTCCTGTACCGGGTCGGATCCCACCTGAATATATCCCGACCCCGGCTTAACGTTGCAGAGGGATATGGCTCCTCTCGTCAGCTTGCGCCCCCAGCTGATAATCTTCTCTACGGTCTTCGTCGCCGGCGAATCATGCAAACCCAACCTCCGATATCCTCCGAATCGGGGTCTCCGGAAGATCCATCTGGAGATTCGGATCAGGCGTCGGCCAAGCTTGAATCCCCTAATCTTCCTCATATGTATTTTTTTGAACAGCCTCGTTCTTTCTGAGAGTCTTCAAGAAGAAATTAATAAACAGTACAGTAGATAACTTTGGTTTGACGGAGAATGATGAACGGGGAGAGAGAGAGAGTATTTTCTTGAGAGCTTAAGAGAAAGGCCATGGATCTGCAATGGACATGATAAGACGAAACTGAGTGAGGCAAATCTCAGAAAGAGAAGAAGGAATGTTGGCCATTGATTTCTGAACACAAAATTGGTACTGATGATTTTTGTTACTAGCTACTCAAAAAAGTGAAAAGAAGGAGATCCATGCCCGGAGTTTTGGAGGTACGGTGGTTCCGACGGTGGCGTCAGAAGTGTGGAAGAAGGTGAAGGCAAAGTGAGATATGGATGCAAGGAATGGTTGGTTGATAAAGTATATTTATATGAGAGAGAGAGAGAGAGAGAGAGAGAGAGAGAATTGTCAATGGTGAGGTACATAACGGTCAAGATGAGTGCAAGAACGGTAAACGACATAAAAAATGGGCGAAAAAAAAATACCTATACAAGAAAGGAAACAGCACAAATGGGAACATGAGGTAATGAGTGACAATCTCAAAAACTTCTAAAAATAAATTTAAATATCAGTGTTTTATTTTTACAAAAAATTATATGAATTGAATATTAAAAGTAGAAGCGATCATTTAGACCAGCTCTATAAGTCAATTCCAATATGCCCAAAAACTATTAAGATTGAATTTAGGAGTTTAAAAGATATTGTTTACTCTTACTTTATTCAGACAACTCAAATAAATCCGAAAAAATATGAGCCAAACTCAAGCCTAAATGGACTTAGTTAAAATATCCAATTTTTTTTATTATTAATAAAATAATATAAATTTAAAAATATTAATTTTGAAAATAAAAAATTGAAATTAGGTAAAAATAAAAAATAAAATAAAATATTATTTAACAATTCAGGTATTCAAGCCAACTCGAATGAGCCCAAAGAATTAGAGTTTGGCTTAATTATATGAGCTTTTTCTATATAGTATGATGCTTTAAACCCGATCTGAATAAGAATAACTTATCCGAATTACCTACTTTACTTGAAAGCTCACCAAAATTAGACTTGTTTCTAGATTCAAAGGACGCTTGCAAAGTATTTACAAATTGCTCACAAATAAAGTTCTCACATTGAGAATAGAATTTTAATTCCATAATCTCATAAGTTATGAAACAACTTTTTGTGAACTAAACTAATTTTTATTGATAGTGCCTTTTCTAATGTTTATTTGCTTTGGTGCTGTTAGAGAAAAAGATTGGAATTTACACACAAGCATCTTAATTAAAATATTATCCTCAAAATTAAAAAAAAAGTACAAAGGTTTTGAGATTCAATTTCAACATATGTGTGGTTCTTAATTGTGATTTTCTTTAAAAACAAAAAAAAGGTCAATTGGTGGGTTTTTGTGCTTTCCATGTATGTCCCTGTATCTTTTGAAAATTGGACTCATGTTTCTTGGCGCATATATATATATATATATATTACATTAAATTCATCAAAAGAACACACTTTTTTTTTAGAAAATGTGAAAATGTATATAAGTGAGTGTCAGATGCACGTAACATTCTAATAATATTGTTTCACGCATTTGAGAGGAAATGATATAAAAATAAATAAATGTTTTGACAATATCTTTATTTCAACTTGCGACATATTTTACTTGAATTAGTAGCCCATTTTTTGATGCGGCTTTTATATATATATATATATATATTATAAGATTAAACTAAAAAAAAACTCAATATTTATTATATTTTATATTATAGTTGTTTACTATATTTGTTAATGACATACTATTGTATATTAATAATAAATTTCTTGTAAATTTTTAAAATTTTAATTTTAGACTCCTTATATATCATTGTGAACTTTCCAAATTCTCAATTTTTTAAGAATTTGATCCATATTTTTTGGGCATAAAATTTTTTTAGCCAGTAAGTCAATTTATTTTTTTATTTTGATTTTTTTACTAGTTTTCAAAATGATTTATTATTTTTGAAAACTTCATATCAATTAGCTGGGTTTTTTTTTTTAATCTAACCTCTCATTTCAGTTCTACTTGAATAAAAATTATTTAAAATAATGTTCATTAGCGACCTAAATGTAGGAATTACATAACTTCTATAAAAAAATAGGAACTAAATAACTAATTTAGAAATATGAAGAAAATTAATTAAGTTAATTTTTTATAAAAATTTGTTGATCTATTTTACAGATCCCATTTAATAATTTATATCGGAAACTATATTATTAACGATAGACTAAAATATATAAATTTTCTCGAGCTTTGAGGTAGTTGTACAGAATTTTTTAATTTTTAAAAATTTAAAATTAACCTCCTTAATCTAATATTTTTTTTATCATAGACTTTCTTATTATTATTTCTTAGTTATTTTGTTAGTAAAGTTATTATGTCACATTAAAAAATGACACTTAGTACTAGATGCAACATTCAATGTAAATTAATAATAATAATATCTGTATGAAAATCTTACCTATATTTTTTCCCCTTATTATTAACTAATATGAGATGTCGCATCGTGCGACCCTCCCCCCCCCCCTCTCTCTCTCTCTCTCTCTCTGTGAAAGAATATAACACGCCAACTTTGTCAGTAACGGGCAACAATACAAGGGAGTCTTTAATAAAAAAATTAAAGGTTAGAGTTAATTTTAAATTTTTAAAAGTGGTAAGTGTTTTAAATAAACACAATTGTCTTAAAATTTAATAGAGTTTTATATATTTTAACTTTAATAAAAACTTGACTTTAATATAAGCAATTAATAATGATCTTTTGAAAAAATTATCATTTTAGAAGATAAAATAAATTGAGTGATAAGGTCTGCTTGTTCTGATTTTAAAATTTTTTATTAAAAAAAAGAAAAAACTCATTTGAGTGAGTGTTTTGATTTAAATATTTTTAAAACTGTGTTTCATTTTTGTTAAAATATAAATATTTAAAAAAAATTTCACTTTATTTTTTATTTTTAAAAATATATTATATTTGATTATTGAAACTTATAATCAATTATAACCAATGATTATTATAAGTTACCATTATTAACTATATCAACCGATTTTTTAAACTCAAACTATTTTCAAATTAATACAATCAAATAGATTTTATTTTTATTTTATTTTGGTAGACAATTCTAAAAACTGCATTATAAAATGATATTTAAAAAAATGAGAACACAATCAAATAGGTCCTCAAATAAGCCTCTCTAATAGTTCTTATATTAAGAACATGAGGGAGTAACTATTTTACATAAGACTCATAGGCTAAAAAAGTTAAAAGGCTATTCATGAAAGGTTTATGAATTTGGCTGATTTAATCATCTTAGATTAGTTGGATATTAGAATCAAACTTATTGTGCGAGCCAGTTCATTTGACACGTCGCAAAATTTCAAAAACAATGCATACAACTCCATGTTCATCTTTTCCATATCTATAGCAAAAATATCAAAAATAAATTATTTTGTCCAAAGTGATTCGATAGGTCTTTGAAATTTAACAATAGAATATAAATAATTAAACCACGTAAAATTCTTAAATTTCAATCATATTTTTTTTAC
This sequence comes from Prosopis cineraria, assembly GCF_029017545.1. Taxonomy (NCBI): domain Eukaryota; kingdom Viridiplantae; phylum Streptophyta; class Magnoliopsida; order Fabales; family Fabaceae; genus Prosopis; species Prosopis cineraria. The sequence goes on along the minus strand of NW_026555343.1, from coordinate 26,297,946 downwards.
CAGAATTTCAACCATATTTGAATCTTACCCAATCCACATCAACATATTCATATTCACTATGGACACAATCATTTTCTGATTTAAGGGGGGTATTATAATTTATAAATAGGTCTCAATTCTCAAATAAGAAAATTAATTATTTTTCTTAGTCTTATTTACATGTTAAACATAATATTTACATGTCTAATCTGTGTATTTATAAATTACAAATGGTTGTAACTTGTGTGAAATTAATTTTTTTATTTAGGATTTGTATGTAATTTTCTCATAATAAAATATAAACTAATATGATTTATGAATAAAATATGGATGGGTCTTGAGAGATTTCATAATAAGGGTCTTTTGAATATTATAGGGACTGAAATTGGCTAATCCAAGATGATACAAGTGCTCTCAAATATTTTACTTTTACTGTCTCATAGGCTCATACTATATGAGATTTTGAAAAATGATTTATGTATATATAAGTTATTATATACTTTATTAAATCCTACTATTCCTTATATTAAAATGATTGTATATCCAAGAGTGTTCAAAGTATTATTTTCATAACTTGGATACAAGACTTTTCATATGTATAACATGATAACTTTTATATTTATTTTCATGCATATTGATATTTAGAATAACCACATTTTTCATAACGTATTATTGAATGTTATCCAAAGTATAAATGAGAATAAGCATGAAAAGAAAGAAATTGAAGCTATCATTAGCATGTTACTCTCAAGATTAATTGAAGAACATAAAGATGAAGAAAACAATGATCCAAAAAGAGTTTAAGAGGATGAGACATACAAGCTTGGATGCATCAGAGCCTTGGACTTAATAGGTATATTATTTGTATACTAGAAATTTTTATATTAAACTCATTGATTTAGATATACAATATCAGTTCACGATAATTCAAATTAAAACATGCATTTTGTTGGAAATTATGCTCTAGGGCCAATCATTGTATTATAAATATTGTTATTTATAGAATTTCTTTTTTGTTATCATACTAAATGCATGTTCATTATGATAATTGTATTTTTGGACAAACTACAGTGATTATCCTAAATGTCCTTAGTTGGTCTTATATGAGGGATCATAGATGAAACAACACTAGTATGACTTTGATTAATTATAGAGATATAAATCAAAGTCATAGGCCTTTGAAAGAGTACAAGATGTTGGACCAACTCGCTATAAGAAAGCTACATGATACAAGTCATAAGTTTATCTCATATGTAATTATATCACTAAACCCTTTGATTTGAGATTATCATGGATTCCTTTATGATGACCACTAAACTTTTACCTAGTCAAAAGTCACTTTTGATCGGGTTATCATAAAGGCCATGATTGAGTTTAGTGATATTCATGCAAAGAAATATGAGTGGTCAAGATGGAATTTGTCCCTCACATTGATTGAGAGATATTATTAGGTCCCTCGATGAGTAATACTATAATGAAAAGGATTTTTCCATTGTTATGTCAGTCCACTTAGAGATTGAGAAAGTAATGGTCAGAGAAAGGAAAATGACAATTTCATGTCTCACACTTGATCAAAATATCACATGACAAAAGGGATGTGATATGGTTACGTGATAAGTTACATCGAATCATCGATCCTCATATAAATTAGGTAGTTGTGATATCTTACTAGAGGCCACTTGTGATTTGTGGGCTACTATTGTAATTAGCCTATTGCCAACTTCATACGAGCCTATAGGGTCGCACATAAAAATAACCTAACTTGAGCTATCATGTCTAAGTTTATTGAATCTAAAATATGTCTAGATTCAATGAATGTAATATAGGGTAAATGAATTATATATATATATATATATGAATATTTATTTGATAAATATTTATATATATACATATTTATATGAAATATAAAATTGAAAATATAATTATATATATATATATATTTGAAATATATATATTCATGTGTGTATATATATTTGATATATATATATATATGTATATGTATATGATATATGAAATTAAATATGTATAATATAATATATGTATATATATATATTTGAAAATATCTGTGTATATATATTCATGTATGTTATATTATATTATATTGTTTTGTATTATATTGTATTATATTGTGTTAGTTTTAAATTAAATTTATGTGATATTAAATTTAATAACTAATATGATATGAGAGAATATCATGTCAGTTTTATAATTTAAATTTATAAGATAAATTTGAATTAGATATGATATCATGGATTAAATTTATGAGATAAATTTAATTAAAATTTCATTGGCTCATTAAAGGAAAACATAAAATCCTAATCTATGTATATGATATAGGAGGGGTTGTACTAAATAGGAAGAGTTAGAAAAGTTCTAACAGCCAAATACTTTAAGAGCCACAAACATCCTAAAGAAAGAAAAACTAACGTTTAAAGAAAAATGAAAGTTAGGAGTGCTAGCATGCTATTCGAGTTAGAGAGCTGTTTATATGGATACCGGTAGAGGGAGCAGATTCTACATTATCCGCTCCTAAGATCTAGACTCTTGAAGAGGATGCATGTGAAGCACGAAAAGAAAAAGGTAACTCTTCTTTTTACCTTAACATAAACGAGTTCGTTTAGTCCACATCGAGATAGAGATTTAAAAATTTTAATCTTTCATTGTGCCTCCCTATCCAACATATTTTAGTTCTTAAAAGAAAAGGTGAGATATATGTGCTTAGTATTGTCATTAATTGTTGGGTTGCATAGGATAGGCATGAAGCTCAGTATCACCAGTTCCTATAAGAGACAATGTAGGTTAGGCAACTATGACACCCTGGTGATTTAAGAAAGGGGAATCTATAGTTCAAAAGTGGGGAGCAGGAACCTTGGTCGGGTAACCTCTCATAATTACAGAGTGAGTGTAATCTAGTCACACGGGTTAGTCCTATATGATTTGATAGTCTATAGATTCAGTTAAAAGATATGATGAGAGGAATAAGGATGAAGGTGTTTTCCTAATGAATTCTCTCTCAAAAGAGTGGTTAATACATCTAATGCTTATAAACTAAGTGAGAGAAAGTTTCACATAAATTGAATGTAAGTTGGTAAGAATTCAATGATATGGCATTCAATTCATGATTGATCATTACTTACTTGCTTAAATAAGGTCCTATTTATAGATTATCATCAAAATAGACGTTAGGAACACTTTGGCTAAGGATTATAATTGTTGAAGATGTGTAGAAGTGAAAAAAACAAGAAAAACCACTTGTTTTGCGAACAACATTAAATGCTTATTAGAGCTTGATTCAAGCATGGATTAGTAAGGGGACATGCATGGATTGGCTTAATTCATTAAGGCGTAGTTCACTTTTGGCTACTTCAAGCATGAAGGCTATATGATTCAAGCATGTATTAGAGATCAGAAGCGCCTTGCTTCCATTATGAGCTTATATGAAATGACCTTCGTCATTAATCCTAAAATAACTCACTAAACCAACATTTTTAAAAGAAAGAATCAGCCATGGCTTTAACATTGAAAACAATTATTATGTGACAACAAAAGCTAGGATCCTAAAAAGTCTTTAAAGATCAAAGGAAATACTTTTCTAAAGTTAGAGTATTTGAAAATATACAGAAACATAGCACTAAGAAAGGAACAAAGAGGACAAAACAGTCACTTTAGAAGACCGTGCTAGCTCACCATGGCTAAGGAAACCTTTGTTATGGCTAGCTGCACATAAATTGATTACCGCAGCTGAAGATATGTTAGCTGTGGTGTAAAGCACAGTAGCTAAATCATTGTGGGCTACAGTATTACTCGCCATAGCGAACCTGCATTATTAGCATAGTGATGACAACATATGAAGAGAAACTTTCATATCCCATATTTAAACACTGAAACCTTTGATGAAGGTGATCCAAGCGTCCACATACTTATAATTAAATTATTTCATTACCAGCGGCCTTTGCTACCTAGTCTGGTGCTAACCGAGGATCTCAAGTCACTACGTGCCAGTAATTAAGCCCTATGCACATATATATGTGCCTTAAGGTGCATCAGTCATTCTAGTAATAAAAAATTATCAATTAACCAAATTCTTTATGTAATTATAAAATGCTTTATGTTCAATACAACCACCTTATATCCCTCTTTAAATCATCTAATTGAACCCATGGGCTACTGATTTTCATAGGACTAACCTTCGTGATTGAATTAGCCCTGCTCTTCAATTATGAGGGGTCACCTAGCCAAGGCTTCCTTGCTCACTCTCAGATTATGGGCTCCCCTTACTCAAATTTCAAGGTATCATAATTTGCTTGACCCATAATGTCCAATCCAGGATTAGTGATACTAACTTATGCCACACCCTAGGCTGTTAGCAATGCTAAGCACATTAGTAATAAAGATGCTAACTACTATTTTATGAAGGCCATAGAATAGTGAATTTTATTATTCTATCCTTTGGCTATTCCAGGGCGAACTCCTACTTATTGTGGTCATGCAAGTTCAACTCATACATATCATGGTGAGTTAACATCCTTTTTATCTACACACTTGCATCTAACCATATCACTATAACCACCAACTACTTAGTGATAACATATTCATAGCCAAGCCAAGTTTGCAATCCATATCTCATATCACATGGCATTGGATGCACATAATCATCAAGTATTCAATCATTACCAAGCATGCTTGTCATTTAATGACAATCAAAGTCCATAAAAACCATACTAAGTTCATGCTACTCATTCCAAGTCATTAAGTTAATAGTAAATAATCAAAGTCACTAACACAATAATATATTATAATTAAATTCCTTGTTACGTAAAAGTATATGTTTATGATTTAGTTCAATTAGTAATGCTTAACCATATAATCAATGACTAAAATCCATATAATTTCAAAACATGAAGTACCGAATACCTCGAGCATAAGTACTATAAATAACGTCTAATCTTCTCAATTAACTAAAATAGTTCCTACTGTTAAATTCTTTTGCTTTAACATGCTAATTTTGCGTGGCATTTCTGAACACACTAATATTGTCCTTAAACATAACAACATACCTCTTTGGCTTCGACAACCCAAAAAATAATATTAAACTAAACATGGAGTTCTCGTCTCCCACATTTAACCTTGTATTCTAGCTTAAGGGGTCTCCATGTAATTATTCAAAACTTAAAATATAGTTATAGTACAATTGAACATATAATGATATTTTTCCATTAAATTCACTATAGTAGAATACTGTGTTTAGTTACCTTTACATTAAAGCCTCTATCTTTCTCAAGAGTGGAAAGCTCGACCCTTAGAGAAACTTTTTTTCCATTTAATAAGCCTTAATTTATATCTACATGTAATGTTTAACAAGTCATCATTAGTGACTAATCATCATTAATAAATCCTTAATAGTGGTTAAGGCCTAACCCTTTGTCATGCATGATTGAGCATAGTTAGCACCAAAACAATTTTCCTTTAGTTTATTTGACTCTTAACAAGCCTAATAATTACTGCCATTAACTCTCCTTAGCCAAAACTTAATTATTTAACATTAGGGTTAACTCCCAACCCCTTTCTAATGGCATTAAGTGCTTCCAACACCTAGACTTTAGGTATAGAAGCATTAAATAACAAAAAAAACCCATTTAAATTAACTTAGTGTCTATAACTTCGCCATAAATTTCGGCATCAATTTCCTAAGGTTATAAGTCAAAAAAACAAAGTAAAAAGAGGTAGGAGGAGAAGTAGTAAGCCTTACTTGAGGTTGTGGAAGCTTTAAAACACCTCTATAGTCTACCAATACGAAACCCTAATAGAGCTTAAGTGCTTCCTCTTAGCCTTACTTTTAAATCCTATAACATCTAGGATTTTTAACTTTGAAATTTAGGTGTTTAAGAAGGGTAAATTGGTAAGATTAAGTGATTTATGATTTGATGCTATTTATTAATGACTAATGAGATTTTTGGGTCATCAGATAGCCTTAGAAGACAGCTAAGTTAGAGCTTAAGCAGACCAGGGCACAGAGGAAGGCCTAAAATGTGATGATCTTTTCTGTGCCATCCACCATGGTAGATGGGCAAAAATCTAAACATATCAAATTGTTCATACATAAGAAAAATAGAAAGAGGAAAAGAGAAAACACGAGAGAAGCAATGGTGAAGGCTTGAGGTTTGCTAGGGCTTCATCTTGGGAATAATTTAGGAGCATTTTGAGCAAGATTCATCCTTGAACAAGCTTCTTATACCTTTTCCTCCCCCTTTATGTGAAATTTCTATACTTTTGGGTATTGTGGGGCTTTCCTTTAGATTTAGACCAAACCCATTAGCTTAGTCAAGGTCTTAGGGAGTTAAATTAAGCTTATAAACCTAAGCTTATAGATTTCATAGTGATTTAAAATTTTTGATTAGGGTTTGGTCAAACTCTAAGTAAAATTTGAGAGTTTGGGAGCAATGTGGGAGGAAATTTATGTTTATCTAAGCCCATGTTTGGTATGAGAGAATAAGGGGTGATAGAATTGGAATGAGAGAAAAAATTACTCATTATCTTGTTTGGTATAAGGTAGTAACCTTTCCAATGGAATGTTCCATTGCCTCATATAATGTAATCCCCACTCCATTAGTAGACTATGGGAATGGGATCCATTTTATGAGAATGAATTTTTTTGGACAAAAATATCCTTGATTATGAATTTTATAAATAAGAGTACCCCCTCCTTTTTTGGCCCTAACTCACAAAACTCTCTTAACACTCTTACCCTTCCATTCAAGAAGCAATCATTGTCAATAAAAAAAATTTCATCCCTCCTATTAGCTTTATCTCTCCCTCGTCATCATCAGGTTCTTTGATGTTTGAACCCAATCTCATACACTCTCCCTCACCTTCTTCAAATGTATGAGTAAACTAGAGAATGGAAATGGGGTTGGTGAATCTAGTTTCAGTAACCTATTTTTAAAGCAAAAGTGAAACCAATTTCCTTGACTCGTTCATCGCCAACCTCACCATTAATTGAAGCTTCTTTGTCATTGATAGCTAAAATTGAAGCTTCTTCATCACTCTATATTTCTAGATCTAGTTTAGGCTTTCTAATTTTAAGTTGACTTTGACTGCATCAAAATCACGCCTGTTTGTCTAGTTCTTAAAAAAAATTACACTTAGATTCCAGATCTTATGACAATAAAGTTATGCCATTTTTGTTATTTCTTGATTCTTGATTTTTTTAGATTTTTTAGCTTGTGGTTTCTTTAAAATGAATTTTGCTTTTGGTATCTTACAACTATGATTTGGTTTTTGCAAGTTTTTCTCTAAGGAGATAAGGAATGAGGATTGTAAAAGGAAACAAGATGAGTTGCATGTGGGTCCACTTGAATAAGGGTATTTTAGTATTTTACTACTATAATTATATTTATAAAATAAAAATTATATTATCATTCCATTAACATATTAAACATATTTTTAAATCTTATTTCCACTCTTATTTCTGCTCCCACTCCTACTTTCATTCCTACTCTCATTTCTATTCCATTAAAAATCATTCCACATACCAAACTGGGCCAAAGTATTTAGGGTACTAAATGGAATTAATGGAGTATGTGAGAGTTTTTAATGATGTTAAAGTGAGAATTTGGGTATAGTGGGTATACAAAATTAGACTAGAAAGAGGTTAATTAGATTGAGAATTGATCATTAAATGTTTAATCTTATAGACCGAATACTGACTGGGCGTTATTACGCTAGTGGATACTTGTGGAGCTAGTATTTGACCGTCCGTGGTAACCCTTCTAGTGAAAAAAGGATTAAGATAATCAAATTATCTAAACTTATTATTCCATATTTGGATGGTTGTATGGAATTGCATAAATTACTCCATTATTATTTTGAACTAGTATACTATTAGTAGAAAATGATTGGTATTTATAAACCTTATGTGAAGTGGAATGTACTCATATATTTGTATATATAGGGTTTTTAAAATATTTATGCTAAATCTTATGTATATGTGTATATACTTGCAAAAAAGTATAATTCATTATGAAAATGATTATTCAAGAATAAATCACATGTATATAGCTATATGGAAATGGTTGAGCATAATGTTGAGCATGATCGTTGTGAGAGAGTGAGAGTTCACCCTAGTGTTGTTAAGGGACACTATGAAATCTATATGGTATATGTAACATCCTGAATTTTTTAATCCTAAAGTTTAGAGGTTAATCGAGGGTGAAGTGAAAATTAGTGTGTGATTAGAGATTCATATGATTAGTTGGTATTTTGTGTGTTGTATGAACAGTTATGGGTGATAGGAGTGCATTTCGGGTCGAAGCAAATGTGTGTAGTGAGAATAAATCTAACTGTGCCACGTGTTGCAGCTTGTGCTGCATGTGTCGCGGCGCATGGACTAATAAATCATTTCATAAGTTATGAAATTTTAGAAAATTCAAAGGAGTAAAATTGCAAAACACATAAGATACAAAGAAGAGAAGGGCTGAGGAGCTAAGTCAAGCTATTTTGGAGTGGTGAAAGGTTTTTCGGATTGGTAACTTGCTAGGTAAGCTACGTATAACTCTTACCTTTCATTCAACACAAATTTCTCTGAAAATGAGTTATAGGAAAATTGAATCGGTGGAATTTAAAGGGTCTAATTCTTGCCTAATAGTAATAAAAAGGTTCTCAGAAGTTAAATTAGAGCTTTGTGACTAGTTTAGAGCTGAACGATAGAGCTTTGAACCTGTAGGCTCGATCTTAGCCTTTAAAGAGAGAAAGTTAGGGCAAAATCTGATCTGAGTGAAATAAGACCAATTGAGGTGATGTAAAGTAGTAATTGAGTAGTCATGGACTTAGAATGGAAAAATAAAAAAAAGAGTTTACAGATGAATATAGCCCTAAGTGGTAAAAATGAGTTTTTGGCTAAAATAGACTAAATGACTAAAATGTACCAAATGTGTTCAGATTGGCATATCAGATGCGTGAGTAGAGAAAAGAAGCTTGAGATAAGTTTGTGTGATAATTCAAATCTACGAGTAACCTTTCTAATGATAAAAGGGTTAAGGTAACTAAATAACTTCCTTTGTTTGACTGTTTATTGTAATTGTATGTTAGTATGTTATGTAGTGCATGAAGTAATTTCAATCTAAGCATGTTTTATAGCATTGAGTGATTGTTGTGTGTTAAATGACTTTTAGTTGAAATAAGCATTGAAATGTGTATTTTGTAATAAAAAAATATTATTTGTATATATAATGTGCAAGAAAGTGTGATATGGTAAATGGGAACCTTAAATGGTTCAGGAAAGCATGATCATAAGGGTGGGAGTTCACTCGAGTGAAGGAGATGATAAAGACCATATGGCAAGGTTTCCTTAGTACCCTGTTAGGGTGTGGTGTTGGAAACAATTCTCCTTAGTGCCTTGAAAGGTGTAGTGTTAGAGAAGATCTCATTAGTACCTATTGAGGTACGGTGTTAAAGATGAGAGACTCCTTAGTATCCTTGTGATATGGTGTTAGAGTCAACGATGTCCCATTATGTGTATTGGGGGAAACCATAGTCTGTATTGTGCATTAGAACATCTTTGGCTGAGTGATTCTACCACTGTAGGTGAGTTTAAGACTAATGAGAGTATATATTGATCTAAGATGAGCCTATGATTTTGTGTCGGAGTGATTTGGAGGTTCGATTGGTAGAGATCATGCTAGTTATGTGATATGATGAAATATTTTGAGATAACATGGAATCATTTATGATATGATGAAAAGTTGAGAATGAAATGAGATATGTGATATAAATGCTACTTTATAAGGTTTTAACGATATACTATGTTTACTTTCATATTGTTACATGGAATGAGTTATTATGTTATTGAGATTTTTATCTCACCCTTGTGGTTACATGTTTACAGGACTAAGAAGTGATCAGGGCAAGGGAAGAGAATTTGGACCGGCTTTAGTGTGAAGTCGTGTACTCTGAGGTTGTGTAATGAACTGAATTAAGACTGTATATATATAAGTGTATATGAGTTGCCATAGGGTTGTATGTATGTATTGACTTGAGATTTTGTAAAGTCTAGCTCGATTGATTGTATATGTGTTGAAATGAAACAAAAGGGCTATGACTTGGAGTATATGTGCGAAATGGTTGTTTGTATTAGTGAATCTTAAGCCAAGGCCTATGAGGAAATGAGTAATTTGGGGGTAAGATTGTATTATGAACATGATTGTACATGAATATGTTAAGTTGTAGCCTGGTGGGCTAACTTATGCCAAGAAATGGCAAAGTGTGTAAAGTTAGTAAATTGTGAAAATTGGCCATAGAAGGGTCAAATTTTGATATATGAGTCTAATTGTGATTAGTTGAGGTCAATTAAGTGTATTAAATCCTTTTGGACTTGATGTAAGGCCTAATGTGATTTAATGAGAGAAAGGGATTGATTTGAGCACTTGAGTGCGCAAAATTTTAAGAAAAAGTGACTTTTTACACCCCGGTGTCTGAATTTTGACTATTAGATCATGTCTAAACCTATCTCATTAGTTAGTATATGTGCTAAGCTTCGTGTGGACACTTGAATCACTCTAATTAGATGTCACATGTGAAAATAGCGCATGCTAAAAGTTTGTCATTTTTACTATCAAAATGACAGCAAAAATTCAGACAGGCACGCTGCGGCGCATGGTGACATATGCCACAGCAGACGAGATAGAAAGGGTGAGCGTGTGGCTTTGTGACACAAGTCGTGGCACACTGACCACACGCTGTGGTGCACAGACCAAATTTCAGTTTCATTTTTGTGTTGAAACGCATGCAATTGGGATAGGAATGCTAGTGGGTTATGTCCACTATGTCTTTGAGAAGTGTATGATTTTCTTTCGCTGTGTTTTTCTTTAATTGTATTTTGATTTGATTGATTTTACAAAATAAGTCTTCGGTTGAAGCTTCTGGAATGAAATTTGATTATTGTGATTGATATGAGGTAGTGGTAATATTGTAGTCTTCTTCTATATTGAGTGGATATAGGAGGAGGTTACAGTATACTAATGTCAAATCTCTAAATACTAAACACAATTGGTAACACAAACTAAGGTAATCATAGGTTAAATCCCTTCGTGGATCACCAAGTTTGTAATTTATAGAAATGAGATTTCAAGTTTTCATAGTTTGAAACAAATAAAAATCATTTACTAAACTTTTAATCAAAGTAAAATAATGTTTCTAAAGTATGAGATACCTCATAAGAGTAAAAAAAATTAGTTGAAAAATATCAAAGAGTGAGAAATAGAGTAGTGTGCCATGGCTTGTGCACATATGCTGCAATTGTTCTACTTTATGCCACGCACTACAACATGTTACACGTTACAGACATCAATTCTGCTATCATTTGAAAGCAATTTCAGGCAACTTTTGATATGCCCCATTTCTTCGTCCGATATCTGATGTCTAAATAAGGTAATCTAGGTATTTATAGAAAGCTCTTTTCATAAACTAACTAATGGCATAAGTTTTATTTTCAAATTAAGTTGCACAAGGAAGTTGGACATCTAAACACATTTTCACAACTTTTCTCACTTTTCACAATTCAAGGGTGCCCAAAACCCCACACTTGTGCCAAAAAAAATTCCTAATACTCAAAACATACTTAATGGACTTAGGACTACCTATACAATATACCACATGCACATAATTCTAATCATAAAAATTTTCACTCCTCAATCCCTATAATATCAAAAATAGTAAGGGGAGGTCTTAGCATTGCATTTTAAAATCAACATCTTTATACTTGCATTAGTATTTTAGCCTTTAATAAATACTTGAAAACTTACAAACAACATTCCAAGGCCCAAAATACATCTCAGATTCATTAACAACAAAGTAGTGCAACTGCAAATAAAATGTATCCTAATTGAAAATATTTAAACTATTACACAGCATAAAATAAGGTTAAGAGGCTATATAGAAGGAATCCTAGATTCCTAATATAATATCCCAAGTTTTAATTTCCTGATTAATTAAACCTAATTAGGGTAATTAAGTAAGTTGAAATGGTATGTGGCCATAGAGTTTTAATAATTATATGTGATAGCATTCTAGCCTAGTTGTGGGTCCAGTATTGAGACGGGCCACTCGGGCATCGAAAGGAGAAGAAAAGTAAGAGTTAAAGTTACTGTGCCACATGCCACGGCATGTAGATCGTTCGTCATGGTACACAGCCATTTTTGAGAGAAAGAGGGCTTTCTGTGCCATGCGCCGCTGCGCATTGTGCGTCCCCCATAGCGTATGGCCATTTTCTATAGTTTATCAGACGCGAAATGAGACAAAAATAGAGAGAAGAGAAAAGAGAGGAAGAAGAGATGTGCCAATGCTCTGCTAGGGTTTATTTGGGAGTATTTTGAAGGCTACAAACATCCAAGGTAGGTATCACACTCATTAATCTCCCCATTTCTTCAACATTTATGAGTTTATAGATAGCGTTTCATAGTGAAAGTGTGATTTCAATCCATATAGATTATGGGTCTGAATTTGTTAACTCAAATAGAGTTAATGGGGGTAGATTAGAGTATTTAAACCTAGGTATATTGAGTTTTGGTGTCTTGGGTTGCTGGACACCATTAATACCCAAAAATCCCATTTATTATGGGTGGTTGGAGGTTTATGATGCCATTAATGGGGATTTAATAGCTCATTAATACTATTGGGGGCTAAAGGTAATTATTAAACCCAATGGTTAGGCTCCACCTCTTGTATAGTGAATGTTGGGCAATTTAGAAGTAGAGATTGAGGGTTCAAATGTTTTAGTTTATTATGTTGATGGAATTCAATTGGTTGATTGTAGTTTTGGCTCTTGATCACCTATTTGATTGGAATTTAAAGCTTAGAAGCTAGTTGATTGAGGGGTAAACCTTTGACATCTCAAAGGTTTGAGGTAACCGAGGGAAAACTCTACTTTGGGTAATTATATGTTAATTAATTATTGAATCTAAATTATGAATATTACATGCATGAAATTGATTGTTATAGTAAACACTACATATTAGTTTCACTGAGTGCATGAAAAAGCTAGTTTTAACTTGAAAATGCAAAATGCAAAGTCAAGAGGATTTTAACTATGAACATGCTTTTGTTGTTGAAAAATGAATGGGATGACATGTAGAGATAATTGTTTATCAATGAGAAATGAATTTTGAGAAATGATGAGAATACACACTTGGGTAACGCAAGGTCGTGAGCCCAACGTGGTTTTTATAAAAGTGAGTATATGAAAGTGAAAAGTGAGAACAAGTAAGTATTATTTATGGCATGATCAGTGGTGGGAGTTCTCCTAGGGGAGAAAAATCCATATGATATTTAGGCTACCCTCCAGTGTACGGGGGTATAGCCTTGTGCCACTGTTTATCGAGGGACTGTCCCATAGTTTGTTGAGGAACTAGAACCTAGCTATCTGCACTGGTTTAATGAGCAGAATAGCCTAAGGTATGATACACCCCAGGGATTCGAGAGTAGGGGAAGTCGTAGTTTGAGAGTGAGTTCTGTGATCTTTGGCCGGGTCACACCTCATAATTGATGAGTTTGGATAGTCCAGTCACATAGACGAAGCCCTAATTAGTGTTATAGCCCAAGGTTTCAGTTTGAGGAAATAAGGAAGGTATAAGGTTGGTTGATCATTGCCTAAGTAAATATATGACGTGTCACATGTACTAAGTTGTGGCAAGTCACATGAGTATGGGTCATTTCACATATCTGAGAATATGGTGATAATGCACCTAGTTATGAGAGTTAAAGAAGTTATAGAATGATAAATTATGATATATATATATGGACTTGTTTTACAAACTTGACTTTCTTGCGCATGTATTTATTTTGTAATTGATATATAACTGTATAGGGTAGGTTTAACCTTAGTTACTGAGTGGCTAGACTTATCCTTTCCTTTAACATTTTTCAGGCTCTAGTTCTGGTGTTGAGAGGGAGAAGACTAAAGAGTCGGTGAATTAGCATATTCCTACTATATGCCTCTAGTTTAGATTTAATTATGTAATAGTATATGACTTGCCAATTTTAGGATGCATATCACCACACTTGCACTATTTTGGTTGTTGGAAATGTTAGAATTGTATTTTGAGCCCTTAGCTTTTAAGTATGTTGATATCTATATGTTTATAGGGCCAAAATACTAGTGCAAGTGTAGAAATGAGGATTTGAGCATATTTTGAATGACTTGAATGAAATGCAATAGCAAATTATCTCCCCTTTTGTTTTTGGTAAATTTGGGTTAAGGAGTGAATTTTTGTTATATTGATGTTTCAGTACTTATGACGTGTTGTATTACTAGTCCTAGGTCCATTATAAATGGTTTAGGTGTTAAGAAAAGCTTTTGGCACTTGTTGAGGGTTTTGGACACCTATTTTGTGTAAAAGTGTTGAAAAGTGGTTAAAATGTGTTTAGGTGTCCAACTTCCTAGTGTGACTTGTTTTGGAAGTGAAACCTATGCCATTAGCTAGTTCATGTAAAGAGCTTTTTGTAAACACCTAGATCACGTCATTTGGACGTTGGACAGAGAATCGGGACAAGTCAGAAGTTCCCCTAATTTTGCTGTCAAATGACAACAGAATCAGCAGAAATTTCATACAACATGCCATGGTACATGGTGCCTCAGCCACGGCGTGTGGCACAGAGAGTAACACGCCACGATGCAGCGTGCATGAGCTACGATGCATTGCTCTGTATCACAGCACATGTTTTATTTTTCAACTGTTTTCAACTTCTTTCACTCCTTGAAGGTATCCCATGCTTTTGAAACTTATTTTTACTCTGATACAAAAGATTTTAATTGATGTTTAACTCATTTCTATTTAGAAAACTTAGGATTTCTTACTTTTGGATTAAACCTTGGTAATCACTCTTTGAGCTATTTCTCTGATTACCGTGAGTTTCATTTATTAATTGTGTTTAGTGGAGTAAGAATGTTTCACCTAAGCCTCAGGAGTCTTTTCCTTTTCTATATTGGAGCTAGAGCGTATAAAATATTGAAAGAGAGGAGTAAGTCTAGCCACTCAGTAATCAATGTACACCTATTCTATGCAGTTATATATCAATTGATTTAAATATATAAACTAGAATCAATCACTCAGAATAGAAAATCATACATAGAAAAGTTGAAATTTCATAATGAATTCACTTGTCATGTTTCTTATTCCAAATTACTGAGTACATTTCCACAATACACTCAGACACATGACAATAACCTAAACACATCAATTCAATGCACATTGCCATAATACAATCAACCATGTGACAATGGCACATTCACTATCATGACTTACCACAAACTTAACAACCATGCGACACGTTGGATAAACACAATTGCATGATCAATTCCACCATACACCCTCCTTATATCTTTCAACTGAAATCGTGAGCTATAATATCAAATAGAGCTCCGTCTGTATGACTAAACTACTTGGGCTTATCAATTGTAAGGTATGACCCATCCAAAGATCATAGAATCCACTCTCAGACCACGACTTTCCCTACTCTTCAATCTTTAGGGTGTTGTATACCCTAAGGTAATTTTCTCAATAAATAGGTAGAGATAGCTAGGTTTTAGTCTCCAAACAAACTATAGGACAGCCCCTCGGCAAACAGTGGGATAAGGCTATACCTTGTGCATTGGAAGGCAACCATAAGTATCATATGGATTAATCTACAATTAATCAATTCCAAACTCAATTAACATTGCTACAAATATACTCTTAACTTTCATTTTCCAATTTTAAAATACCCAATGTCGTTATTTCTCATATTCAGGCTTACCTATTGAGTTTAATAGCGTTTGTCACTCCTAGCTAATAATCGTAAACTCATATAGGGTCATTAATGTCAAAACAATCCTCAACTCCACATTTATCACACATTTTTAGACATTAATGAAGTCCACACACCAAAAACGTATAAAATCCTCAATCATTTATTTAAATACCTCAAACAACTCTCATTAACTCCATTTGAGTTAATAGGTTCAAATTGATAGCTTATATGGACTGAAAATTAATTGTACACTTTAAACCCTAGCTTCAAACTAGTGTAGAGAGAAAGAAAAAGGATAGAAAGGACATACCTTAGTGATTAAGAGCTTTGAACTCTCTCAAATCTTTCCCAAGATTATGCCCTAACAAAGCTCTCTTTATTTTCCTCATTTTTATTCTCCTTTCCTCTATTTTTCAACACTGACTTATGACTTATTTTTGTAGAATTCACACTATGCACTGCGGTTCCTATACCACGCACTACCGCATGTGGTATGAAGAAGGTTGTCTTGTGTCTCTTAGCCTTATACGCCATGGTATGCCACACACGCATCGCAACATATGGTATAAAGGATTTTCTAATTGTTTTTCTGCATTTTTTGATGCCCAAGTAACCTACTTTTACTTTGGACCTAAATTTATACTGAAATCTCAACTAGAGATACTTATGAGTCCTTTCTGACACACCATGCAAATCCTACTTAATTACCCTTTATTAGTGATAATTAGGGGGTAAATTTTCAAAATGTTACAAATGGTACTATGGAGGCCTCATTGTTTAGTCCTATTTTTCTTTGGAAGTCTCAGTACTGTTTGAGAAAAATTAGGCATACGATACCTAATTATTTAAGGAAAGGAAACATTTATGGTCCATAGTAATTGAAGGCACCTTTGGCTAGGGCTACCTCCCATGATTAGTGAGTTTGAGTTAGTCCCGTCATATGAAATGGGTTCTATTAAATTGTCAGGCCATAAATTTAGTAAGAGAAAATGGAAATAAGGTGGTGTGTTGATCATGTATATCATCATTGTATAGCCATGCGTATCTATAAGTTGATATCTAAATCATATGTTTTTATTGCCACTTCACATACTCACTAATTGTTCTTATGCACGAGTAGTTTGATTAGATTATTTGGTTATTGAATCCTTGACTCAACTCATGGTTATATTTTATAGGTGAAGGCTTTAACAAAGGCAAAGGAAACGAAGGTTCTTTTGAGATTTGAGAGGCTTGAGTTTGTATAGTCCTCTCTTTCTCTTTTTTGTAATTGTAATGAATTAATATTGATTATGCCAACTTAGGGACATATGTCAGGTTTTAAGGTCACTTGCTTGGGAAATGTGTGATTGTGAGTATCTCAACTTGGGATAATGTAATGAGATGAATTTGTTGTAAGGAGCCAAGGTATTAGTGCAAGTGATGTTATTGTGTTGTTGTGTATGTAAATGATCAAGAGGATTTATTTATGTGGTTATTACCCTCCCCTTGAACTATTGTGGAAGTGGGGTTTTAGTGGTAGATTTATGTTTGAGATATAATTGTTATTGTATGGTTTGCTAATCAAGTTAATTGTAGTTGATTTGAGTTGGTTCAAGTGGTTCTAATGTTATTAGCACTTGGTTGGTGGGTTTGGACACCTTTCTATGTGTTTTAAAAGGAAAATGGTGTTTGAGTGTCCAAATTTTAAATGGTGAGTTATATGGTTGTAAAACTGGTGCCAATAGCTAGGTAGTTCAAAGAGTAACATGTGGATATTGAATCACTCAAATCAGACATTGGATGGCAAAATAGTGTGCTCTAAAAGTTAGTCCTGGAGTGCTATCATGATAGTAAGGGTGTGTCACGGCACACTGCACAGTGAGAGATGTAGTCCCTTTGTATCATCCACCATACAGTAGCAAACAGTGCAGTCTAGAAAGTGTCAAGATTGCCCTTCTTTCCTTATTATTTATGTAAATTTGTATTTATATGCTTTTGTTACTTTGTTTAATTAGTTTAAACTATGGTTTAAGCTCAAACATCTTTACAAAAAGGGTTTCATAGGATCCCAATCTTTTTGAAAATTTTTCTTAAACCCTTGAGTTAAGAAACCTTATATAACATATTTAATTAATTTTGGTTATCATAAAGGGTTATGCGTCTTGTGTTTTGTGTCTTGATAATGTCAAGCAGACATTACAAATCCTATCTTAAAATGAACTTAGATCATGTTTCGTGAGTTTTAAAAGTTTTGACATGCTTATCACAACAAGCTGCATCATTTGCCATAATGAGAAACATAAAACAATCAACTCTACTAAAGCCTAATTTATAAGTCTAATTTGGTCCAACAGCCCCCTTAAGCCCAATTCCTAACCTTTAAAAGGCCTAATAGCCTAAATGGCCATCCTTGCTTGACTATTAACCCTTGATTAACCCCATTTAATTAATTAATTTAAATTTTTGAATAAATTATGGGATGTTACATCATACATGTGTGGGTTCAGACTCATTCAAGCATGTATTGAAAATGTGCTCTTTGGAATGTGAAAAATGATTGAGTCACTACTAAAACAAGCTTGAATTGGCTTGTTTAGATTTAAGGCTTTCTAAGTTAGGCTTGAAAGAAAATAAATATAGGAACCCATTCAAGCGTGAATCACTATGGTGACATGCATGGATTCCTCTAAGGCACACTTCAAGTTGACATTCTGGGGCATTTCAAGTGTGTACAACATCAGACTTAAGCAAAAATTAGATCACATAAGCATGTCTAAGTGTGTGAACTCAAACATAAGTCAAGCATGATCAGGCTAAACTTAAGACACTTGCCTTTACTAAACACTCAAACATGAGTATGTCTAGTCCAAGACAAGAATAAATTGACTTATAGTGTTGGGCAATACTTTTGGAGGCTAATTCAAATGAGTATCAATCTTAATTCAAACTTGAATTGAATCCACTAAATCCTATAAGGCATAAGGGAATAATGGTTCATGTGTGTGTTCAACCTAGAACAAGCATGAATTAGACTTTGAAGCACAAATACATTCTAAGTGTTTAACAATGAAGTTTTAGAACTTATATGCCTATGACATGTCCTAATGAAGGTATCCTTACTATTCAAATCTAAGAGAAGAAATAAAAGAATTAAACCTAATAAGTCCAAGTCTTATCTTGTTCATATTCCCGAAGGTTTTGTCATCTAGTATTTTGATATGAATAAGAACAAACTCCTTTCTCTTAGTTTTGTAATTATCAAAATATGTGGTACAATAGATAGGATACTTCTAGATTGCAAGAGTCTTCTCAATTCTTATTATGATTTTTACAATGTATATGTGTATAAATAGTACTCTCTTCATAGCATTTTTTTAGATTATATAATGTAAGGTATTTTTAGTTTTTCAATATGTAATTAATGAGTTTTTATAAAAAAAATATATTTAATAAATAAATCAGTTAACCCTTTACTTTTATGCAAGACCTCTATTAAATAAAAGTAAATATAAAAAATAATATCAATTTAAACAATTAACTAACTTATTAGAAAAATGATTCAGATAAAAATTTCTTATACTCCCTTTGTCTTAAATTATAAGATACTTTTGAGAGATATTTAGCATCCAAAACATAAGGCATTATGACAAAAATAATGTTCATTAATGATGCTACCTTTTTCAATATTATCTTTTCAATTATATTTTTTTAATATTCTTTTATAGAGTATTAAATGAATTACATCTTTAAAAATTTATATTTTTATTTTTTTAAAAAAGTTGTAGAATATATTTAAAGAGTTTTATTAATATGTAAAATTTTATTTAAATTTTTTTTTATAAATTAAAAAGGTAGAAGTATTTTTCCAGCGCGCAGAGAGAGTATTAAAGAAACAATTGTTGTGGGGGCAGCTGACCTCTCCAACGGCTGATGTAGGATATGCCACTAGCTACTTGGAGTGATCTGATTTGTTGAATAATAAATGACTGTTAGTAAATGTAATTATGAGAAAAGATGTCGGGCATCTCCCTTGGATTCAAATCCAAAGTTTTAATTTTCTTTGGTATTCTTTAATGAGATTATTTACGGAAAAAACAAAATGGAAATGATCTTTCGTTGGGATTGAATACCCAAAATCGGGGGAGCTTCCGAGAAAGAAGTAAAGACACACGTGGTGGCAGAGTGAGAGAAGAAACACAATCAAAATTTGAAACGCCTTTAGTTTTTGTACGGCAACAATGAAGTCCCACTTGTCTTAAAATTATAGCGTTATTTTAATTTAATTAACTTGTGCCGTAGGATGACCCATTCCGATACTTGGAACCTGAATAGTCCGCTCATCTTGTTTCCATGGTGACAAGGAAACCGGTAAAGGACTACTATGATAGCTACAGTTAAAAGGCATTCATGGGTCTGGTTTTTGAAAAAAAAAAAAAAACAATGAAACTAAACTAAACTAATCGTTTTACCTAAAATCAGAGCCTACTCAATTTTTTTTCTCTAATTGGTTTAATCTGATTTTTGAACGATTTGGTTTAAATTTGAATCAAGTTTGAGTGTGTTTTCCAAAAATATTTCATTATCAATATATACATACATACATATTTACTAATAATTTTTAACTATTAAATAGTATCTTATCATCAATTAATGCATGGGATTTGACCATATAATTAATAGGTTAAATAATAATATTTAAGTCATAACCAAAACTTGTATTTTTCTTAACTTAAAATATTTGTAAAATTAAACTTACATTTATTCTTACATATTAATTTAAATTTAAATTAACTATATTAGTATTATTTAAATGAATTACAAAAATTAATTACAATTGTTATTTTGTTTATGTTAAAGGGTTTGATTATTTCAGTTAAATCTATTTACATATATTCATACATATATAGATACGAACAAGCACATATAGTTGAGAGATTTCATTTGTTTTATTGAAAAAAATTATATTGTGATCTAAATTACATAATATTTACATATAGCATGTTTAAATTAAAGTAAGCATATTATATTTTTCTATATACACCCGTGATACATTATGCGGAATGTTATAATCCTATCACCTTCGCAAAATATTTTTGAAGCATAAATAGTATATTATCACTACCATATACACGCAAGGAATATATTAGTAATTCTCAATAAAGTTAAAAAATTGATTTAAAAATTTACTATAAGTTAAAATTGATTATTAATGCAGTTAAAACCAGCAAGTCACATTCACAAAAAAAAAGTAGGTCACAATAAAATAGTTTCAAATAATAAAAACAAAATAAGAGCACAATATAAATGAAATAAAAAGTAGAATTGATATTATTAGAATAACGTTTTTCTATTAACTTTAAAATAAAATAATTTGGGATGCCTATGATATTTTTATGTAGATTTTTTGTAATTATAATTATGATACAATTAAGATGAATTAAATTTAAAGCAGTCTTCAAAATAAATTTGAAAATGGTGACAAAATTTAATCTAATAGAAAAAGTCATGAAGAGAATCTAATCTCCATATTAAGACAAAATAATATATACTTCACAAATACATGATCTGATTTCACTTGACTATTATTAAAGTTCTTTTTCTGAAGCAAGACTTAGACAACCATTAAATTAATTTGTTATTCATAGTGCAATTGTAGTATTATTACTACCAAATTTTACCTATAGTAGATGCCTATTTATTAATAGATCTGCTAAGAATATGACTATATGCTTGATAAATTAAATATAATATTATTCACAATGCCTATTAATAAGAATAAACATGCATGCTTGTACTTAAAATAAGATGAATATGGAATAGGGACAGTATATCTAGGTCATACCCAAAAAAAAAAAAACTTATTCAGGTTCAGTCTTCTTCTTGTAAATATTAATCACCTTAATAATATGTGGAAAGAAAATAGCATATCACTCACTCTCTAAAGAATATGTAAAAGCAATAAAAAAGAACTAATTTTAAAAATAAAGCATTACTTTTGTCGTCTTACCAAATTACTATCAACAATGGGCATCTAAAACACAGTGATGAGGTTAGGTGGAGTAATAGGCAATTGGTAGCAAGACAAGTGGTGTTGCAATTCCATGTTAAAATCTTCTTTTTGTTCATCATCACGCTCATCGAGGTCATCAGCATCTAGCTAGCTTGATATGAATGTGGAAGAAACTGAGGAGGGGGATTTGAATTTAAAAAGAAACAATTAACCATGTCTAGAGAATATTGAGAAACTACTTTACATAACAAAAGAGTACTCCATAACAGTTAGTCAAAGAAATTACATGGAATATATTTTTTTATCAAAATTTTCTCACGATTCTTAATATAAATAAAAAATTAGGAAGTTAGGATAATAAAAAGAATTTTAGGACTAAGGAAGTTACATATAATTTTCTTATTATAAAAATTTTTGCAACATTTTTTAAATTGGAATTTAAAATTGTGAGTAATTTCACAAGATTTTTAAAATTAAAATTAAAATTTATGGGTAAGAAGTTGGGAAGTTAGGATAATGGAGAGATTTTTGGAGACAATGAAGTTGCACATAATAATACTTATTATTTTTAAATTTTGAATTTGAAATTATGAATAAATTAAGGGAAAGTTAGGATAATATGGAAGAATTTGGGAGGTGGAGTAGTTTTATATTTTTTATATTTAAAAAATAAAAGCATAAATGATACGAATATTGGAATGCTTTCAGGGCCATGTGAAGGGGTTTTGGGACCCAAGGTTAAATTATCTAAGAGGTCTAATGTATTATTATTTAAATATCTTCATATTACTTTTTTAACTTTTTGAATTGCAAAATCAAATATTAAATTTTTATAATCAAGTGATTCTAAAATATCACTTTCAATAGATAATATATCTAATCCCTATAATCTATTTCGTAACATGGTCGATCTTAAATAAGATTTAAGAATTTTAATATGGAAAAACTTATTTCAATAGTAGCAACTATTACTGATATTGTCAATCATATTCTATAAGCAATAATTAACATTAATGCTTAATGAGAAAAATAATAACTAGTTATAAGAGTATAAGTAGACTTTTTTTTTTAGGCTTAAAGCGGCTGCCTTATTGGCCTAACATAAGCCTTGGCCCTAGATGCTTTAAATAGGTAATCGCATTCGAAAGAGTGATCATGGGGGTTAGGAAATTAGATAATGGGTGATGAAGTTATATATATATAAAAAAAGGAATAGCATAAATTATATTCATTGATTCAAAATAATTTTGTAAATAAAATCCTATGTGGATATTTGAAGCATATTGCGCTTATAATCTGTAGATATGTACTTATTATTCTTCTATTTATATATATATATATATATTTACACTTTCAATAAATCAACTAATATTATTAAAAATACATATTTTTCCATGTATATCCTCACTTAATATATGATATTTTGTACTTCTATCTCAAATTATAAAATATTTTTAGATAAAATTATACATATCAATAAAATCTATTAAATATACTTTACAACTTTATCAAAAAAAAATATAAACTTTAAAAAATGCCCTTAATTTAAGAGGTTTTTGTAAATATAGCCTATATTATAGGATCAAACTAAACAAACAATCTAATATTTATCATATTTTGGATTATGATTGATTTATTATATTGGTTAATAATAAACTGTTGTATATCAATGACAAATCCTTTATAAATTTTCAATGGCGAACCCTTTATATATTAATGATAAATTCCTTGTATATCAATATAAAACAGCCATACTCTTAAGTTTTCAAAAATTTAGACTATATTTTCTAGGCTAAGATTTTTTTTCAACTAGTGGACCAATTTATCCTTAATTTAATGCTTATTTATGAAAGAATATTGAAGAAAGAGAATATAATAGAAAGGATAATATTAAAAAAATATAATTAATAAAATCTTATTTTTGTTGAAGTATCATATATTTTAAGATGTCTAATTTATTTTAAAAATGTTTTATAATTTGGGACGAAGGCTGTATAAAAAATATGATAATGATTAGATCTTAATTTTTAATACTCATTAAGATTATTTTGAAAAAAATAATCTCATTAATTATATTTTTAAAAATAAAAAATTATATATTAAAACATATTATTCGATCAAAAATGTCAAATAATTTTATACAGAAACAGTACATGCACGTGCATATTCCGCCCAAAAAAGTAAAAAAGACAAAAAAAAAAAAGTAATGCATATGCTCTCCCATTGCACGACACGTTTCCGACATGTTTGAACCTGAACTTGTCTCATGGGCCACTTGATCTAGGGTGAATTCATATTTAGCAACAGTAAAGTCAAGATTAAGAAACATATATACTTAAAAATTTTTGTAAATTTTTGAGGGACCGGAAGTATATGTTCGTACTAAAATCTAATTTTTGGTCCAGGTCTAATTATTTAGACTAAAATTTAATTTTTAGTCCAAGCCTACCTGAATCTTCTAAGAAGGATGTGGTTAATGAGAAGACTTAGATCACCAATGCACCTTTACGGGAAAAGAAGAAAGGAGCAATATGAGAAAAATGGTAGTTAATGACCCTGAAAAAGGGACCATGAAGCCATATGAAGATTGTTACTTTGTGCCTATAAAAGAGGAAGCTGCTACACATACAAATATATCCAATCTTTTCAATAACTCCAATTCCAATCAATCCAAAAACATACCAATTATTTCAACATTTAGTTTAATCAAACTAGACACTTCTTCCTTTAATAAATTAAATGCAGTTTCATTGGAAAAAAATGAGTAAGATAGCCCTACTTAGTGAATTTTTGCAAAAATTAGGGAAAGGGAGCAAATAAATGGGAAAGATGCGCCACGAGTGATGAAATACAGATACTAGGCCTAATACAAGTGATGAAGCTTTCCTCATGAGTCTTGTCGCCTTTATCTATTATCGCTCGTGGAAAAAGGCTATTATAGATCTTTACCATTCGTGAATGAAGATAACATGGGACAAATATAACATCTTAATTTTTTAATCTTTAAATTAGTTTCTAATTAAAGAAAAATTAATAGTTAGTGAGTGATTAGAATTTTGGATGACAACTTAATGTTTTGACTTTTTCAAATGTTAAATGAGCAGATATGGGTGGAAGAACCGCATGTGTGTGTGGTGAGGATTTTTTCACTGTGTCACGTGCCGTAACATAAGTAGCTTGTGAATAAAAGAGAAAAAGGAAAAGAAACACATGAAAAGAGAGAAAAGGAAGCAAGATCTATGCTAGGGCAAGAGTTGTTAGAAGCTTGGAAGACATTTTTACTAGTAGCTTATTAGGTAAGTTTCATACAACCCTTAGCTTCAATTCTATTATAATTTTTCTCAGTATGAGTTATAGATAAATTGAATCGCATCCCCATATTCTGACAAGCTTGACTTGTAATACTAGACGATCTAGAAGGTGTTGTCACTTTAATGAGCACAGGTAATTCTTGTAAAGATAATTTCAATCTATCCACACATTCCTTAGACACAAAAGAATGAGTGGCACTAGAATCAAACAATGCCTCTACTTTGTGATCATTAATATAAATCATACCTTTGATTAGATTCATAGATGCTCTGGCCTCTTCTTGTGTAACCGCAAATACTCAGCTAGGAACCATCGATCTCTGCCTAGTCCCCTCAACTTTGCCTTCTGGGCATTACCTCACTATATGACCCGATCTACCACACTTGTAGCAAGCTCAACATCTCCCCAGATGAGATTTACCGCGTATGTTGCATTAGAGCATCCTTCCAATACTCAAAGTCAGAGTTGAAACATTCGACGCTTGCCTTAAAGACTGTGGAGGCCCAATTCTCACACCTCCACCCTTCTGCATTGACCCTTTATGCACAAGTCAAGATTGCGATCCTCGACTGAAACCTCTTCTTCCAGAAGAACTAGAACTGGTTGCACTAAACCCAGTCCTCTTTGAGATTCCACTAGTGGGACCCATAGGAGATGAAAATCTTCCTATACTATCTCATATCCTCTCAGCATCTGCCTCTCTACCACGCCAAGCTGCTACCTCAGCTTGTGGTACATCTTCTCATATGTCATTACATCAAGCAATGCTATCTGTTGCTTGTACTTGGGTCTCATCTTTTCAAGTAATCTTTTAGCTTTCCACCTTGAGTCATTACTATGCTGAAGACATGTGAAGTAAGCTGATAAGTCATTAAATTTTCTTATAAATTCTTCCTCATCCAGGTCTCCCTACCTAAAAGCATGAAATTCCTCTTCTTTCTCAGTCCTGAATAAAACTAGAAAGTATTAATCAAAGAATATTCTCTTAAACTCATCCTAGCTCAAACGAATACCACCAGTTGGTCTTACAAATTCCCACCACCTCTTAGCAGTACTAACCAACTACACCGTGGCCAAGATAACTCTTTACTTCAAATTAGAGATCACCACCTCAAAGATGGTTTCCATTCGTTCTATTCATGATTCTGCTTCACTTTCCCTCATACTTTCATCAAATGTCGGCGGATTGAACCGAACAAACATCTTCCAAGCACGATCAATAGATGAATTAGTGCCAGGAATCTCTGGTCCACTACCTGAATTTCAAGACGGTCTAGGTCTATTATGTGCTTCTTGCATTGGGATATTCTGAGCTTCAACTCTTTCTTCTTACGTTCTACCCCTTAAGATTATTCATGATCCCTAATAGTTTGTCTTACGTATCTCTTGCATTAAATTTCTCATCTCTTATAGCAAGTCCTCATTACCCTGTTGCTCATTCCTCGGTTGTTCCAAATTTTGACCAACCAAAATATGATTCTCTGGTGGTAGTTCATTGGTTTTTGGTACAAAATTTGTATTAGATGTGTTACCACCCATAGCCATTCTGGCAATTCTTCTTCTTGCCATCCTCTCTCACCTCCTAAGGATGGAAGTAACCAAATAAAAAGTAAGCATTAAATGAGATAACTATGCAAAAGGAAGGCATGTAATGAATATATATGCCAACTTCTAGACATGAATGCAATAAGAAAAATCACCTAACATAACAACCACACATACTAGTCTCGAAACGCTTGAAACTGATACCAAATTGTAATGTTGGCCTTAACATTACCAAAACAATACTCACACATCGTTGTGATAACTAGGATTTAATAAAACTCTTTACTAAAGCTACCACAACTCAAGGGTTTAAAAATAATTAGTTAAAAAATTGAGATCCCAAGAAAACCCTTTTAAAATACTGTTTAAGCTCAAACCATGATTAAAAATCAATTAAGAGCAAATACAAAAGTATGGGAAACAAACTATATTAAAATCTATCTTAAATACCATTTCTATCTTAAAAACTGGTCCGTTCGCTGCGGTGCAAGTTGTGCCCGCCACGGTGGATGGCACAGAGGGATGAATCCCTTATAGGTCTCTTGTGCCACGGCATAACAATCATGCACCGCGGCGCATACCTGTTGTCATAACAGTAGATTGTTGTCATGGCATCTCTTCAAACTTTTAGAGCGCGCCGTTTCGCCATTTGACATCCGATTTGAGCAGTTCAAGTGTCCATACGAAGCTCTTTAAGCCTTCTAGCTAATGGCACCAGTCTCACACTCAAACAATCATCCATTTAAAAGATAGATACCCAAACCCAAAATGGTTTGTTTTCACAACAAAACATATACTATGGTGTCCAACTTATAATACACAATGCCATTAACCCCAGAGACACCTTGACCAACTCAAATAGACCACACATCACATAACAATCAATTCACATCGCACAATTAAGCAATCACGCTCAAAATAACCACCAAAATCCCATGGGACAAAAACACAACAGGGTGGACAAAATTCAACACATCAATTAATTGGTCATTTTGACACTCAAAACACAATATATATATATATATATATATCACTTGTAAGCAACTTAGCCAAGCACACACCTAATCCATAACACCATTCTTGGACCAAGACATATACACTTATCACAAATTCATACAGGTGATATCTAATTAATATCATGTTCCTAAGTTGGCAATATTTAGTGATAATATTTATTACAATACCAAAAAGAGAAAAAGGAAGAGCTATACAATGATGCTCTTCACTCTTCAAATGCCTCTTCCTTTCCCTTGCCCTTACCGAAGCCTTCACCTATAAAATATAACCACGAGGTGAGATAAACATCTCAGTAACTAATATAGTTCATCAAATATTTATTACCACAAATAACAATGAAAAAGTATCAAAACTATAGAAATAACAAGCATGCCATAATTATGAGATAAGTGTAACTCTTCTCAACACAACACATAGTTTTATACTAGTATGATCATCTAATCACCGAACCTCTAATGCTCCCCGACATGAAACCATAAGCTCTCCTGGTTCAATCACTTATTGTTCCGAACACACTTTCGTTGGTAGAAATACTCGGCCAAAGGTAATTTAAGCCACCTACGGACTATGATTTTTCCCTCTTCACACACTTATGATAGAGGCATTGTTGACTCCTAACAGCACCCTAACGGGTACTAAGGAGTTCCCAGACTACTCGGATGACTTATGGTAATAGTCCTATATATTGCTACATAGGATGA
The DNA here is from genome assembly GCF_029017545.1 of Prosopis cineraria. Classification (NCBI taxonomy): domain Eukaryota; kingdom Viridiplantae; phylum Streptophyta; class Magnoliopsida; order Fabales; family Fabaceae; genus Prosopis; species Prosopis cineraria. The sequence goes on along the minus strand of NW_026555343.1, from coordinate 26,269,620 downwards.
CCCATGGTGTCAACCCGACCATATGAATTTTTCACTCATATATCTCCACACACACATATTTCCACATATCTTGGGTAAACTCCCACCCCCTATGATCATGCTCTTTCACAAATTCCATTAATTTTCATCATTTTCACATCGCACTTATATACATAGTATATACATTTCAATTAGACACAATAACCATTGACAAAACACTTTTTCATGCAAAAATCATTTACAATGTCAAATTATGCACAAAACTCTTCAAGACTACAACTTTATCATTTAAAACTACTTCTACACAGTTATAATAGTTAATAACTACAATAACTATATGGTTACCTCAACCCTTTGTCACATAAAAAGGGTTACCATGGCTCAACGTTAGTTCCACATGTTCTATATGCACGATAAGGCTCGAGCAATGCTCAATCTACACCAATAAGTGAGACTTAGGATAACTCTGAATCCTCTAGGTTCTAAGTGCTTAAAATACTCAAATTCCTTTTTCTACCATTACCAACCATTCCTACACACTCTAACATATCAAATTTGCTAATCAATGTCCCATATTGTCTCAAAATCCTCAAATTGTACTTAGGGTTCGTCCAAACCCTTACCAAAAATTCTCAATCACCACAAAACCCATAAACTTAGGGTTAGAAGCTTAATTTAACTCCCAAGATCTTAAATAAACTAATGGGTTCAGTCTAAACCTAAGAGAACCGAAATCAAAGCCTCTATTACCCTAAATGTTCAGATTTTTGCATAAAAGAGGGAGAAGAGGGGATGTACAACTTACCCAATGGTGATTCAAGCTCCAAAAGCCCTTAAAGTAGCCTAGGGATCGTGCCCTAGCAGACCACAAGCTCTCCTCCATCGCTCTCTCATTTTTCCTTCTTCTCTCTTCTGTTTTCAGTTTATTTCTGCAATCTGATAAGTATGCACCACAGTGTACTGACTCCCCTGCTGTAACACATGGCACAAAAAAATTCATAAAATTTTAAACTCTTTTCCGTGCTATGGCCTACTTGAACCTTGACCTAGCCCTCTTCTAAGGCTGTCCAAGGATTCAAAAATCATATTAGTCTCCATAAACCTCACTAAATAATAATTTATCTAAATTTACTAAATTATCCCTTGGAAACATTGATAATTACTAATGAGGGAACTTAGGATGTTATAACATCCACCTGATTGACATTATATATCACAAATATCACATCAATAGTCCATTTTGGCCTCTTAAAGCCACATTACACAATTGTGGTCTTATGTGAAGAATACACATATACAACACATATTCACATATATAACTAGACTTGTTCTACTTTTAACCCTCTAACTCTTACATATGGGGCTCTACCTCACCATATAGTCGAAAATCACAAATTTACTTGACTCTGCCAAATGGGGCTCCACCTTACCATTTTTGTCAAATTCTCACCATTTATGTTAAGTTCTCACATAATAACACAATTCACAATCAACACTTAATCATCACATATATACACAAGTGGAACAAATTACAACACAATATATACTTCAAAAAGTTTTAGTTATTCATTAATCCCATGAGTTCATTTTGAGTTAATTAAACTTAGGTTGTGATTATTCACTAAAACATCCTTTAAAATACACACTTTTTGTATCTTAATTGTACTTTTCATGAAATTTAAAAGTGCATTCGGTTTAGTTTTTGTACCCAAGAACTTCTAAGAAACTTCTCATAACTAAATTCATATCCTAATATTTGATTTGATCCCTTTAATTCACTTCACCACATTTTCATAATTTACACCTAAATTGGATAAATTTCTGAGACACAGAATTATCTATTCACAACTTGCTATTGAATGAGTTCATTATGTGTTTTAGGCCATGTGAAGCTCTTGGATAGTGATGGAAGCCCCTTGTACAAAACTTGAGCCTTGGATGAGTTATTTTGATGATTAAAATTTCACAAACGGTTGATGAAATCTCAAGAAAGCACAAGGATAGTCATGATAATTCTATCTTCCAAAATTAAATCCCTTTTTTCTTATTTTTGTTATGCATTTTTCCATCATCCCCATCATGTTATTTTTTAAATTCTCCTTTCATTTTTAGATTATTAGTTGTCTTCCATTTTCATTTATTGTCATTTAAATAATTTATTGCAAAAGTCATGGCCATACATGAAACACAATATAAAATGACCCTTAGATGCACATAAAGCTCACACCACTTTAGGGCACTCAATGGGCATGATTCCTAGCCATTATATTGATATAAATGAGCCTCAAACACCCTAAAATGGTCTGAATTTCATGCTCCACAATCATATCCCCTCATTCACATTTTGTTCACTCATATTCCACTTCCATTCAACTTCGTTTGGTCTCTCAAGAACACCCATGACACTCTTCCACCATTTTTCCACCTTAAAACCCTTCATTTCACCATCCAAATCCACCATTCTTCTTTAATCTCATGCCTAAAACCTTAGTTCTTTATTTCTTGATTTGGCTTCAAAATTTTCAAGGCATTCATGGAGCTCAATTCAGCCATGGTAAAGAGTTTGTGCTTAAGTGGATTTCAAGATGAATAGAGGCTAAATCTATAAGGAGTGCTAGGAGGGAAGGATGCTAGAGGAGTCTTGAAGAGAAGATGAAGGTCACACTACTTTCCATTAAACCTAGGTTAATGTAATCTTATTCTTAAAATTAGGAGTATTGTTATATCTTGTTCTTATTTATCAAAATTGGAATTTCACTTGTTGGTTTATTGTTTCATGACTTGATTCCCCTTTGTCTAGTTGCTGAAATTTTTTTTCAATACATTGTAATTCATATAAATGTATTTTTATATGTGTTGAATGTATCTTAAATTGGTTATGCATAAATATGTTTGGTTAGTATATGATAAAATGTCTTGTCTTCAAAGTGCTAGACGACTTACCATAGGTCAAGTTGCACTAAAGAGAAACTAAGGAAGATTTTGATTACTTTACACCTAGCTAAGGAATTGATTAGAGATTGATACAAAATTATGCAAGGACTTAGTTAGTTGAATTGGTTAAGAAGGCACACTTTCACAAAATTGTGCAAGGGATTTAATTCAATCAAGAGAGTGGAAGTTAATTTATGCCTAATTAAAAAGAATAGACAAGGAATCTAGCATTCTATAACTCCTAGGACTCTATTTTAGGAAGGTTTAAACACTCTCATTTTCATTTCATGAGTTAGTTAGATTTTTAATTAAATATGTCTCTTTAGTTTAATTATTTAAAATCAATCAACTCTTGGTTAGTTTAGTTCACTTGTTCAACCTTAATTAACCTTAGTTTGCCTCCTTAGTGAAGAATGACCTAGGTTGCCATTAGTATTGTATTAGTATTGACTTAGCTATTTTGGAGTGTAAGTGACCATCACCTCCAGATAGGATTAGTTTAGTGTGGATGAAAATAACATTCAAGAGTGAATTAGTTTACAAAAGCTTCTTTAAGACATTTATCCCCACTAACTTGCCAGCATACGATGCTATGTCTTCACTTCTAATGCTCTAATTCAAGCAAGGTCTAGTTATGGTTCAAGCTTTAATGAGATCCTCTAAGTCCTATATGTATAAAGAATAACCAAATATTCATGGGATACTTATAGTCCAAGTATGAATGGAACAATGTAAATGATGAGTGCATGTAAACATATGTCAAACACGCATGAACATTTCTTGTCCTTTTATGGATGAGATTTTTGGCCTTAAAGGCTTATGATCCTATAATTTTCTATATGATGCATGCTTACTTTAATTCATGTTTTTTCTCTCAATAACTTTTCACAAATTTTATTTATAAAATAATAAAATAGATACAACCTATGAAAACTTTCTTTCTTCTCTTGATTCTTCTTTTTCTTGAGTGTAGCATGTATGATATGACTTTGATCTTCCTTTTCTTTATACACTTCCATTTCTTTGTGTGCAACATGCTTGAGATAATTTCTTTAAAGGTTCTTCATGCACACTCTTTCTTCTTGAGGTTTTATCACTTGATAAATAATATTCAATGTGCACAAATAATAAACACCTTTCTCTTAGTTTTGTTATCATTAAAACACTTGTTTCAACATACAAGATTTATCCTTATTAGATTAACAACTTGCCTATGTCTAGTCCACAAGTCTTATAATTTAAAATTTTTGACTAATTCCTCCATGATTGATCCAGGCTCTTAAAAGCCTTAGTACAAAACAAACTTCTCATCTGAATCACTCCCCCTACAAAGGTAGGCAAACAACCCCCTCAAGTTCCCTAACCTTAAGTCACTATATATATATATATATATAATAGTGATGAACATATTACACAAGTGGTTAACTACTATTAAGAAAGCTCTCTCAGAGAGAAGATATGTAACTAATATAGTAATAAATGAATATAAAGAGAGTAGATGAGAAAATTGAATACTTAAACTTGTTCGCTTAAATCTCTCCTTATCTCCATCGTCATAAATGTGTCTTTGTTCTCCATTTTCTTTAACTAATTGAATCAATACTAATGGTCGAGTTACCTAGGAAAAATAAGGGAAAGAGAGTTTTCTAGCTGGGTTAAGTGTTTTAGTACAGATGAAAATATGCATTTAATGATCTAACACTATTGTTGTTAGGACACTTTCAAAAGTTAATGAAGAGTTTTGAAAGTCATGAGTAAGAAAGAGTATAGAACCATTTTTAAAAGATAGAGCACTTTTGAAATGAATATACTTATTTGATTTTGGAATTATAAGATTAAACGATTTAGGCTTAAGAACCATGAGTTAGGAGATGGTGAATTGAACCCAGGAAAGAAAAAGAATATGTTCAAAGATTAGAGCAAGTGGGTTTATGAATATCAAAGAGAAAATTGCCAAAGAATGCTCGAACAAAGTTTTTAAGTATGAGAGGCAACTTTTTGAAATATAAAGGTCTTCAAAATTCATAGGAACTTTAGAAGTAAAAGACTTTGAGAAAATTTTGAAATATAGCTCAATTTAGAAAGAGTTCATAAATGAGAGGAGAATTTCAAAAATTAGAAGACATTTTTGAAATTTGGATAGCCAAGATGAATTTACCATGAACAAAATGTTTCAAAATGATGGAGACTATTGAAAGTTTGGGAGAGTAAAAGCAAAGAAGTTTTGGAAAAAAAAAAGAGGAGTTTTGAAAGTCTAAATGTTTTACGAAATACATAGCATGACTTCTAACACAAGAGAGAATTTCAAAATTAATATAGGCACTTTCAAAATTTTCATATCATAAGCATATCAGAATGCAACTATGAAAAACTTGGAATTGATTCAAAATAAACACTTTAAATTAGAAAAATTGAAAGAATCAAGATTGAAAACATCATTTGAAGACAAGATTAGGGTCAAGATATTGAAAACACATGATTTAAAACACAGAAGTAAGAATTTTGAAATTATTAAAGAATTTCAAAATTGATGAAGGTAAATTGAAATTCACCAAATTGTTTAAGTAAAGCCATCAAACTTATTACTCAAATCTCTTAAGGTAACTAAAAGCTATTAAATATAAAATATTTTGTAAATTTGTCATAATTAAAACTTGGGAATATATTTCTCTAAAAGGCACTTAACATGATTCTACAGACAACCTTTAAAAATAAATCCACAAGTGATATAGAATTGAAGAGGGGATTTATGATGATGTAATTTTTGAGATATTAGTGACAAAAATATAAATGATATTTTGTTAAAGGTTTGGCTACAAGGCATAGTAACTAGTATATACATCAAGTACTTTCTAAGCTTTATTATTTTTTGTGGTATTTATTTAATATTAGTAGTGATTGCTTTTGTTATTTCATTTCAAGTTGCTGTTTGATACTTTTATGGTATTGACCTCATTAGTGACAAAATTTTCATTCATTAGCTTGAACTACATAAGTCCATATGACCTACATCATAATTGTCAAAGAATTACTGATACATTTAAGGAAAATGCCAAAAGGAACATGTTATTTTTAGGTCCTTATAATCCAAGGTGAGTTGTTATCATTATCTATCTTTGAATCTAGTTAACATTTAATTTAATGTAACATTTTCTCTTTTAAGGAACATAGAGTGCTTGTTTGTATCAATCAATATCTCCCTACAATTTATTAAGGTGAAGGGTCACTTTTGCCCTCAAATTTTCCCCTAAGGTCTATCAATATCCTAAACTCAATTTAAGATCATTTATATCCCTCAATGTGCCAAATGTTATGGTTCATAACCTTGCCATTAACTTATCTTAATGGCTTTAACATAGTGATAGACACGCATTTATTTGACTATGCATTTGCAAGTGGACAAATGGAGAAAGACATATGGAGCAGATAAGGTGAGTCATCACTGCTTAGTTTAGAAGTGATATGGCAACAAATACATAAAACCCTAGTCATATTTGATTATACACCATTATTGAACATGAGCGACAAATAAAGGAATGAGAATGATGATATGAAGGAGTGAGTAAGGATGATGCATGTGATATCTAATCATTTTGTAGAGGATTAGATAGTGGTACTAGTAAAGACAGTGAATACTTTGGGCATCTCGAATTAAATAGAGTTAATAGTAAGGATAGTGTTGACAGTGATAATGTAAAGGAGTAAGATAGAGATGAGGTGGGCATAGTCAATGAAGATAGACCCATACTTAAAGTTAGAGGGTTAAAGATGAAGATGGGCCTTTGTTTATGTTAGGCATGTCCCCAAGCAATAGAGAGGAGTTGAAGAAAGCCATATATAGGCATGCTATAAGCAAGGGTGTGAAGTTGACCTTGATAAAGAGTGAGCTGAAAAGGATAAGGGCTTGATATGAGAAGGTATGCCCATTCATACTATTTGCTTATATGGATTGACATAATCCTATAATGAACATTAAGACTCTTTGCATGGAACATAGATACCTAAGGCTTTACAAGAACCCTAGAGTCAAAATTTAATGGATAGAAAATCACTTCAAAGATAAAATCAAGAGAGGCCACAGTTCAAGATTTTTGACATAAAGAAGGATCTTAAGAATGATTTCAAGCTAAGTGTTAGTCTTCAAAATTTTAAAAGAGCTGAAAGGAGGATAACATAAGAAATCTAAGGGAGGTATAAAGATGAATTTTCAAAAATTGAAGCATATTGTTCTGAATGGAGGGCTTCAAATCTTGGATTTGACATTAGCTTAGATCTAAGCAAGGAAGATGTAGAGCAGGGAAGAAAGGGTCTTCAAATCATATGTATGTGTGCGTTAATGTTGTGAAGGTATAGATTTGGACTTTTATATGTAAAGACCATCTAAAAGACTAAGTGTTATATGTGAACTCATTTTACTTCTACTTGAACTTGTTGTAAATTGGTTAGAAAGAAGGGTGCAAGCCATTTATTAGATTATATGGAACTTTTCTTAAAATGAAAGCACGAGGCATTCTCTTAACTATATATGGTCTAAATACTGATAATTCACTCTATCATATTCCTTTTAGTTTGACCCAAAAGGATAATACCATAAATTGGAGGTAGTTTATGCAATAGCTTCAGAGCTTTCTTGAATTAGAGGATATCACAGTAGTGACTATTCTATCAAATATATAGCAGGGCACTTTAAAGATCCCTTTAACTATTATGGTATCGGTCCTATGTTATTCATTTAATTATATATCATTCATTTTTTGCATGCAGGGGCTCTGCTTGGATGTAAAGGGGGTCTTGCCTATAGCTGAGCATATAACATATGTAACATCCTGAATTTTTAATTCTAAAACTAATTGCTAATTAAGGTTAAATTAGTAAATTAGTGAGTGATTAGGTTTTTGGATAGTAAATTAGTATTTTGACTTCTTGGGATGTTGAATAAATAAGATTAAGTAGATGAATAACATTGTAGAGCAAAGAATATGAGTAGTAGTAAGAGTTCACTCACAATGCCATATGTCATGGCATAGGTTTCATGTGCTGTGGCATATGGCATAGAAAATTGCTTAATAAGGATGTGTTTAGATCATAAAGGGAGAAGAGAAAAGAAGGAAAAGAGCATGAGGAGAAGAAGAGAAGAGCTTTCTCAGCTTAGGCTTTAGTTTTTGAAAGATTCAGAGACGTTTATGACCAATCATTTACTAGGTAAGTTTTGTACTACCCTAAGCTCTAATTCTACCCTAATTTCTTTTAGTTTAAATTATAGAAAAATTAAATTGGGAAGTTTTAATGGGTTTATTTCTTACCTTTAGTAATGAAACGATTCTTAAGAATTGAACTAAAGTTTTGTGACTAATTTAGGAATTAATGGTTAAGCTTTTAAGTAGTAAGCTTAATTTAGCCCTAAAGTGTAACTAAAAAGGGGTAGAAGTTTGTATAAGGTGTTTTGAAGCTTATAAAAGTGTTAAAGAGGTTAAATAAGGTAGTTAAGACCTAGGTTAGTCATGTGAGAGGAAATGAATAGTTAACTGTGATAATTAGTACTTGTGGTCAATTTGTAAATTGACTAATAGTTCTAGATTGTGTAGATTGACATGCTACATGTTTAATTTGGTGTTTTAGAAGTGTATGAGATGCTTAGTAATCAAAAGAATACTATCAGTAACCTTTTTAGGGATAGAAGGGTTAAGGTGATTGAATAATTCACTCTATTTGATTAATTAGTTTAACTGTTTGTGAGTAATGATATTACTACATATATCTTTTAAAATGTTTTCATGTTTTGAAATAAATGTATCATGCATGAAAATAATTTCAAAGAAATGAATTTATAAAAGTATATGTATGTGAGTATATATGGCTTAGATATAAAAAGGTGATTTTTGTATGAGAAATAAGAGCATGATCATGTTAGGAGGTGGGAGTTTACTTGTAGGGAGGAGTAGTAAAAGATCATATGGCATATATTCTCTTGAATATCCAACGGGGTATGGTGTTGGAGAATTCTTCTTCTAAGTGCCTAGTGAGGTACAATGTTGGATATTCTCTCCTAAGTGCCTATAAGTGTGATGTTGGAAATTTGCACTCTTGAGCATTTAAGTAATGTAGTGTTGGAGTAATAATGCCCTAATCGTGTGTGATAAAGGGAAACCAAAGTCTAAAAGTGTAATAGAACACCTTTTGGCTTAGTGATTCTATCACTGAAGGTGTGCTTAGATTAATGTGTATGTGATTGGTCCATGAGAGCCTTTGGTTTCAATCGGGGTGACATGGAAGTTCAAATGGAAGTATGATTATGCTAATGTGAAAATGGTTTTACAAATTTGCATATGAGTTAATTGAATATATATATATATATATATATGCATTTCAATATAAACTTTACTTGTATATAGCTGTGCATGTTCATTAGTAGTTATAAGTTATTCTATTATTAAGATGATTATCTCACCCTGTGGTTACAATTTTACAAGTCCTGGTAGTGAGCAGGCTAAAGGAAAAGATTCAGGATAGGCATAGTAGTGGTGTTACTATCGTACTACAAGAGTTTGTATAATGAATTTGCCATGTTGTAGTTATAAATGATTTAAGTTGTTACAAAAATGCATGAGCACATACTAACTAATGTATTTACATAGTTTTTGTGGAAATCTTAGCCAATGAGTGTAGAAATGTGTGATATGTGGTGAAATATAAATTGATGGGCTATGATAGGATGTAAAAGTATGGTTATGTGTGCAACTGCAATGAATATATGGGACGTGCTTCATTTTTTCATATGAAGTCTAATTAAAGTAATTCAAGTACCCATATGAAGCTTATCTGATAACCTATAAATGATATGGGTTTGGTTTCAATATGATATTTATTTCAAAAAGTAGACACCTAAATGCAAAATAATTACATTTTGTCATTTTTCACATAACCTAAGTGTCCCAAAACCAACCCATGTATCATTAGTCATATTTAAGGGCTTAATCATGTCTAATGGGACATATTTCATTTGATTAAGCAATCATATTAACCAAATTATACAATCACACACATTTAGTTATCAAACTACCCTTTTTCACATAATAAGGTCTATATTTCACAATTATCATAAATACAAAATTCTTGGCATATCAATGAGCTGTCACTAACTGCAAAATATGATACATGTGCCATGGCACATGACACAGAGTGGGATCCATGGCTCTGTACTACATGTCGCGAAGCATGTGGCACAAGTTGCAGCACATGGTCATTTTTTTAAAATTGATTGTTTTGCTTTGGTTTTTACATTGAGGGACTAATATGCAACTTTAGGCTTCTGTTGTGCAATAAAATATAAATTTATATGATTCCTATTAGTTTATAAAAAGGTTTTGGGATCTTAAATATTTAAAATTATTTAGTTTTCTCATTTTGAATATTTATGATTCTTGATAATATGAGAGATTTGCGAGGCCTCTAGTTATGATTTTGTGAAGTTAAGTGTTATAGTTTAGTAATGTTAGGTGAACATTACAACATATATATGAACTGGAGAAAAAAATTGAGGGGTGGTAAGCTAATGAAAAATTCTAAGCTATGCTTGGAGTACATTTGAAGAGTTGTTCAAGGATAACCTTAATGTAGCTATAGCTCTTGATAAAGCAATTGCCAAGAGTTTGGTGTCCTATCCACCAAAATCATGGGTAAGAGCCTACCTCACAACAAGGAGTAGAACTTGGGTAGTTCACAACAATGTAGTAAGAGCTTGAATGCTTGGAATGAAAAGTTTAGATATTTGAAGGTTTATGTTATTTTCATGTTGGCCAACCTTCATAAGTGTATGGAGCATTCTTCTATTTCTTACAGTAGACCAACTTTAAATGGTTAATACCACAGTTCATTTTAGTTGCTCTATTAGAAAAAGAAGCATTGTCTTGCTTAAGATCTCCATTAAAAAAAGATACATAATAAATATAGGAATAGATGCTACATCCCATTCTTGTTACAAATTTCCATAATCTTCAAGGGTCCCAAAGAGAGGGTAATCTTCAAGAGTCCTAAACATAGGGTTAAATAGTACTACAAGCCCATTACAAAAGATAATACATTCCTAGAATAAAAACAAAAAAACATTCTTACCTATTACTGAATAACTTGTGTACTTTAAAAATTTCCAACACATTGTTCACATTTGAAAATTTCCTACACATGCCATCTACACCCAATAAACACCCAAGATAGAATTAAAGTACCCATCACCATCTTCCAGTTCTTCTTTGTCTTATTCAATTCACAGATAATGTCATTAATTATTTGTGCTCTGCAACTAGCTTCCTTTTCTCTTCTTCCACATAGCTCTTTATTATCCTCATTCAACCTATCAATATATGACCTAACAGTTCCAGAATAACCTCCTTCAGCCTTTCCAACATTTCATCATCAAGCCATAAGAAAAACTGACATCCACCCTATCATTCATATTCGATACTCACTACCCAAACTAAAGAAAAACATATCAAGGAAGATTAGTGCTTAGGAATAGCTAGTAGTAGTTATTTGTTTAATATAACATCCTCAAAATTTAAACTTAATTAACTAAGCTTGATTAGAGTAATTAAATTTATTAGTCAGGTATGTGGCTAGAGAGGTCTAACGAGCGTGTTTTGTTGTAATTCAACCTTAAATGTGGGTTTGAAGTAAAGTCAGGTTACCCGAATATGAAAGAGGGAGAAAATCTAAAGGATGAGGTTCTATGCCTCACATTGCAGCTTCTAGCTAATCCCTCAAGGTGCACATGTGTCCAACAACTAAAGACAAGCCTCTCTGTGCCATGTGCTATGGCGCATGGTTACTTTTATGTAGAAATAAGAATGCAAAAATGATGCAAAAGAAGAGAGAAACAAAAGAGTAAATGAAGAAAATGCAAGGAGCTCTACTAAGGCTTAGGGTTTAGAAGCATTTGGAGTATTTTGAAGCTTCTAAGTACTAAAGGTAAGTTTTTCAAGCTTAAACCTGCCTTTCTCTTCCATTTTCTATAATTGAAAAGTTAGGGTTTAATTGAGAATGATAATTTTTCATCTATAAAGGCTATAGGTCTGAACCCATAGACTTAAATAGAGTTAATGGGAGTTAATTGAGCTATCTAAACTTAACATTTATGAGTCCATATGTTTTTGGTTGGTTAGGGCCATAATGGACTAAAATCCACCATTAATGAGGTGGTTGGAGCAATGTGGCTCTATTAATGGTTATTTAAGAGTTCAAAGGAGTTAATGGGAGTTAGGGGAAACTAAGAATCCCTATGTGTAACATCTAATTTTTAAATCTAGAATAAATTGCTAATTAAGGGATAAATTAGTTTAAAATGATTAATTAATTAAATTATATTTTTAGGTTATTAATTGCTTCTTAGGTTATATTTGGCTCTAAATTGAGTTAGGATGGAAGTTGATTAAATAAGGTAGCATTACGGGGAGCAAAAGTGACTGTTTACTCACTGCATTATGAGCCGTGGCTTGTGTGCCGTGTGCTGCAACGTATAGTATAGCCAGACAAGTTAAAATTACAAAAATGATAAAAAAATGGCAGTTTTTGATGGAGGAAAGCTTAGAACTCAAAGGAGAAAGATTTGGTCCTTGCTTAAGCTTCAATTTAGGAGAATTTTGAAGCTAAATTTGGCATTCAAATTCTTGAGAAAATTTCTCACCTTTCTCTTCTACCTCTACATCTCATTTTCATTGGATTTTGAGAAGTAGGTAAATTTACTCTGAATGGAATAAGCTATGAGTCTATATTTTAAAGACTTCAAGTAATTCTAAAGGTTTGGTTTAAATTTTGTAACCTTGGATAAGTAGTAATATGAAGCTTAGTTGTTGTTTGGTATAAGTTAGACTAAGCCCTAGTTTAATTATGGGGTTGAGTATGACAAGTTAAGATATCAGTTATTATGTTGTGATAAGAGTTGGAAGGAAGCTTGAGGGAATTGTGTAACTAGCATCTTTATTGAGAATAAGCATGAAAAGTGGGAGAATTGGAATGATAATTGTAGCTAATAGTGCTTGTGTTAATTGAAAATTAACATATAGTATTTGTTATTGTAAATTCTAGTGTGAGAAAACTTGCTTTAACACAAGATGAGATTTAGTATTATGGGAAAACCCTTTTAGTAACAAAAGGGTTAAGGTAACTAGATAATTTACATTATGTATTATTTTGTATAAGTTATTCATAAGTTGTTCTTGTATGATTTTTTTTGTATATGTATAAATTTTATAAAAGTTAAGTATTTTACAAAATTTGTGGAGTATTGATTTGCAAAATTTCATGTTTTTGAAGTAAGTGGTAAGATTCATTACACTTGTTTAGAAAGTAGTTATGCATGGTCAAGTTAGGATATGTAGTAAAATATAAAATGTTAGAGGGTGGGAGGTCATACTAATGGAGATAGTAGAGATTAAGTCCATATGACATTACTAGCACCTTGGGATACCAAGTGCAGCTTATACTTCTCCTTAGTTCCCGAAAAGGGTGCGGTGTTGGAGAGTTATTCTCCTGAGTACCCAGAATGGTGCGGAGTTGGATATTATGCTCCTTAGTATTTGTAAGATAAGTTATAAGAGTAACAACACCCCAATTACTCATAATAGGGGAACCTGTAGTCCTAAAGTGGTTTAGGACACTTTATCCAGGTAGTCCTATCGTGGATGGTGAGCTTAGGGACCATACATGTAGTTTGGTTTCGTGAAATAGCCTATCGATTAGGTTAGGAGTATTTGAGGACTGCATGGTTAGCGATTATGCATTTTATTATAGTGAATCATATATGGTGTGATTGTTATGCATATCTTAAAGCTTGTTTATAACTTGGCATGTTAATCAATAATGTAGATTATCTTAGTTACCAAGATTTTTATCTCACCTCGTGGTTATTATTTTACAAGTCCTATTATCGAGTTTAAGCAAGGGAAGTAATCGGGCAAGGATTAGTTGATTAGTTCTACTTGTACTTAGAATACTCGATTTTATTCTGAATTGTGTACATAAACTTAAATAGATGATAACATGACTTGCCAACTAGGAACGCATGTCATTTTGATTGATTGCACATGTATTATACTATGATATTTTGTATTTTAGCCCAATGTTGTATATGATGTGAATATATGGTGATTTTTGTGTCGAAGGCTAAAATACTAATACAAGTGCTAAGAATGTTATATCCATGTTGTGATAATGTATATGTGGTATATTATGTGGCAATAAAGGCCAAATGGTGCATGATTGTGATTATATGACTTTGGCCATATTAGGTGAAACCGGTATTATATGGCAAAATTTTGTGTTTGGTGTGTTGTTGTGTGTTTAAATGCTCAATCAGGTGTATATTGGTCTATTGGACTTGGTTCGAGCCTTAAAAGCTTCTTCCGAGCCTTAAATCACTCCAATCGAACATCGGATGTGAAAATGAGGTGCGTTTGAAGTTCGTCTTGAAAAGCTATCATGATAGGAACACATGCACTGTGGCATGTTGTGCACAAGCCACGGTACACAACACAAATACTAAATTGGCCTCTCTGTACCATATCTCATGGTGCATGGACCATGAGCCATAACTTATATGCCGGAATGTACATAAAAATGACATTTTTGGCCCTTTTTTTAAGTGTTTTGCTTTGTAAACTTTTTCATGCTTTCAATATCTTTATAAATCATTAAGTTTGAGCTCAAACTACTTATTTGAAGTGTTTTTTATGGGATCCCAAATATTTCAAATTATTTCTAAAGCATTATTAGACTTAACCCTTCTGTATTTTACTGTGAGCTTAGGAGTAATCTATAACTCCTAATTATCATTATTTGTTGTGATAAGTAATGAACATTGGTAATGTTAAGACAGACATTACACTATGGGTACCCTTGTATGAGAAGTGATTCAATCTTAGGAGTGAAGAAGTATTTGAGTTGATAGTGAAATTTATCCAAAAAGGGATATTGATTAATTATATTGTGATTAATTATAAAGTGAGCATATTGGGTACCATTCAAGTTTTGTGGAAGCTTTGGCAGTGAGTATTTGAGGGATAAAACCTTTAATCTCTTAAAGGTTTGAGGTAACTAAAAGAATTCTCTCTTATGTGTTAATTGATTTATTAATTTGTGTTTTACAATTGAAATGTATGAAATTTCTTAATGAAAGTGTGGCATGAAATGTTTAAAAATTTATATTAAATTTTTATGGAGTTCAATGATAGGGTTATAGAGTTCAATGATTGTGTTTAAGTGAATATAACGATAGTGAAAATGTGAAGTGCTATGAAATAATGTTAGTGGAGTTTTATGACCTATTTTAGTTTAGAGTTCAATGATGTGACTTGTGATAGAGTACAATGATCATATGTTAAGTGGAGTTCAACAATTATATGATAAAGGAGTTTAATAATATTATGTGTTGTGGAGTTCGATGATGCATATTAAATGTAATTATGTGATGAATATGCGTAATGAGAGTACAATGAGATATTGAACATGCTTGGCTAGTAAACACTTGCTTGCTATAGGTTATTACATGTTTATACATTGTATGATCAAAAGAGGTAGGAGTTTGCTTAGGAAGAAAAGTAGAGAATTAAAATTCATATAGTAAGGCTTTCATCAGAGCTTATGGTTAGCCTAAATTTATTATTCATATCATCTTACTTGTTCAACAAGGGGCTGTCGTACTGGTTCAACAAGGGACTCGAACCTAACTTGTTATCCACCTGTTCAATAAGGAAGCTAGTCTAAGGAAACTGACACACCATAGTTTGAGAAATGGTAGAAACTGTGAATGACAAGTAAGCTGACTTGGCCTAGTAACCTCTCATGCATGTTTCGGCTAGGGTAGTCTCAATTCATAGATGATCCCAATGTGTTCTAGCCTACTGTTTCATGTCAGAGGCATAAGAAAGATATAAGGAAGGTGTGATCATGCATATAGAAATAAAAGGGCACATGGTTGTCTATATTCTCACTCTAGTGATGAAAATCATGAGATTAGTCATATATCTATGTGAAAATATGTTAATAAGTCATTATCTTATAAATACATGCTAATATGAATGAGAATTTTGATTAGCATTTCTTGATCAAGCTATATGAATTGAGAATAATATATTTGCCACTTGCATTTAAATTAATTGACATACATTAGTATGAGTTAGATGGACCTTGGTTATTAAGTAGTTGTACTCATCCCGTTATCTTTAATATCACCAGAATTAGCTCAAGGGGATAAGACAAAGGGAAACAGCCTGAAGGATAAGATTACTATCATATTTGTAGGCTTCCTTTTCTTTTTGAGTATTAATGTTTATATTCTTGTATGACATTGTCAACTAAGAATGATTCATGTTGTGACTCACTTGTACTCTGTGTTTTGTTAAACTATATAGTGTATTTTGGGCCTTAGAGTGTATATGTATTGATTATGAGATCTAAAGTAGGGCCAAAATACTAGTGCAAGTAAGAGTTATGTAGGATACTTGATTGATGAAGATTAATTGTTGAAATGTTAGCTTAGAGCTCCCTTTTTAATGTTTGAGATTAAAGGGTTAAGTAATGAAATGTATTTCATGAGTATTGTTAGTAATGTGGTTTATTGCATAGGTCTATTTTAGTCTATTAAGTATGATCTAGGTGATGTTTATAGCTTTTGACTTTTGGTATGAGTTTTGGGCACTCAAGTTATGCGATAAAGGGTGAATTTTAAAATGAGTGTCCAACTTTTGACTGCGAGATAATTGGATTATGAAACTAAAGCCAATAGTTAAAGCAAAATTTTCTGCCAAAAGTGTGTAATGCGATGCGACGCATGGTGCCTGCGCCGCAACATAGTATGACAAGCCATGGCATATACCTCTTCTTCTGCATTGTTTCACAGTTCTCTAATTTTTAAGCAAATGCATTGATTCTTTTCAAAATCCCATGCTTCCACGTATTTACTAAACTCTAATTTTCAATTTGTAAAGATTTTTTGGGATGTTTTAAATTTTACAAACTTGGGATCCCATTTGTGTAATTTGATAAATTTGAAAATTACATTGATTTTGGATTTTAGGAAGGATTAGTAAAGGTAACCTTACTGGTCTAATATGAAAATTTTACATTAAAATACTTGATTGTTTTTAAAAAACCATCAAGTATTTTCCATCTTTTTTACTTGTCACTTTTCTCATATAACTGTCAAGTATGAGGCGTCTTGTTTAGCAAATTTTGTGTGAGTGCAAGTAGATGTGCAGGTGACAAAGCTAAAACTAAGATAGTGCAAGAGACTCTACAGTTTAGAAATTGACCATAACCTTTCCAAATATTTTCAACCTAGTCCTAGCAACCCAAAGTATTTTGTCATCAAGTAGTCAGCTAGATATGAAGGTATTCGCTTATGCCCTAATTCTTATTTACACTCCCCATTTAGATAACAAATAGTTGTAGTTTCAGTAACCTCAATATAAAGCTAAACTTCACTATTTAGAAGATAAAAATGGCATATAACATTACAGAATGCAAAGAACAGAACAATAATAACAATGATCGAAAATCAAACCATACCATGTAACCATAAGAATCCTACGATTCATGTTGATTATAAGATTAGCAAGCTTAGATTGTTGCCATCCATTCCTTTCATAAGTGAATTAGATACAATCTCACTGTTAAACCTTGTAAGGCAGTCAAATTTAAGCATGAATTTGGAGAGCACTTAGGTGCAAAATGTTTTTTTTATATTATTTTTTAAATTATTTTTTGCGATCTCAACATTATATTTTTACTTCTTTTAAAAAATAAAAATATTTGAATTTAACTCTTTTAAGATTTAAATAGAATGCTATTTTTAAAAATACAAAATAGTTAAAAAGATAATTTGATAAATTAAACTTGGATAATCAATAAATTTTCTCATCTAAATATACATTTTATTTTCTCATTTTTTAATTTTTTTTAAATTTTAAAGAAATTAAAGAAAGAAAAGATATCTTTTTAAAAGATAAAAACATAGATAATCCTAAGAATAATTTTTTATCCAAATAGATATGGTTTTTTTAAAAGTTGATTAATTTTTAAATTTAAAAAATAGAGGAAAAGAGCTTATTTTTTTGAAAATATGTTGTTAATGTATCCAAAAAGGTATGGTTTTTTGAAAACTTTTAATTTTAGTATGAAGGTAAAAAAAAGTTTTTGGGAGATTAATGTAGCTAATGAATCATTAAACAGCCTTAGAAGAAGGCTAGAATGGAGTTCGAGCAGGTCGTGGCATGAAAGGAGATTTAAATCATAGAGAAGGCTTTCTATGCCGTGCACTGTGACAGGTGAGCCAATGCGTTGCGGCGCATGTGTAAAATTTGCACTTATCGATTTAAGAATTAGAATGAAAATCAAAAGTGGGATAAGATAGAACATAAGGAGGGGACAAGGAACGATTGGTGGGTGCTAGGGCTTGATCTTGAGGGTCACTTTGGAAGCATTTAGGGCACAATTTAGCTTTGGGTAAGCTCCCTACACATCTCCCCCTCCCTCTATACGAATTTATGGTGCTTTTGGCTATGGTTGAGGCTCTAATTTGGTTGTTCTTGGGTTATGACCAAATCCATTGCCCTAGTTAAAGTGTTGGGGGTTAAATCAAGCCTCTAACCCTAGTTTTATAGGTTTTATATGGATTTGGAAGTTTTAGGTTGGGTTTGGACAAACCTTAAATAGAAATTGGGAGATTAAGAGTAAAGTGGCTAATGCAATAGTGTTGTTTATGTGTTTGGGTGTCAAATATAATTAATGAAGTGTGTTGGAAGAATTATTAGGGCTAATCAAGGTTTTGGGTATTATTAGAACCTAAATTTGTGTTATAAATGGGGTTTTTAGTGTGTGGATTGACAATTAAAGGTTTAATCATGTAGATTAGCCTTTGATCAAGCATTGTGGTGCTAGTGGACATGTGTGGAGTCATTGGTTGACCACGGTAACCCTTTTCATGACAAAACAGTTAAGATAACCGAAATTTCTAATCTCCCTATTTGCATGTTTAGATGGCTGTGTGAATATCTTTGAAAATATTGTGCTTGTTTTGAACTATTGTAGTATTAATATGAAATGTTTATGATTGAAATTATGTGAAGTAGAATGAAAAATGTATGTTTAGTGTGGTTTTTAAAGGCAAAATGCTATTTTTAAGTATAATTCTTTGCGAAACTATGTGTGAGTATAAATGAATGTATTTGGGAAAATCATATGTTATGACTATGTGTTGAAGCATTGAGCATGTTTGGTAGAGGGTGGCAATTCACCCTAATATGTTGTGGGGGACATTGTTTGAAAATCCATGTAGTACACTAGCACTGTTAAGACCTGATGCTCAGTATTATATTATTTGAAAATCCCAGTATTACGTGAGGTAGGTTGGGCATTAACACCCCTAGTATTTATGGATAGGGAAAATCTGTGATCCATAGTAGGCAAAGGCGCTCTTAGTTAGGGCTGCCTCTTACTAATGGTAAGTTTAGGCCAATCTAGTCATATGGACTCGGTCCTATCGAGTTGTCAGCCTACATATTTAGTTAGAAGATATAAGGAGGGTATAGGGTGGTGTGTTGATCATGCATATCATACTATAACTATATGTGTGGATTTACATGACTTGTTACATGTTTTATAATGCCACTTCACATACATACAAACTATTCCCATACAAGAGTAATTAGATTAGACTATTTGATTATTGAGTCTTTGACTCACCTCGTGGTTATATTTTATAGGTGAAGGCTTTAATACGACAAGAGAAAGGAAGGTGAAACCAAGCATCGAAGGGACTAGCCAATAGTTGTATTCCTTTCCATTCATTTGGATTTTGTAATGAATCTTGTATGTATATGCCAACTTAGGACATACATTATTTTGTGATGCATTTGCATGATTTATGTTGTTACTGTGGGTATCTCGGCTTAGGATATTGTATCTATGTTGTATTGGCTGTGAAAGATTGAGATACTAGTACAAGTGTTAATTTTATGTAGATTTGTGTGCATGATTGGCCATTGGAATAGTTAGGTTTATTGGTAACCCCTTATCGAAATTTATGTTAAATATAGGGTTTTGGTGGCCAAATTTTGTTTGGAAGGTTGTTATTGTGGTTTGAATGCATGTACACGTCATTTGTGGTCTATTTGAATTAGTTCAAGTGGTTCTATGATTATTGGTACTTGGTTTGAGAGTTTGGACACCTTGGTAGTGGTTTTAAAAAGAAAAGGTACCATTTTGAGTTTGGGTGTCCAAATATCTTGTGGCTTAGTTTTTGGGTGTAAGACTAATGCCAATAGCTAGGTGGCTCAAAGAGTTATATATGGACACTTGAATCTGATGTCGAAAGGTGAAATGACACGTTCTAGAAATTTCCCTAAGAGCTATTATGACAGAGGTCACACGCCACAATGCGTTGTCCTTCACACTGTAGCTCAAGTCATAAAGAGGGACATATCCCTCTATGTAGTCCGCTGTGGTAAACAAAGCCTTAGGCCGCGGCGCACCATGCTCCTATTGCTGAAAATCTTTCTTTTTTGCTCATTATTTTATATGGTGGATTTCTCATGCTTCTATTGTCTCATTTATTTGGTTTTAAATTATAGTTTAATCTCAAATGATCTTTTAAAAGGGTTTTATCAGGGATTCCAATTTCTTAAACTTCTCTTTAACCCTTATGCTATAAGGATCATTTTCTTAGGATTTAACTAATTCTGGTTATCATAGTGGTGTTTTGTATTTGGAGTTTTGTGTGTTTGGTGATATCAAAGCAAACATTACAAATGACACATGGGAAAAAGTAGGATATACTTCTTAGTTATTATCATACATATATTTCTACATGCAATGGTTATGTTGCGCTACCTAGCTATTTGAAAATATTTAGGCAAAAAAAAAAAGCTCTTTGAAAAATATGATGCAACATATAAAGCAATGTTACTTATTTGTTAAATATCATCACAACAAATGAAAACTGTTGCCTAATTAAAACATTTGATGCAACAAGTAAATAATAGGCCATAGTTTTTTAATGTTGCTCAATATTTATTGTCCAAAGTAAGAGTTAAAGCTTATGCTTAAAAATATATATAAATATTAATAAGTAATATTAATCTAGGCCTCTTTAGTGGCTTCCCCTAGAGCCAAAAATTCTTTAACACAAACCCTAATTCTTTTGAGTTATTAATAAGTGGTTAATAATCAAGTTCTTGTCAATTGAAAATATTCCCTTTTTTCATTTACCTATAGTGTTATAATATTTATTTAGTACTTATGTAAATCTCTTTTAAAATCAAAGATTGATGTGAAATTGAGGAATTACAGGTGGCAAAATTTACATACATCATGTTAATTTATGGGAAAATTTATATTTTAAAATTCAAAAAATTAATATGATGATTTAAAAAACATAAAAGAATAAATTGATAAAGTTAAACTTGAGAGATTAAATTAATAATTGATGCAATTTTAAGAGATTATAAGTTTTATTATAAAAATTAATTGATGATTGATGATTAATTGATTAATAATTACAGATGTAAGGTGGAGAATGGGAACAATATATCCATTTTTTTTTTCACCAACAGTGAATATTTTAAGAAAATAACAAAGGACAATGAGATAAAGTATCAATCCTTATCTCCAACTACGTTATTAAAAGAGGACCAGATCAACTAGTTCAACTAGTTGAACCAGAAACTTGTCCCAAGTTCGATCCAGTTACCACAAAAAATCAAAAAATTTAAGAATTAGCCAAACATATTACTTTTTATTTTGTATTTTTAATTCATATTTATAAATTATAATTTATATATATTCATACCTAATAAGTATTGTGAAATAAAAAAATGCAAGAATTATGTAAGAATTATGTATACATGAATATTTTAAATTTTTAAATTATAAATTATGAAATAATTATATTTTTTGATAAAAATGAGGTAATATTGAAGGATATTGTCTTTTTTATTGTATATTATTTTGTTGAAAAATTAAATATTCATTTTTGTTGCTATACATGATTTTTTATTTTTATTTTAAATATATAATTATTAAAATATATTAATTTATTTATGATCAATTGAATCATGATTGAGAATATGCTCAGACCATTATACCTCAACCCATTTAATAGCTAGTCCAAATTTCATAACATAGCCAATGCATCCGTTAGACCGTCACAATTCAACTATCTATCAACATTAATTAATTTACAATTTTCGGTCAAAAAAATTAATTAACAATTTGTGTACTGTCGTCATGAAATGGGAGGATTTTTTTTTTAGGGCAATTTTGAACATTTCAACTGTTCAATTCTTACGACATTAATTATTTGCATGTTTGTGCGCTTTTAATTCTTTTAATTCATTAACAAAATGCAACAGCCACTTCAAATATAGACTGATCTAACTTGTGTTTTTACGTATTTGAAGAGAGAAGGTCATAACTCATAAATAAATGTAATTGTACAGTATTTACATGTCTCCTAATAAATCTTAATACTATAAGAGAATGTAATATAAATTTTAAAAAAAATCATTTAAAAAGGAGTAAAATTATAAATTTATCATATTTTTAAAATGTTAATAACTTAACCACCAGATGTGTTTATAATAGATACAGGAGAGAGAGTATATATATTAAAGTATCAACAATTAACGATCATTTGTGCCATTTTACAATGGAAGAAATTTGTTTTTGGCAAATTTATTTTTGGCCAAATTTTGAGCAAATGGGAACGTATTTCGATTCAATATTTATGTTTATTTATTCGCTTTGAATTCTTTTATACGCTTCCATATACATTTTCGATATTTTTTTCCCATCAAACATCAATCAAATTTCATATATATATATATATATATTTCAGCAATATTATATTTTGCATTTCTATACAATTATCTGATATTTAATATTTACCAATGTTGAATTAAATTTGAGTATTATTATAAATAATTAGGAGTATCACTTTCAACATATTTCTTTTTATCCATGGGGTTTACGCTTTTTACATTATTTAAGGATAAATTAAGTATATTCTTTTTTTTCTTTGTACAAGAATTAAATATATTCTACTTGATTCACCTATTATTGGTTATTTTTTACAATTCTGTAGGTACTTGCAGATATGATTTGGTCTTCCAATCGTATCATCCACGTTCATTTCTTTAGCACTTCTATATTTGATTTAGGTCCATTTCACTTTCAATTCACCATTTCTTTTCTTTTCTTTTCTTTTATTATTTATAAGTACCTTGCTCGGAAGAAATCCTATTCGAGCTACAACCCAAAATTAAATATAAACACCTATTTTAATAAATATTTCAATTTTAATTTATAATATTATTGTTTGGATTAAAAATGAGATGACGTTTGTTCCAAAGAGTACGACGGCTAAGATAGAAATTATGTCGGGTGAATAAAGGTCAGGCCTAGCAAGAGATCCAATAATGATAAGGCCGGTCCACATCATGTTAAAATGACTTGACCAAGTTAGCTTGGGTCCTTAAATTCCTTGAAACTTAAAACTACTATCCAGACCTTTGATTACACAAGAACATCATCTCAACAGGTCTTGAATTTGGCAAGATCATGACCTTCATCTATGGATATTTTGAAAATACAAGTTGGCTGTTACAAACAGCTAACGACGACATGTGCACACTATAAATATGATAACAATATCAGAGAAAAGGACATCACAAAAAAATTACATAACAATCTCTCAATACTCTCAGGAGTTCTTTTAATTATTAGCTTTTAGCCTTCGTTTTATCTTTTAGTTTAATGTACCTTTTTCAATTCAATTTATTCATTGTAATTCATGCTCATGCACGCTATTTTAGTTAAACTTATTTCATTCTATTGCAACTTGTATCTTTGCATTTAAGTGAATTGAGGTAAGAGAGCTTGAAAAATCTAATTTATTTAAAACTCTGCATTTCTAACTTACTTAGTATATTTGTTGTTTACAGAGAACAATTGTGAGAAACTAACTTCCACTTGATCTAATTTTATTGGTTCAAGTCACCAATTCAACTTCCTTGACCCGCACATGCATGAATCATTTTGTTTCTTTTTTTGTTTTATTGATGATGATGATAATGAAATCTGTCACTTTATTGTGTTTTTTAATTTAAGGACGCAAATATTTTTATTAAGAAAATCATGAAAATTTTGTATAGAATAATATAAAATCAGTGAGAACCATTATTTTATTGTATATTTATTATCAATGTGACTATTGAGGAAACTAGAAAGCTCCTCGGAAGCCAATATATATACAATATATCTCGTAAGCCAATATATATAATACATATGTGTATATAATTTTGGACGGAGGAAGCCCATATCAAAGGCGGGCATGACTGGATTTTCAATTTGAGTTTGACCCGTAAAGAAAGAAAAGGCCAAAGTCTCGCGTCGTAACGGCGTTAGATTCGACCACACAGCATTTTGCCTAAGTAGCTCATGTACGGTTCGGTGTTCACACCGTCAATAAACATGGGGCCCACGTGCTCCTTCGGCGCTGCAATTCCTTGAAGTCGGTGGCTCTATGCTTTTGTAGATATGCATTCAATTTACAAGTAGCAGTGTTCACGGCACGTAATAATCTCTAATTTCAAAAAATAAATTGAAGTGAACTTTTGTCTTTACTCTTGTTTTAAAAATTATCTCATTCCATTTAAAATTGAAATAAGATTGAAAAATTATGGCAAAGTAATAATAAACTAACGCAAGAAGATAATCATAAGACATTAAAAATATAATTTAAGTTTAACACAACATTTATCAAATTATATAAATTCTTAAATCCAAAACAATATAATTAAACAATCATAAATATCAAATACACAACTTAAATTTAATTATTGAATGCAACAACCAAAAATTTAAAATGAAGAACACATCCTTTTTTTTTTAATAATGCATATACACCTATTTGGGAATGGCCAAGACATCTCGATAATAAACTTGTGTCTTACTTTATTTTGAAATTTTTTGTTCGTATTGAGATAGACTTGTCTCAACATGATTAAGACAAAATTTGTCTAATGTTCATTAGAGTTGATAGTAAAAAACAAATAAAAGTAAATATATGGTGCAAAAATACTCAAAAAACTTCTTGTCCAAAATCTTCTAGCATTTGTAAGTCAATAATGAAGCATGAATAACTATTAACTTTATAAAATAGAACACATTCTCCAACCCATCAAGTTCTATCCTTAAAAGTAACTGCTCAATGTCAAATTATTTTAACAGATAAAAGAACGTTAGAGTTGTTAATTTGGGCTGGTAGAGAGTGGTCAGTGTGGTGTTGTTCTTCTTTATGTTCATGAGCTTCTTCTCATCATAGTAATTAAGGATGATGCGGGTGTTGTGAAGGAATTTTTGGACTAGCCAGAGATGAAAGACTAACTAGTAGTTGATGGCTAAAACAATAATAGTACTTTGTCCGTTGATTTCATGAGTGAGACTGGAATCAATGATGTATTGATTAAGCAACCCAAAATTCGGATCTTGTCCTAGCAATGTTTATACTATAAGCCTTAGTGCCTAAAGAGAAAGCCGGCAGAACACAGAGTAGAGGAGGAGGCTAGTGAGGCCCATATTTGTAGGCTTTTGAGAACTTTTTCTTTTCTTTTTTTTTTTATCCTCTTCTTCTTCTAGTGAGTACTTGTGGAATGATATTAAGAGGAAATCTTGAGGATCTTGGAAAAGCAAATGGGGTGTGTGATCGGGCTAGTCGCTTACCCTCAAAATAATGCTAAGTCTACCAACTATAGAATAGTGACAACCTAGGTCATTTCTTAAAGAGGTGTTTCAAGTCAAGTTAAATGGTTCCTAAGTGTGACAAGTTAAGTGGCAGAATTGATGTTGTGTTTAAAATATCCTAAATCAAGTTGAAAACCTAAACTAGTAAATGTGTGTGTAAGTTTCTTATAGAAGTAGGTGCCTAGAATTGAATTAAAACTTAAATCATGACCAATGTAAAAGTGTGCTCTAATTTTCCTACCCTTCCCAATCGTATTCAATAGCCACTAAGTAGACTATCTCTAGCAATCCTACCTTTTTAAATAATATCCTCAAGCCTAGGACTCTACTGCTCAATTCAATTACCTAAGTTAATGTTAAGTGTTGTTTTTGTGTTTAGTGATTCGAATGGCTAAAGGATTTGGTCAAGAGCCCATGTGACTACTATGGTTGACTACAAGAAAACCTAACACACACCTCTTAAGACTATGATAAGGTGTAATCCTTCCCTATATTCACCTGATATAGGAAAGGAATAACTTAATCACCACCACACAAAAAACCAAAACATAATGAATTACTTTATTTGAAAAGCTTGGACCCAAAACTTATTTTGCAAAATCATCAAAATCATAACACATTATAGTAATATGCAACAAAAATAAATCATATGCATCCATATCAATCATTGCATGCATTTTAAACAAAGAAAACATATCATGTTAGGGGACATACACCGCAATAGGCAGCACATGCACCATGGCATGTGACACAAAGCCACACGTCTTGATCCTCTTTGTGACATGCACTGTGGCAGAATATGCCATGCGCTGTGGTGCACAAGCTTGTTTTTGCTACTGTCATTTGACAACATAAATGAAAAACTTCCCTTGCCTGGCTCATTGCTCAATCCTATAACAATATAACCACAGAGGTGAGATAAAAATCTTAGTAATAGAATAACTCTTTACTATTGACTATCACATGCAACTATAAGAAAGTATAGCATAATATATAGTTAAACATAGATATATCATACATTCACTTCAAATTTTATCTATGTAAATCATTTCACCACTTTTACCACTATATTCACCACATTTTGCCACTTTTCTGCATTTAGTATGACCCCGACTCAAAACATAGGTTGCCTTAGACTAATATACTCTCTCATTAGCCTTGAGCTCACCTTTATTGGTAGAATCACTCGACTAAAAGTGTTCTATCTCATTTTCAGACTATCCAATATACACAATGGGGTGTCCTTAACTCCAACATCACATCACATCGATACTATAAAATTTAAATTTCCAACACTATACCTTATTAGGCACTAAGGAGATAATCTCTAACACTGCATCTTGAAAAGTGCTAGAGATACAATTCTCCAACACTGCACCCATCGAGTACTAAGGAGAATGATGCTATATGGTCTTTCACTACATTCCATACTATAGGTGAGCTCCTACTCTTATGATTATACTTTTCGAACTAATCATAGGTTCCCAACCATCACCAAACTCATATATATATATATATATACATATATATTCCTATATCAAATTACACAATTCCACTTACTTATTTAACCAAAGTTCATTTTCATGTCATAACCATGCATTAACATAAAACAGCTCAGTTTAAAATAATTTCATATAATAGATAGCATATTAACAAATAGTTACAATAAATAGTCAAACAGAAAAAGTTGTTTGGTTACCTCAACCCTTGGATTTCTCAACCACTAATTTATCTCAACAAGCTCCCTTTCTCAACTTACACACATGATGTGCCAATCTACACATAATTAGCATTTTTAGTCAATTGATCCAATTGACCTAAAACATTTATTTACTACCCAATGCTATAATTAGTTTTTCATTCACTTTTGCTTATCCATTTTAAGTTATTTACTACTCAATTACCACTTTATATTACTTTAAATGATCTCATTTTGATTTTACACCATTTCCACCCCAATCTTTCATTGAATTAGGGCCAAATTAAGCTTATGGGTTTAAAGCTCTATTGTTCAACTCCAAACCAATTACAAAACTCTAATTTAACTCTTGAGAACCTTTTCATTACTATTGGGTAAGAAATAAACTCTATAAATTTCACCGATTCAATTTCTCTATAACGCATACCATGAGAAATTATTATAGAATTAGAGGTAAGGATTATATGAAGCTTACCCAATAAGTTATTGATTAGATATGCTTTCCAATACCTTGAGAATTCTTGCCCTAGCTAACCTTTGCTTCTTATCTTCTCTCTTCACGTGTTTCTAATTTTTCCTTTTGAAACTAACCCTAATTCATGACTTAAGAAGTCATTCTCTTGTACATGAGCTGTGATACAGGTAGCATTATTTACAACGCATGGCACAATGAGGAGAATCTTCACTGCACACACACGCTCTACTCCAAAACGCAGTTCTTCTACCCATATCTGTCTATTTAACATCCTAATGAGTCAAATTATTAAGAAACCATTCAAACTTCTAATCATTTACTAATTATTAATCTACCCCTTATTAATAGTAAATCCTAGGATTAGAAAATTAGGATGTTACAAAAGGCATATAGAAGGTACAAACATTAATAAAAACACAAGATTATGCAATTCTCATCAATGGTTGAAATACACAAATCACATATCCAAATCAATCCATCAGCAAATTAATCTCCATACTAATAGATGAACTCAAGACTATAGTTGTGAGTTAATAACATCATAATCCAAGACTATAGTCTTACAATGTTAAGTAAACGTAGAATGACTAAGAGAAAGGAAATGTTACACAAATTGAAGATTAAAATGGGTCATTAGGTCTTCATCCTCCTCTAAACACCAAGGGAACCTTAGCTTTCAAGCTCCATTAAAGTCTTCCTCAAGTTCTTACTTTGATCGAAATACTCTGTTACTTCAAGTAGAGATTGAGGCTTTGAATGTGTGGAGGATGATGAAAGGAGAACAATAGTGGTGGTTTTGTGAAGATCTAATGGTTGGATGTGGAGATGGAGTGGGAGAATTTTAGAGAGAAGGAGGAGAAAATGAAGAACCCTAATAAATAGAGAAAGAAAATAAAAGATGAAATGAAGAAGATGATTTAGAATGAGATAAATCTAATTCCTTAAGTGAAGTGGATGAAAATTATGTTAGACAATCAGATTTGGCTCCTAAAATAATTCTAACATGTAAATAACATCCTAAGAGAGCCTCACATTTCCCACACATGCCCTTAGGTCGCTCCTTCTCATTAATTGGGTGATAATTCCTATGTTAATATGAATAATTTCATGCTTTGCACTTAGAAAATTGAATTTACCCCAACCATTCATCCTTTCCTCATGCCACATATGGTCTCCCAAGTCTTCTTGCATTTTCTTGACAAAATGATACAAATCCAAGTGCACATATGTCATCTATGTCACATAATTAACAAAATTTAATTAAATAAATGTTTGTGCCATAATAATTCCCATCTTGACACATGAAATTAATTATTTAGATGTGAGAAAAATAATGGATTGAAAATTAGGGCTACTACATGTGCAAAGAAAGCCATGCATACACACATGCACAAAATCTTTAATTAGGTTACAAAGTCAACAATCCTAAATTATGATTTTTATTTGATATCTCCCAAATCAAATTAAATTTTTACAATATAATTTTAAATTCATTCTCCTGTGCATAAAACACATTAAATAAAACATTAGCCTAAATGTCCATAAAAATTATATGTTTGGACCAAAATTGTAACATCTTGATTTTCTTAATCCTAAGTTTAGAGGTTAATCGAGGGTCAAGTGGAAGGTTGTGTCAGATTAGAGACTTGGATGATTAATTATTATTTTGACTTGTTTGTTTGTTGTATGAACAGATATGGGTGATAGAAGTGCGTTTCGGGTCAAAGCAAGTGCGCGTGGTGAGAATAAATCTCACTGTGCCACGCGCCGTGGGGCATAAACCAGAAATTGCCTTCATAAGTCGTGAAAATTCAGAAATTTTAGAGGAGTAAAATTGACAAATACACAAGATAGAGAGAGGAGAAGGGCTAAGGAGCTAAGTCAAGTTATTTTAGAGCGGTGGAAGGTGACTCGGATCGATAATTTGCTATGTAAGCTACATATAACTCTTACCTTTCATTCTACACAAATTTCTCTAAAAATGAGTTATAGGAAAATTGAATTGATGGAATTTGAGGGGTTTGATTCTTGTCCAATAGTAATAAAAAGGTTCTTGAAAGTTAAATTAGAGCTTTGCGATTGGTTTAGAGTTGAACGGTAGAGCTTTGAACCCGTGGGCTCAATTTTACCCTTTAAAGAGAGGAAGTTGAATTGATGGAATTTGAGGGGTTTGATTCTTGTCCAATAGTAATAAAAAGGTTCTTGAAAGTTAAATTAGAGCTTTGCGATTGGTCTAGGTAAGCTACGATTGGTTTAGAATTTGAGGGGTTTGATTCTTGTCCAATAGTAATAAAAAGGTTCTTGAAAGTTAAATTAGAGCTTTGCGATTGGTTTAAAGTTGAACGGTAGAGCT
Organism: Prosopis cineraria; assembly: GCF_029017545.1. Taxonomy (NCBI): domain Eukaryota; kingdom Viridiplantae; phylum Streptophyta; class Magnoliopsida; order Fabales; family Fabaceae; genus Prosopis; species Prosopis cineraria. The sequence continues at coordinate 26,239,389 of NW_026555343.1, read as the reverse complement.
TTGAACCCGTGGGCTCAATTTTAGCCTTTAAAGAGAGAAAGTTAGGGCAAAAATTTGATTTGAGTGAAATAAGACCGGTTGAAGCAATATAAAGTAGTAATTAGGTAGTCATGGACTTAGGATGGATAAATGAAAAAGAGTTTATGGATGAATATAGCTCTAAGTAGTAAAAATGAGTTTTTGGTCAAAATGGACTAAATGACTAAAATGTGTCAAATGTGTTCAGATTGGCATATTGGATGCATGAGTAGAGAAAGGAAGATTGAGATAAGCTTGTGTGATAGTTGAAATCTATAGGTAACCTTTCTACTGACAAAAGGGTTGAGATAATTGAATAACTTTTTTTGTTTAACTATTTATTGTAACTATATGTTAGTATGCTATATAGTACATGAAACGGTTTTAAACTAAGCATGTTTTATAGCATTGAGTGATTGTTGTGTGTGAAATGAATTTTGATTGAAATGAGCATTGAAATGTGTGTTTTATAATGTAAAGTGTTTTATATATATATATATATTACGTGTAAGAAAGTGTGAAATGGTAAATGAGAACCTTAAATAGTTTGGAAAAGCATGATCATAAGGATGAGAGTTCACCTGAGTGTATGAAATAATAAAGACCACATGATAAGGTTTCCTTAGTACCCTTTAGGGTGCAATGTTGGAAACAATTTTCCTTAGTGCCTTGCAAGGTGTGGTGTTGGAGAAAATATCTTTAGTGCCTATTAAGGTATGATGTTGCAGATGAGAGACTTCTTAGTATCTTTGTGATATAGTATTGGAGTAAACAATGCCCCATTATGTGTATTGGAAGAAATCATAGTCTATATTATGCATTACAACATCTTTGGTCGGGTGATTCTACCACTGCAAGTGAGCTCAAGACTAATGAGAGTGTAAATTGGTCTAAGATGAGCCTATGGCTTCATGTCAAGGTGATTTAAAGGTTTGGTTGGTAGAGATCATGCTAGCATGTTATGTGATATGATGAAATATGTTGAGATAACATGGAATCCTTTGTGATTGAGGAAAAGTGGAGAAAGAAAATGAGATATGTGATATAAATGTTATTTATAAGGTTTTAATGATATATTATGTTTACTTCTATATTGTTACATGTAATAGTCAATAGGAGTAAGCTATTCTGTTACTAAGATTTTTATCTCACCCCATGGTTACATGTTTACAGGATTGAGAAGTGATCAGGGCAAAGGAAGAAAGTATAGACCTGCTTGGGTGTGAAGCCATTTACTCTAAGGTTGTGTAATGAACTAAACTGAGATTGTATATATAAGTGTGTATGAGTTGTCATAGGGTTTCATGTGTAACATCCTCAATTTTAAATCTAGATTAATTAAGCTTAAGTAGACTAATAAAGTATATATATGAGGTGTGTGGCCAGAGAGGCCTAACGGGCGTGTTTGGCCTTGATTTTAATTCTAAACACGGGTCCAAAAGAAAATCATGTCATCTAGAAATAGAAGAGGAAGAATTTCTGAAGGGAGTAATTCAATATCATGCACTGCAGCATGGGGTTAGTCCGCCATGGCACATGCACGACAACACACATGGAAGAGGCCTTCTGTTCCATGTGCCACAGCACATTGCGCATCCGCTGTGGTGTATGGTCAGATTTTTACAGTATTAAGTCACAAATCTGGAGTGAAAAAGAAGATAAAATAAAAGAGAATGAGAGAGTGGCAAAAAAGCTGAGCTAAGGCTTGAGGAAACTGATTGTTGGCAGTAATTTAGAGCTCATAAGCACCAAAGGTAAGCTTCCTTACTTAAATCTTCCTCTCTTCCATTTTCTTAATGGTAGAGGTTAGGGTTTGATTGCTAATAGTGATTTTTGGTCCATAGAAGTTATAGGCTCAAACTTATTGACTTAAATAGAGTTAATAGGGTAGATTGAGCTAAGTAAACTTGATATATATGATTTTATAATGATTGGTGGTTGGAGGATATTAAATGTCTGAAATTCCCATAAATTTGGTGGTTAGGAATAATGTGGCTTTATAAATGCCTATTTAAGAGCTTAATGTTAAAAATGAGAGTTAAAAGAAGCTAAGAAATCTTATGGGTACTTCTACATGAGTCTAAAATAAATATTGAGTATTAAAAAATAATGAAATGTTAATGGAAATTAGCTTAAAGTGAATATTAATGTTTTTGCATGGTAAATACTTGTAGTGTAACTACCATTGACACCATTCAAGCTTCTTCGACATTTCAGGAGTGAATAGTTAAGGGGTGAAACCTTTGACCTCTTAAAAGTTTAAGGTAACCGAGAGAAATCTATCTTATGCTTGTGTGTGTCTATTAGTTTATTGATTTATGATGTATCATTGAAATGTATAAACTAAAAAGAAATACAAGTGTGGCTTTTGTGAAGAAAAATCCACTAGATCAAATTTGTGAGTTTTATGCCTTGTGATGTAAAATTTTTCCTTAAGAACAATAGTGGTGGATTTTTGTATTAATTGTTATTAGAAGTTCAATGATTTTAAAAGTGTCACGTATAATGATTGTGAATTGGGAGTTCAAAGATTTTGCAAATAGAGGAGTAAAATGGATCTTTGTTTAGGAGAGGTTCGATGATGTTTGAAAATAGGGAAGTTCAATGATTTTAAAAGTGTAAGGTACAATGATTGTGAATTGGGAGTTCAATGACTTATTTGGTTTTTAAGTTCTATGAAATGTGTTGAGAAGTCCAATGATTGTATAATGTGAAGTTCTATAAATTGTATACGTATGAAATATGGCATGAATGTGTAATGCATGAACTTGAGAGGTGGGAGTTCACCTAGGAAGTGGAGTATATGATAAATCCACGTGGTAAGGCCCATCCGTGTGATGAATTGCCTAGATTAACTCTATCCATATTGTCCCACTTGTTCAATAAGGAACGGTCCTACTAGTTCAATGAAGGACTCAAACCTAACTAGCTATCCACCGATTCAATGAGGAAGCTAGTTTAGGGTATATGACACCCCATGGTGTGAGAAATGGGGGAAGTCATGATCCATAAATGAGTCGGGTATGCCTTGTTCGAGTAATCCCCTCACAAGTGTTTAGGCTAAAGAAATCAATGAATATGGACTATCCTATTGAGTTATATAGCTCACGGTTTCGTGTCAGAGGAATAAGGAGGATACAAGAGAGGTGTGATTATGCATATAGTAACTAAAGGCACTTGTTGTCTATATTGATTCTATAGTGATGATATTTTAAGTTGAGTATTAATTTCTGCCATTATGCTTATCAATGATTTTAGTGATCAACTCTATTTATATGAAAAGTGCTAAAAGCCTTGTTTATCCAAGTGGATGCTATTATGTGAGCTAAATTATGAATACCTAATTTCAATATCTTACATGGGTTAAAGTATTATTATTAATTGCTACTTGCATTTAAACTAATTGTTATGCATTAGTATGGGCTAGTCGGACCTTAGTTATTAAGTAGTTGTACTCACCCTATTATTTTCAATATTACAGGGAATAGCTCAAGTGTGGACAAAGGAAAATACCCAAAGGCTTAGGATCGCGATCCATTTGTAATAGGCCTCCTTATTTTAGGCAACTTATGTGTATGACAATTTTGATTGCCAACTAGGATTTTCCCTTTTTGTTACTTACTTGCATTAAGTGAATGTAAATTATAATGGTATTTTGGGCCCTAAGGAGAGAGTTGATTATTATGTGTTATGATGATAGGGCCAAAATACTAATGCAAATAAGGGTAGTGAATATTATGTGAGGTTTTGGGAAATCTTGATGAAAATTATAGTAAATTTCCTGTTCCTATGATTTTGAGTTAAGGGGTTGAGTAGTAAAAATTTGATCTGAAAATATTTCTTGTGTTATGGTGCATTGCACGAATTGGTTTTGATGAGTTATAAGTGGTCATATTGGTATTGATGGCTATTAGTCTTTGGTATTAGGTTTGGACACTTGAAATTGTGAAATTTGCTACAAAAGTATGATTTTTGAAAAGGTTCTCCAATTTTTGTTTTAGAAATAATTTGAGTTTAAGACTAATGCCATTAGTTAGTGTCTGGAAAGAGCTTTCTGTAGACACCTAGTTTGCGTCATTCAGATGTTAGACAAAGATTTGGAGTGCGTTAAAATTTGGCCCTAATGCTATTAAGTTGACAGCAGAATTTACTATCAAAATTCATGCAATTGCTGCAGTGTATGATGTCACGAGCCGCAACGCGTGTCACAGAGGCGAAGACGCTACAGCGTATGTTCAACGAGCCACAACGTATGCCTTAAAAATTTTCAAAATCTCTTTTGTTTTAAATTCTTAAATAAATGCACTCACTTATATAATGATCCCTTGCTTCTGTATAATTGCGAACTTTGATTTGTCTCTTTGCAAGACCTGTAATGATTTTAGTTTTATAAACTTGGGGTGCCCATTTTGTTAACCATTGAGAATTCTGTACTTGATGATTTCTATTGTCTCATTTTCCTAATTACTTGGGGTTGGGTTTAATTATGGGATTAGAAGGAGGAGGATATTATATCATGCATGTATTGAATTGAGATTTTATGAAATCAAGCCTGATTATGTGTATATATGTTGAAATGAAACAAAAGGGCTATGATTTGAGTATATGGTGTTAAAATGATCTTTTGTGTTGGTGAACCTTAAGCCAAGGGACAAATTATGATGAAATGAGTAAATTGGGAGGTTAAAATTGTATTATGAATTTGATTGTATATGTATGGGTTGAGAAATAGCCAAGTGAGCTAAGTTATTCCAAGAAATGATAAAGTATGTGAAGTTAGTGAAATTGTGGAAATTAGTTGTAGAAGGGTCAAATTTTGATATATGAGTATGATTGTGATTAATTGTGGTCAATTAAGTATATTAGATCCTTTTGGACTTGGTTCAAGGCCTAGTATAATCTAATGAGAGAAAGGGATCGATTTATGTGCTTGGGTATGCAAAATTTTTTTAAAAAAGTAACTTTTTACACCTGGGTGTCTAAATTTTGATCAGACCGTTAGATCATGATGAAATTATGTCATTAGTTAATACACAAACTAAGCTTCGTGTGGGCACTTAAATTACTCCAATCGAATGTCGTATGTGAAAATGGCACATACTAGAAGTTCATCACTTTTGCTGTCAAAATGATAGTAGAAAATTGAACAAGCCTGCTGTGGTGCATGGTGACACATGCCATGGCACATGGCATAGAAAGGGTGAGCTTGTGGCTTTGTGCCACATGTCGCAATGCACGGACTGCACACCGCAGTGCACGAATCAAATTTTAGTTTTATTTTTGTGATAAAATGCATACAATTAGGATAGAAATGGTAGTGGGTTATGTCCACTATGTAATTGAGGAGTGTATGATTTACCTCTGCTCTATATTTCTCTAATTGTATTGTGGACTGATTGATTTTACAAAATAAGTCTTCGGCCAAAGCTTTTGAAATGAAATTTAATTATTGTAATTGATGTGAGGCAATGGTAATACTGTAATCTTCTCTTATATTAAGTGGTTATAAGAGGGGGTTACAAAAATACCCCTAATGCACAAATTTTCCCTTTAGGTGAATTTATTGCAATTGAGATCACAACTACACCAAAGTGAGGAATTTAACATGTAAAATTAGTCCTAAATGAATGGAATAATTGTGTAAATAATATATCAAATTAGTATGTAATATCACCTACTAATCACCATACTCTTTACCATAATAACCGTAATACCCTACCATAGTAATAAGAGGATAACCACACCTAGTTACCTTATCATGGTAAATAGAACTAAACTGCAATTATGAAGATAGTTAACCTTAGGAAAAAAGAAAAATATTTTATTTGAAAGTCTATTATGGTTAATAAGATTATATTAATTAGTCAAAAATATTAATAGGCCCTTACTAAGATAGAAAGGATTTTACCATAGTAGAATAGCTAAGAATCAAGTACTTATAACTTTATTATAGTAGAAAAGAACAAATCTAATCATTTAAAAACTATTATAGTAGAAAAGTTTAAAACTAATTTGAATAGTATAGAACCTTTAACAAAATTGGGATCCTAAGTATGACAAACTAATTACAAGTTCTCTAGGCAAGAAAATTAGTATTTATCCAAGTATTGAAACATATAAAAGCAAATGATACTAATAGGATTTAGAAACATTTCACAATAGAGTTAAAAGTCTATTTTCCACCATTTTGAGGCATCCACTGTGGCCCACAAGGTGTCTACCATAGCTAACATTATAGATATTTGTTGTTGCGATTCATTCTACTTTATGTTGTGTGTCACGGTGAAGGTGTTATCCATCACTGGACACTGCACAAAACATATGATAGCAATTTTCTATCAAGACAAATTTGGAGGTTGAACTTCTAATGTTCCCTAAATCTCTATCCATCATTTGATTGAGGTGATTTAGGTTTTTGTAGAAAGCTTATTTTGTAAACTAGCTAATGACACTAGTTTCATTTCAAAATAATATCATACCACAAAGTTGGACACACAAAACAAAATTAATACAATTTCACACTTTCCATAATCTAAGGTATCCAAACTTACTACCAATTACCAAAAGCCTAATTTAATTGGTAGACCACCCTCAACATACTTAGGACTACTTATAAAATGCACCATAATCATTCAATATATATATATATATATATCACATTTTCAAATCTCAACCCCACATTTCACGAAATAAAAAAGGGAGGTTTTACCAATAAAAATCCATAGTTTTGATATAATATCTTTCATGCAGACTTAAGCATACTTGCATTAGTATCTTAACTCTAAAATATTAAAAAATTGTAAAGCACAATATTCTAGGTACAAAAATACAACAAAACCACATATAACCACCACAGTGCAAGTATAACCAAAACAATCATCCTAGTTGGTATTATCATTCATAAATACACATAATAATAATAATAACAATAATAAGGTATTACAATCATGATAACTAATCCTTTGTCTTAGATAATTCCCTTTTGCCTTGACAAAGTTTATCGTAAAAGAAGGTTTAGTATGGTCACTTAGTAACTAAGGTATACTAAATCATACATATTCAAGTCAATCAATTATAAGCATGGAAAGTGGGCAATATGCACAATCAATACCATAATAAACAGTCATTTCCATAATTATCAATAAGATGCATGATTAATAACTTTTTGACCAGGGTAGTCACTTACCTCTCAAAATAATAACTATAATTAAATCTAAATATAGTAAAGGGTTAACCTAGGTTATCTCCCTAATGACTGACTAATCTTTAATTATGAGGTTAACTAGTGAATAAATAAAACCAAGTGTTAGGAATGATTTATCTAAAAATATTAAACAAAGAATTAATTTTAAAGTGAGTGGATTGGAAATTTCCTTTCAAAAAGTTGGAATCCTAGAGATTAGCTAATGTTTAAATCCTTATCTTCTTGATGAATTAAGCCAATTAGTTCTCTCTCTTTTTGACCAAATTGTATTAGCTTAAGGCAACTATCCCAAATCAATTAACCTAACTAGCTCAATTCCTTAAATCTTAGATCCTTAGTTCATTTTACTAATTGGTTCAAGTGTTTATCAAATATGATAATTAAAACTTTTCCCTCATGTGCCATGGCTAAGAACAAAATATGAGCAACCACAAAACTATGTAAAGCTACTCAAGTACATGTGTCAATCTCATAAGATTATGTAACATTAAAGAAAGCAATTTACTAAATGAAAAACACAACTATATGCATTAATCATTAAGTGGATGAATTAAATCAAGAACAAATGAGATAGAATTCAATGTCATAAGAATCTTCTCTTTACACAAAGACTAAATTCAAATGAGAATTACAAAGTCATGATAATCAAACCTTAAATTAAGTTATCTAATCATCAAGTTAAAAGAGAAGATCCAAGAATTTAGGAAAGCTTAGCCATGAAGCTCATGATTCATCCTTCATCTTCCTTTTACATAGGATTCCTCCAAGGTGCCTAGCCTTTCATCTCCATCTCTATGGTCTTCTTGATCTTCATGAGGTAGCCAAACTCCATTACCATTGAAATGAGGATTTGATACATTATAACTTGAGGAAAATGGATAGAAATGGATGAGCTCAATGAGGGGAAGAGAGTGGTGTTTTTTTTATGTGGAGTTGTGAGAGGAATTGTGAAGAATTAGAGGGTTTCATGCTGAAAGAAATGAAGTACAATAGATGAACTTATGAACAAGTAAGAGAAAATAAGAGAGATGAAATGGAATGGCCTGAGAGATGAGTTTTTTTTTACTTTATATGGAAAAGGATATATAGATTGCTTTGTTTCAGCTCTTTGATTGACTAAAATATAAAAAAATAAAATGCAAATGCAAATGGATCCAAGTCACATGAAAGAGGCTTACAAGGTGGCTTGCTCTCATTGGCAGGTAGATGATTTTAAAGTATGTCAACTTAATTCAATGCATCATCATCAATTTAATTAGATCTACTTCAATCAATTATAGAATTTACAGGCCTTATATGATTAGCTCTTCCCCCTTGACATGTTTGCCCAATTGATATACATGTGCACATCTCATTTATGTTACAAAATACACATAATTCAATTTAATAAAATGCGACATGATAAAATATTATTAAAGTGCAGCATTGTATTCATATTTATAAGGGAGAATTTATTAAAAATGTCTAAGTAATGGGTGCACAAAGCTGTCCAAGATTCACGCATAAGTGCAAATCTAAAACTAGGTCAAATGAACATATTTTAAAAGGTCAATAAAAAGTGTTGACTTTTGTTAGTTACTCACAAATTGAAATGAATTTGTAAAAACTATTTGACTTCTCTTCTTATGAACGTGAAATACATTTTTTCAATTTTGATTATACATTTTCTTAAAAGCTTATTTTTAGATTAAAAAACCCCTACTATATAAAACCTAAATAGTCAATAAATTTCCAATTCCAATATAATATGTGTGTAATATAGGCTAAAAACACATTATCGATGGTCCTAATTAGAGTAAAAAATTATGTAACAAACAAGTTCTATCAATTCCTTTATATTCTCTAGATACCTTTTATTGAATCTATGGGCTATTAAATCAACTAAGGCTATGTCTATCAGAATAGATTAATCCAAACCCACCAATTGTAAGGAGTTACCTAGTCAAAGGTGCTACATTTACTCTTGAACCATAGTTTCCTCTATCTCAAATCTCATAGTGTCATGAGTTCTACCTACCATCTAATCTAGGATGATGTTAAAGGTCAAGGGATCTAGGTAATCTACCCCACACCTAATCTAATGTTTAAAGAATACCTATCCTAGACCAAACATCAAGGCCACCCATGGTGTCAATAATGTGCACATGGATACAATATACTAATCTCCCATAAGATGAACTCCACCCATGAAGTGATCATGTTGCACAATCATGCTTATTGACACGTAACAAAATATTTCTCAATATCATAAAACTTAAATACATCATTTTCAATAAGTAATCATCATCTTCATCATCAATATTTTTCTCATTTTCATAAAAGGCTATACTCATGTTCATATTTTCAAAAATACAAAACATACTATCGCACCTGAAAATGCGACACGGACAGTATAAGAGCAGAGATTTCTGCCTTTAGAAAGAAGATTGAAGAAATGAGAGTCGCCACCAAAATTTTAAGGAAAATCTTGAAAAATCATTTAAAGGTGGACAAGGATGGTTTGCGAAAACAAAAAATAGGTTCAGGAGTCAGTTGAGTGTGGGGAAGGTGCTAGGCACCCCACAACACCCGTTCGTCAGAATGGTTACCTAAAGTTTGTTGTGCTCTATTAATATGGTTTTATAATGACTTTAATTATCTCTTTTTTATTCATCTATTTGATATAAAAATGATAATAATTAAGTAAAAAATATTTATTTATTTATGAGGGAGGACTTGACTCAGAATCCAACTCTAAGGCCTACGTAACCTGTGATGGGGATCAAAGTCCATGTAGTTCGGGCTGATAAGTTTATTGGTGAAAATATTTTTTTGAAGAGAAATTAATCAGAAATAATTCACCATTTTGAAAATGAAATAATTTTATGAAATTTTGATGTGTGTTTTAAATTGCAAAAAGTGATTTAATTTCAATTATTTTCTCTATTTTTAAATTTTTGGAATAAAGAAAAGAAAAGAGTTTAAGAATTATTTTTTATTTTTATTTTTACTTTTATTTTTAAATATCTGCGAAGATTCAAAATCCTCACAACATAAAGAATTAAATATTATATATTTTAATGCATAATTATATAATTTGTATTTTTAAATATAGAAATCTTAATCGCTATACTTGTAAAGTCTTATTGACTTTCACGGTAAGATAATTATTCTAGAAGTCTATAGATATTCAAAAATTTCATATAACTAAAAGATCTAATTAGACAATATGATTCTAATTTATATTTATTAATTAATTAATTAATAGTATAAAAATGTTTATTATTTTTTACAAAATTCATATAAATTGAGAATTGTGATATCTACGAGGATTTATTATCCTACATAATAAGACAATTAATTTAATTCTCTACAAAGATTCTTAAAATCTCACGTGAGACTTAAATATTTATTATAAAAAGAAAATTAATTTTAATAATGGGGCTTTAAAACTCATATAAATACCTATAAGATTGACTTTCATACCAATAAAATCTTACTGATTTTCATAATATAGGATCATTTTAAATTTAAATGTTTGTAGGGATTCTTGAAATCTCACACCACAAATAGATTTAAATATTATATATTATTAAGAATTTTACAACCAACAAATAGTCGTGAAGCTTACGATCAGGAATAATTTCAATGATAGTCTAAAACGTGGAAAAGGAAAAGAATCCCAAAAAAAAACACAACTTAGTACAATGCCACACAAATTAATCATGTAATCAATACAAATTTTAAAATTCCCTAGTCACTCTATTAATTACATGGATTAAGCTTTGAAAAATGAACAAAGAGAAATCGTTACCCATTTGAAACTAAGCCATTACTCTCCGCTTCATCACCGTTCATCTTCACCCTGTTTTATGTGTAACCTAACTTCTTCGAGTGCTAAATCAGTTGTTGCTTCTCCCTCCGAATCTTCAATCGTTCAGCATCCTCTGTCCTTGCTCCTTGTTCGTTATCTCGAGCTGAATGCAGTAAAGGGCAATGACAACAATTCCAAGCCAGGAATGCAAGCTGTACAGATTGGCAATCCTACTTTCATTATGGTACTTGAAGGCGCAATAGATTCCAATGATTGCAAGTGCTATTGTGATGGCGTGCAGAACAAGATGTATCAGCTTCTCCAGCTCTTTCTTCAATGCAAGAGATTTGTAACTTATAATAGCTTCACCTCCTATAACAATTAAACCAATTATCATAAGAACCAGATGAATGTTGAAGATGAGGCTCTTGTTGGAGGACTCCCAAGCCAAGCCACCTCTGAAGTGTAAGTTCCAAACCAAGACCAAAACAATAAGAGCGACACCGAGAAAGTGAACAACGAACGTAAAGCGAAGGGCAGGCACAGCCAATGCCATATTTAGTGCTCTCTTTCTTAATCTATTTATCTGTTCTATAATCTCTGAAAGAGAACAGATTTGGTTCCTTTCCATTCCTTAAACTCTCTCCTCTATTTTTTTTCATCCTCTCTCCATCTCTGTCACTCTCTTGCTCTCTGTCTTTCTTTTTTTTTCTCCTTTTGACTCTCACTCTCAAAGCTTCTCTATCATTCTCGGTCTCTATTCAGACCCCCTAACAACTTCCGAAGCAAAATGACAGGTCCTCCCCCCGTTTTCGTCCGATTTGAGTGGTGCCACTGTGCTCTGTTTTTTTCTTCTTCTCTTTCTGCAGCTGCTCTCTCTCGCGTCGGCCTCTCTTCTTTCTCCAACTTATTCTCTGTCTCCCTCTCCTTCATTCCCACTCTCTCAGTCCTTTCTTCTACGTGCATCTCCCCTCTTTTTCTGCCTTTTTGCGTGTGTCCTCCATGCTCTGTTTTTCTTTCCTTTTCTCTTCTCCTTTTTCAGTCATTGTTTTCTGCTCTATTTTTCAAGCGTGTCTGTGTTTTCTCTGCCAAGTGAGTGCGTGTCTATTTTTTTGCTTTATTCTCTGTCTGTTGCGTGCATGCATGTGTTTAACGCATGCGTCTAAATTTCCTTTTGTGTTTCTGTCTTTCTCTGTGTGTTTTTGGCTTTCTTCTTCTTTTCCCTTATGCAGCGCCTGATCGAGAAAGATTTATTTCTTTTGGCTATCTGTGACTTTGTGAAGCTTTCTTTCTTCGTGTGGCTATCTATTCTCTGCTTCTTTTCTCTAGTCTATTGTTATGCATGACTGGCATTACTCTACTCTTTGCTTCCTTTCCATTGCTTTTGGCCTTTTCTCTCTTTTCAGTCTGTTTCGTGCTTGCTCCATGTTTCTTCGTACATGAGTCTGCTCTCCTCTGTTCTTTCGTCCACGTGTCTGACTGTTCTCTCTCTTGTTTTCCTTCTTTTCGTCTGTTTCATGTCTGCTGTGTTTTTGTTGCTGAAGCTGGGCAGTTCCCATTGCCATGCACGTTATACTACCTTTTTTTTGTTTTATTATTCAATGATATAAGTTTTTTTTTTTTTAAGAGAAAGATTATCTAACGTAAAAGGAGAGAGGATTTATTTTTTGTTAGATTATTATTATTATTATTATTTGAAAATATAATTCTAAAAAGGATTAATTTTTTTTTTGTATTTTTATATATTTTTTTGGGTTATTTTTTAATGAACTAAAAGAAATAAGATCCTAAACAACAAAAGATTATTTAGGTTAAAATAAAATTAAACCTAATAATTAAAGATATTTTTTTGTTTGAAAATATAATCCTAAAAAGGATTAAATTTCATTTTTTTTGTTTTTATTTTTTTGATTATTTATTATTATTTTTATTAAAATAAAAAAATGCTTGGACAAAATACAGTGTTCACATATACAATTTCCTAGTCAAACATATTATTTCAAGTTCATAAAAACCTTTAACTAATTGAACAAGCACATACAGTAGATAATTCTCCTAATTATCTCAAACCTTTAAGTAATCAAAAGCTTCCCTTTAACCAACTTGCTTCTTGAGCTAATTTTCTGAGCTCGATAGATGCACAATGCAATTAGGCTGCAATCATAACAATCATCATCAATGTTCAACACATTACCAATACTTCCTAAATCACTAACCATTTGGCCAATTGAAAATATCACAACTCTTGTATTTTCTTACACCCAAGGTGTTCATGATCTACCATTAACTTCATTAAACTCTGTTAGCTTAAATATCATCATTTATAAGACTCAATCATCCAAAACTATCACTTTAATGTCTAGGGTTCACTCAAACTTGAGTACCCACCATATAACCTCAAATAAACCCTAATTTTTGTTTAGAAATATAAAACAACTCTCATTAATCCAATTATAGCCAATGGTTTGACTAAAAAGTCCCTTATGTAGAAATCAACATCTCTCAACCCTAAAACCTATATTTAGAACATGTAGAGGTGAAGGAAGAATGAGTAAGAGGGTTACCTTAATGGTGGAAGGCTTAAACAAGCTCCCAAATGGCTGCAAGACTGAACCCTAGCAAACCCAAGCTCTCCCTCTCGGTTCCTCTTCATTTCTCTTTTTTTTTTATTTCAGCTCATATGATCATATTATTTAACTAGAATTTAAGCCATTCCCAACAACACATGGTGTGTCTGTTGTGGTAGATAGTATAGAGAGGCTAGGCTAGACTTGTTTCTTCTTGTATCACCCAGGTAGTCCAACACACTTCTGAACCTAATCCAAAGGCTGAAAATCAATTTAAAAAACCCATAAGCCATCTGTAGCCACCCTTAAATTATTTTATGCTTAAATTTACTTAATTACTTTTTATTAACTCACTTAATCTAGAATTTAAATTCTATGATGTTACAAGGTATATATGAATCATGCTAATAGAAGTTGATAGAATTGCAATAGTTTGTTCTCGTCGATAACCTAGGGTTCTTTCCCAATATCAAACAGATACTATGAAGGGTTAACACAATCACTACATCACACAAAGTTTTCAATTTCAATAAACATTCATTACTAAATGCTTGGGAACCTAAGATTTTTTTCTAAAACCCTTTAAAAATTGATCCTATATGAATTCATGCATAGCAAAAACAATTAGTACTGCATTCATACCTCTAAACCATAAATCAAGATCAACCAAATAGTGCAAGAAAGTGGGCAATGTGCCACAGTGTGCACCACAAGTGTCGCAGCATGTGGCACAGAGCCACAAGCTCCTTGTTTGTGTAATGTGCCATAACATGTGGCACTATGTGCCATGACGCACATGACATATTCTATTGTTATATGGCAGCTCACAAAAGTGAACTTTGGTGTATGCCATTTCAATATAAGATGTTCGATCAGAGTGATTCAAGCGCCTACATAAAGTTTATTTCATAAGCTAACTAATGAAAAAAGTTTGGATATAATCTAATAGTTTGATCTAAATTTGGACACTTAGGTGTAAAAAGCTATTTTTCTTAAAAATTTCAAGCATTAAATGTTCAAATCACACACTTTATCTCATTAAACTATTTCAAGCATAGAATCAAGTCCAAAAGAACCAATTATACCTAATTGACCAACAGTACAATCATACATATGCATATACCAAGATTTGACCATTCAATCACCTGTTTTACACAATAAAAGGCTATTTTTCACAACTTTACATAATAACACTATCTTGGCCAAATTTATCACAAAATTCATCACTTTCACATTCACAAATAAATCTTAGCCAAATATCACTTAATTCACCACATATAACATTTTCACTCACGCTAGGTTCATATTCTCAAAATCACTACTCAACACAATTTATAACATGCACATGAATCTTATGGCATGTATAATAGAAGCAAATTCATTATACAAGCTCTGAGGTCACATGAAAAAAGCAATACTATCTAATCCTGAGTCCTTCCACATGCTTAGCTCATTAGGTCAATCGTACACTCATTGACCAGAGCACACATTTAGTGGTAAAATCACCTAGCTAAATGTATTCTATCTCACTTTCAAATTACAATTTTCCCCTATCATACTCAATAATTGGGACATTGTTACTCCAATACCACATCTCACAGATGCTAAGGAGTGAAAATCTCCAACACTATACCCATACCCCACTTGGGCACTAAGGAGATAATCTAGGCCCAAAATGATTTATTGAGACAAAGTGATCAATTTGAACACTTTAGTACACCTAAATCTTCAAAAAAATGTAACTTTTGGCACCTGAGTTTTAATTTTTGATTAGATCGTTGGATTGTGTCCAAACTTGTCTTTAACTAGCTTATGATATAAGCTTTGTATAGGCGCCTGAATAACTCCAATTGGATGTTATATGTGGAAATGTTATATGCCAAAAGTTTATCTCTACAAATTATCATATGACAGCAAAATTTCTATCATGTGTACTGTAGCATATTGCAAGTCATGCCACAGTGCATGGCATAAAGAAGGGAGCTTGTGTCTCTATGCCACATACTGTGGTGCATATGGTGCATGCTACAGTGCACGTCCTATATTCTGGCCTTGTTTTCTTGATTTCAAACTATGACTTGGAAGTGATGAATGCATGTATTTATCTTCCATTATGCTTTGTTGTGCCTTGCTTTGATAAGATAAGGATGTTAATGATTTTCAAACAAAGTCTTAGGTTACAAGCTTTTTAAAATTAATCCTTCCCTAAGTATATATGATTGTAGTGTAATCATTTAGCTAAAATCTTCTAATGTCAGGTGGATATTATAGAGGAGGTTACAATATGCTACCATGTGCTACAATGCACATATTAGATTTTACTTTCACAATAGCTTGCTAATATGAACTTCCATCGCACACCATTTTCACATATGGCATTTGATTGAAGTGATCCAAGTACCCACATGAAGCCTGAGAAGCAAGCTAACTAATAAAGAAAGTATAGACACAATCCAATAATCTGATCTTGATTTAAACATTCAGGTACAAAAAGTCACTTTTCTTTAAAAACCAAGGAACCCAAGTGTTCAAATCAAACACATTGTCTCATTCAACTATTTTGGGCCTTAAGCTAAGTCTAAAAGGACTAAATATACCTTATTAGCATAAAATATCACATATAACACAACATATACTTCATTCAATCTCTCAACGCCACTTTTCACATAGGTGGACTTATATGAGATTTTCACAACATTGAGCTTAATCAATATACTATCACTGATACAATTATAATTGTTCCACTCGTACATACTGGACTTATACAAATGAGGCCAAGCCTTACCATTTATTCAAGTTCACAATCATCACCTAATTTACACACATACACATATTATCATAAACACATATACATACTAATAGGACAAGTTAAACACTTAAATTTTCCAAATCTTGCTTATTAACAAACCTATAGCTTTACGTAAGTACTGACATTATAGGCACTATAAAACTAGGAAAATATCACTTTAAACATAATATGAGGTGATATTTCACAAATAACACATTTATTCACTTTCTTGAAATAGCATCTAAGCTGTACATCACATTTACGCACGTTTACACAAAAAGTGAAGATGCACAAAAGATAGTACAAGTAAGTCACCAAAACAATGTATACACATGTATGCATCCTAGTTGGCAAGTCAAACACTGTATACTTAAATGTACATTCATTTAGTCAAGAGTAGCATTACAATTTATAATAATGTAGCTACTCTTCTTGCAATTCCTTTCACCACTAAAAAATAAGGTATATATAGCACCTTACATTCAACTATTATAAGAAAAAAATGTTGAATACAAAAAGGTAGGATTTCAAAAA
This sequence comes from Prosopis cineraria, assembly GCF_029017545.1. Lineage (NCBI taxonomy): Eukaryota > Viridiplantae > Streptophyta > Magnoliopsida > Fabales > Fabaceae > Prosopis > Prosopis cineraria. The sequence goes on along the minus strand of NW_026555343.1, from coordinate 26,222,485 downwards.
GTTAATATTCAACGATTATAAATATAATTGTTGAATATATATATATATATATATAATAGTTAAATATAAAACCCGTTGAGTAAATGCTTCAAAAAAGCACTGATGACATCATTATGTTATTCAATAGTTCCTTAAAAAAAGCATTGAATAAACCATTAGAATGTTCAACAATTAAATTCCAAAATCATTGAGTAAATTTTTAGGAACTGCCTGATGACATCACCTTATTATTCAACGGTTCCTTAAACAGAACCATTAAATAAAAGTTTAGAATATTTAACGGTTTCTATTAAGGAATCGTTGAATAAAAATTTATTCAACAGTTCTTCAATAGAACTATTAAATAATAGCTTTTAAATGGCCTTTTCATCTTCGTAAAGCTATTACTCTTTAAACACTCAAAACTTTATTTTCTCTCCGCAAAACTAAATACCCACTGTCAAATCTCCTTCCCCAAATACCGAGTACATATTTCCAATCAAACCCTTCCATATTCTGCTATTGGAATGCCGTTGCTTGCCTTTATTGCCATTTTTGTCTTTTGTTATGTGGTGTGCGAACAAGTAAGTCCTCTGTTCCTCTTTCTCTTCCTTCTTCCTCTTCCTCTCTCTTCCTAACTTTATCTTTCTCTTCCATTTCAGTTGCTAGGTTCATGGTTCATCTCCCTCTAACCGTGGTTCCTTGCATTCGTCGGTTACATTAGCAAATGAAAAAAAGGTTTTTTTTTAAGAAATTGTATAAATTTGAGTAGTTTACTTGAACATAGATTAAAATTTGAGTAGTTTATTTGAACATAGATTAAATAGGTTATGATTATTAAAGTAGGGATGATTTCATATATAATGTGCTTGAATTTTGGTTGAATGAAAATGCTCTGTCTGCTGCCAATTTTGAAATTTGAATTGTGAAATTGTTAAATGTAATTAATTGAGTGATTTTAATTTTAATTTATTGTTATTTTAATATTTAATTTGTTAAAAGGGGTAGTAAGTTTGGAAAATGCTTAGTTTTATGTTGTTATGCTGCCAATTTTTTTAAAAATTTTAGTCTTGCAAATATGAACATTGTTAAAGTTGTTTTAGTCTTGAGGGAGTTTAATTATACTTCTATTTTTTTTCTTGAATTAGTTTAAAATTTTGTAGATTAAAATAGTGCAAAGAAAGGGCATAATACCTGAAGAGTACTCATTTGAAATCGTTATGCTATTGATTTTTTTTAATTTTATTTTTTTCCTTGAAAAGAACAATATAAGTGTAGTTGAAGTTGTTGAAGTAATTAAAATTGTGACTCACTAAATGCTTTCCTATATTTACCATCTTTCTTAAGTAAGGGCATTATGGATAAGAAGTGGATGTCTGCCAACTGCCTATCTAAAGAATATTAGGATGGGGTAGTAGAATTTGTTAAATTTGTGATAAATAACACAAAAAACTATAAGTAAATTGTTTGTCCTTGTTTAAGTGTGGCAATGTGAAGTCAGTTTCTCCTGAGATATGTGAACTTTACTTGTTTAAGTATGGAATTGATTAAAGTTATAAGTGTTAGGTAAAGCATAGGGAGACACTTGAAGATGTGAATAATAGTAGCCGAGGGTATTATAAAAAATTGTTCATCATCATCGTCTTTTAACACAAATGCATATGAGCCTAATTGTCTTGAAGAATTGGTTGATGTGATGGAAGAGGAACCCAAGAATTTTTTAGAGAAATTAGAAAGGTTGAAAATTGATGTGAAGAATCTTTGTATGAGGGTTGTACTAAGTTCACTCTATTCTCCGTTGTGTTAGAATTGTACAACTTGAAAGCAACGAGTAGGTGGAGTGATACAAGTTTTTAAAGCTTGCTCTCTCTAATCAAACTAATGCTACCGAAGAATAATAAGCTTCTAGGTCAGCTCTATGATGCAAAGGTGTTACACATAGTTAGCCTAAGCTATAAGAAGATGCATGCTTGCCCTAACAATTGCCTTTTGGTTAAAAATGAATATGAAGAGCTACCCACTATCCTAAGTGTGAGATATCATGTTACAAGCAAAATGGGAAGAGATTGGAGAAGGTAATGTGGTATTTTCCTATTATTTCAAGATTTAGGCATTTGTATAGCATACATCAAGAGACAAAGAATTTAACATGGCATGTAGATGGAAGGATTAAAGATGACAGGATTCAGCATCTAGCTGATTTCCTGAATGGATAAGGTTTGATCAAAAGTACCCTGAGTTTGAAAATTGATGATAGTATAGACAGTATCAAAGATAATGCTTTCTACGTAAGACGTGATCATAATGAGAGAATTTGAATTTCTAAGAGGGGGAAATCAATTCAACAAAAGAAGAAGGTTGTTAAAGTGAAGAAGAAATTAGTTAAAAAAAGTAGTTAAAACAAGAAAAAGAAATAAAACAACATAAATAGGTAGTTATGTTATTATTGACTTATTAAAGAAAGTGCACATATGTTATATATTATTTGATTTATTTTTGACTTATTTATTTATTTATTTATTTAATCTTGATTATTATTGTTTTCATAGGTAAATGGATACTAAGCATGATCATCCTAACATTGGCTCTAGATCCAGTAGTCCGAGTACGTAAATGATGGCCCGTTAAGAAGAAGGCTAACCTTGATAGGCAGGAATAACAATTAAAGAGGGGTTTGGTTGTGATGAAAGAAGTTACTAAGTAAGAAATAAAGGAAGAAAGTTTACTATCAAGTGGAACAATAAGAATCAAATAGTTGATAGTCATAACTTCGTCAGTTATATTGGCATGGCAGTGAAGTTCTTAGTACCTATTACTTTTAAAATCTTAAAAGAATGCAACTCCCATAATGAAGGATGTAGTATGGAGAACTTTAACAATAAGATATTATCACTTTGTTTATTTGTTAAAACTTGTTTTACCGTCATTTGTTTAAATTAACATATTTTCTTGCAATCAGGATTTGAGATCAAGGAGAGGTGCAAGAAGTTTATTCTATAGAAAGCTAGGATAGCCCAAGATCTTTTAAAAGTTTTGTCACTCATAAATTCTTAGCGAACCCTGACATAGAGGGTATCAAAGATACAGTTCCTTCCCTCATTTTGACAATTGTAAGTGAGGATAAATGGAAAGTTTTTGTCAATTCACACCGTAGTCCAAAGTTCAAGGTAATATTAATGTTATTTTATTTATGTATTGTTGCTTTTGTTGTCACCTCTTTTTTATATTAATTGACTTGTCATGTTTCTATTTTTTTAAGGCATTAAATGCCAAAAATAAAGAGTTGGCAAAGAAGAATTAATATACATATAAGGCTAGATGCAAGGGATAGGCGAGCTTGAAAGGGCTTAATTGAGAAAGAGTAAGCATCAGAGGTTTCTATATCCCGTGGCAGGATTTGGGCTGAGGCTCGAAAAAAATAAAGAAGGCAATATTGACAACCTAAAAACAAAAGTGATTATTGAATTAATAGTAAGTGTTAATGATATATTAATATAATGATATTAATTTTTACTTATTCACTTTGCTTTTCTGCTTCACAGGGAGACTTTGACTAAAGAGGCATTAACAGGCACTCAAACTATTGATGAAGATATATGGAGAAGGCATTGAGGAATACTGACCATCCCGGTCATGTTTGGGGTGTCAACTTTGGAGTCACAAGAAAAGATTACTTTGGAGATGGGTTCAAGCATAGTAAAAAGGCTGCTTCTTCTACTAAGGTTCAAGAGTTAAGGCAAGAGCTAATGCAAAAAAAAAATAGTAGATACTAGCACAATCGTAACAGATACAAGAATAATCTAAACTCATAGACACACTGTTGAGCCAACATAATTTGAGGCTTCCACTGGGTAACAGTAGCCCTAATATGAATGATAGTTGCATAGTCCCATCTTAACTCCTGCCTGAGGTATTATTATTCATTTTACTATAGTTTTACACAAAAACTATGTTTATTATTCATATTACATAATTTTTTCTTTTTTTTTAATTTGTGTAGGGTGAGGCTGACGTTGATTGTTTGGCAGAAGAGGAACATGTGGTTGCACCGGGGCCCATATATAACATTGCTGGGCAAGTGATGCTTCACAATGAATACATCTTAAAAGGACAATGAAAGTCTCTTTAAAGACAGCTAAGGATCCTAATTATAATCTACCTTACCCCACTTTGGATATAAGGATAGTAATAGATGTATTGCTCAACTTTGTTACATGCCAGTTTATCTTCTTCGTATTTCAACATCATCTCCAAAGGTATATTTGTTAAACTCATAATTGAAAATAAACTTCTTTTGCATTTTTTATGTAGTTGATATCTAACTATCTTATATGTTGAAAACATTAGCCTGTTGATAAGTTGGTAGGAAAAAAAGCACCAAAAGTTATGAAAGTATTCACTACTAAGTGAAAGAAGGGAAATAATAAGAGCTTTAGAAAATTCAAGGAGTCCATCACATTTCCCCAGAAGACATTAGTTCTCCCCCAAGCCCATCTATCTAAAGCTCCTCAGCCTCAAGCCTCTAAGCGTCATGTTACACCTAATAAAAATTGACAATTGCTTAAGACCTATATCGAGATACAAGAAGGAGTGATGCTCCCTTTCTCCGCAAACATGCATGCTGATCCATAGTCTTTTGACCAAGTCAACAATGAGGTATTGGATGATTTATTCAACCATGCAAAGGCTATCTCTACTCTATGTAACTTATACATGATGTATGTTTTTGACACCTTTCATTAAATGTTTAGGTACACACACACACACACTCTAATCATTTCTTATTCTATTTATTTTGACATTTAAGAAACCTTTACATTACCATGCTTGCTAGAAGAGATATAGCATGGATGATTATATTTGTCAGTCCTCACATGGTCTCTCCTTATAGCCACAACATAATGAGTCCTATGCAAGGACTAGAAATATCTCAAAAGCTTTCAAAGTACTTCCAACAATGTGATGCTGACAAGAACACAATATTCATAGCACTTTATTATGAAGGTAAGTTACTTTACGATGCTTCACTTTAATTTATTTAAAATTTAATTATTTATATGACACTTCCTAATTGTAATTTTTGTCATAGGGGATACTGGATGTTACTTGTGATTAATCCTACTTTAGGGAGGGTATGATACCTTGACCCTCTTTCTAGTTGCCATCCTCCTAATAGATCGCATATTGTGAAAATGATTAATCAATAAGTTTATTAATTTTTTTGTGTACATGTATGTAATTCGTTCTTTTTCTATAAATATTTCTCACGTCATGTTTATATTTCACATTAGGGCCATTGTCATGTACCACACTGATGTTGATCAACAATTTTGACAACTAGTAAATGGTAGCAGTCAATTTGATACAACAATATCATGGACAGTTGTCAAGGTATATGTATTTTTCATTAATTATGTTAGCAACATCACTGTATAGGTCATGTCATATTATTAATTAACTATTCAGTTTTTTTTATCTATTATATGATTGTAGTGCCTAAAGTAAGCAGACAAAGTCAGGGATTATAGGTACACTATCATGAAATTCATGAAGGACATAACCCAACATCTTCCAACCAGAATTCTTCTGAATGATGTAATATATATTGTCTTCCTGTTCATTAATATTATATTAATTTTTATCAATGAACATGATTTTAATTTGTTATTGTTGTTGCATATATTACTACGATGATGCATACTGTGACATGTATACTCATGTTCAAATAGAAGAAGTCCTTGAAGAGTTAACACATAGTATTTTCAAAGCATGGCTTAGTTTTAACAACTAGCAGCAATGATAGTTAGAAAACTAAGGCAAATTTTAGGATTTAGAGCTTTATGTTTTAGCCACTAATTGGTTTAATTTAAGTATTTTAAGTTGTATATAAGTTTTTTATAGGAATTCATTGTACATTTATATGTATATATGTGACTATTATTGGCTAAAATTTGTGTTTAGATGCTGGAATATCATTTTATAATTTACAATGCAGGGAGTTGCTAGAAATGTAATCTACCCAATGCAAAAAATTAGGTCATAATATTCAATAGTTATAAGAAAAAACTGTTGAATATGATGACCAATAACATAGTAAAAACTATTCGACAATTGTGTCATAGAACTGTTGAATAAGTACATATATTCAATGGTTATAAGTGAATAAGCATTGAATAATAGCAAAATATTTAGTGGTTTTTAGTCCAAAACTGTTGAATATTATCTCCCGCAATTTCTCATTTTCAAATTGCAAAAATTTATTCAACAGTTTTAGACTGAAAGCTGTTGAATAAATGGATAATATTTAACAGTAAAAAATCATTGAATAAAAGGTTTTATAATATTTAGCACCAAAATACTCAATGGTTCATGACCGTTAAATAGTAAAGAAAATAATTATTTTATATTCCCTTTCTGTAGTAATGTTTCTTGGCCTCTTCGAACTCTCGGTACTTATAATTATGAAGTAATGAAGTGAGACAAAAGTCCCAATAACTTGAATAAACCCAACTGCCAATGAACTAGTAAAACTAGACATAAGAGATAGAACACTATTTTCTCAATGAATATAAGTATAAGTATTATGCAATGCACAAATAATTATAAATGAGCATGTGTCGCTAGTATCTATTAAACCTCTAGATCTCTCAATCAAACCCATAGGCTATACATAGGACATGGTTGGTCCAAGCTCAATATCAATGAAAGGAGAGGGTTGATACCTCTTTACCACCTTTAGACTATGGATTTCCTCTAACCAATTGGCAGGGTGTTGAACACTTCTCTTACCAATCACTCATAAAGTGATAAAGTGTAGCCCAACCATACCCGTCGACTATGGTTCACATGCATAGGTATTACACACGCCAGGACCCTGGTCTACACAACTCCATAAGGTGAACTCTCACCTCTAATCATATATGAATGCTCATGCACTCTTGAGTCTTACTAGTAGATTATAATCAACACTTTGGACCAAAACTTCCTAGTCTTACATGAAGTAAGGCCACAAGCCTTTACTTTAGACTAAGGTATCACTTTTTCATGCATACACATATACAACACCACATACATCATATGCATCACTTTCATACAATAACTCATGGTCGATTTGTCACATGCATTTCTTGCATTGCTCTTCATATGCATCACATACATTACTTTTCACAACAAGGCTACTATATTAGTTTAGAAATCTTAATATAAATAATTTATATAAATAACTTGTAAATAATTTTACAAGCTAATTGATAAAAGGGTTTATCTAGTTACCTCACACCTTTTTTACCCAGGGTCATTGTTTGCATCGAAGCACTTGTAATTTGTAGACTTTTAAGAGTAATCTCCTAAACACTCAATCTACATAAATAAATATTCTTGGTTAACTTCCAAACTCAAAGAAAAACATTTAATTTGGTAAATCATATTACTTAGCACCGACACCTATCTCATTTACATTATTTAGACTCACCTTAGCCCCTTAAGCATAATCGCACACTCTTTTGCTATTGAAATGGCTAAACCACCTCTCAACACCTTAAACAAACATTCCTATCATTTTTAATTCTTCAATTTAGGTCAATTTGAGCTTACAGGTTAAAAGTTTAACTGTTAATTCTCAAACTAATCATAAAGCCTTAGTTTAACCCCTAAGACTCTTTTTATTACTAAAAGTTGAGAAAACAACCCCTCAAAACTTTCTAATTCAATTTCTCCACATTTAAAACTAAGGAAAATTAGGATAGAATAGGAGTATATGGTGATACAAACTTACCCGGCAAATAACAAGTTGAGACTATCTCCTAACAGTTCAATATTTAATGCCCTAGTAGACCTCCACCTTATCTCCTTCTCCTTCATCTGTTTTCTCCCTTTTCTCTCTAAAATCATGAGCTAGTTTATGTCCTCTTTATCTAGATTCTATGCCATCCACCATGACACATTCAGCACATGCCACGGCATATGGCACCGTGAGCAAAATCTTATTGCTACTCACACGTTCCACTTCAGATTTCCATTCCACCATTCGATCCTAATCATTCAACACCCTAACTAATCAAAAAACTAATCTACTATTCAAAACCACAATTAACCCCTAACTCCTAATTTATCCCAACTTAGCAATTAGTTTTTTGGATTAAAAGTTTAGGATGTTATGAGGGTGACATGGTATAGAAACTTTATGAAGCACCTTATACTTAGCCAAGAGAGACTCCATCAACTTGTTGAAAAAGTGGAATCTTTAGTCACTTACTAAAACTCTTGGAACTCCATACCTATAAAAGATATTAGATTTTAGAAACTTTGAAACAATCATTACATCACAAGTCCTAGTAGATATAGCCTCGATCCACTTTGAAATATAGTCAACACCAAGCAAGATATATTCAAAATCAAAAGATGGTGGAAAGGGACTCATGAAATCAATGCCCTAGACATAAAAAATCTCACAAAATAAAATGGGTTGTTAAGGTATTTTATGTCTCTTACCCTTACTACCAACTTTTTGGCATTTCAAGCAAGCTTTGTAAAATTTATAAGGCTATTTAAACAAAGTAAGCTAATAAAATCCACAATCCAAAACTTTTCTAGATGTCTTGTTCATACTAAGGTGGCCACCACATGCATATGAGTGACAAAAGTCAAAAGTAAAAGGAATATTAATTTGATCAACATATCTCTTAATTACTTTATCACTACAAACTTTCCACATCAAAGATGGTTTCCAAAATATCTAGACTCTCTTTTCAATTTTGCAATGGAAAACCATGAAGAAGGAGGAGGTAAGACTCTACACTCAAGATAATTACCAATAGAAGCATAACTTAGGAGTTTTGAAGCAATCAAGCACAAGGCATCATCTAGAAATGAATCACACTCAAGAGTAGGGTTAGAGTTTATCATTTGTCTTATAAATGAGGTAATCATGACAAATGATCCACCACTTAGTTTGTAAAGCCACTCTTATATCTTATCTCCAAATTAAATTCTTACATTAAGATCACCCATCTAATCAACTGAGGCTTTGAGTATATCTTCTTGAACAAATATATAACAATAGCATGATTAGTATACACAACAATGTTTGAGTTCAGAAGATAAGATCTAAACTTGTCAAGTGTAAACACAATTACAAACAACTCCTTCTTGGTTGCAGTATACTTGATTTAAGCTGAATTAAGTGTTCTAGATGCATATGCAATGACATAAGACAACTTGCCATCCTTTTAACCTAACATAGCACCCACAACAAAATTAGAAGCATCACATGATAATTCAAAAGGCAAAGATCAATTGGGAGCTTTCAAAATGAAAAGGGAAATGAGCATATCTTTCAAAGTATCGAAGCTTTTCTTGAAAGCATCATCAAATGCAAGCTTAGCATCCATTTGCAAAAGCTTAGACATAGGTAAAGCAATCTCACTATGCCCCTTTATGAATATTTTATAAAAGCCCACATGTCCCAAATAAGATCTTAAATATTTAATATAAGTAGGATGAGGCAAAAAAGAAATCATATCAATCTTAGCTTTATCTACTATCCCATTAGAAGAAATCAAATTTCCTAAAACAATGCCTCTATCAACCATGAAATAACACTTTTTAAAATTTAAAAACAAGATTTTTCTCAATGCATCCAGCAAGAATTTTATCAAATGAGCTCAAATATTCATCAAAAGAATTGCATACACAATAAAATCATTCATGAACACATTCATGCATTCCACAATATAATCATAAAATATACTCACCATTTATCTTTGGAATGTCCCTAAGGCATTACATAAACCAAATGGCATTCTCTTATATGTAAAGGTATTAAAAGGGCAAGTGAAAGTAGTCTTATCTTGTTCACAAGGAACAATTGGGATTTGAAAAGAATAATTAGGATTTGAAAATAACCATAAAAACCATCAAAAAAGCAATAATGTGACTTGCAAGGTAATCTCTCAAATATTTGATCAATGAAAGGCAAAGGAAAATAGTCTTTCCTAGTCACATTATTAAGTTTTCTATAGCTAATACAAACCCTCTAACTACTTTAGACCTTAGTAGGCAGAAGCTCACCCTTTTTCATTCTGAATCATAGTTATCTCACCCATCTTAGGAACTACTCAAGTCAGTGAAACCTACTCACTATCCGCTATGAGGTAGATAACCCCTACACTCAAAAAGTTTGATAATTTGCTTTTTCACAACATAAAGTATAAAAGGATTCAACCTCCTTTATGGTTGCCTACTTGGTTTTGCATTATCATCAAGAAAAATTTTGTGTACAAACTAAAGGATTAATATAGGAATGTCAGATAATGTCCAACCTATTGCATGCATGTTCTTACTCAAAATATCAAGTAATGAATTTTCTTTAACAAAAGATAAAGAATTAGAAATTATTACCGATAGCTTCTCATTGTCAAGTAGATACACATACTTGAGATTTAAAGGTAAAGGCTTCAACTCTAAGGTTGGTGGTTCCACACTAGAAGAAATAAGCTTCTTTAATTTGAGATTCTTGTAGCCCATGACCCCTTCTCCTTTTTTATGCTTTTCAAGTGCTTTTTCTTTTTTCCCCTCCTTTTCTAGCTTAATCTCTTTAGTTTATCTTTCTTCAAACTCCTCAGTCTCTCTTTGTTTAGACTTGCCTTTAAGTTCTTGCATTATAGCCACAGCCACCTTCACTTTAGGCACAAAATTTTCCTCCAATAGCTTGAGAATCCTTAAAACATAAAGCTTGAGTAGAGTATAATTCAACAATTTGGCCACCATGACTTTAGTACCAATATCACAAGAGGAAAGACCCTTTTAATTCCCATTAAACTCAAGTATAGTAAACAAATCAATATCATCAAGTAATGCATGAAAAGAAGTGGTCATCACTCAAATAAGCATCAATTTCCTAACAAATATGACAAAAATAACCATCTATACATGAACATAGAAGATGAGTGGTAACAAGGGATGTATTATCATGAGAAATAAAATCAAGCATATTTTTATCACAAGCATAATCAAGCATAACATATATGGAACTCACACCCAATAAAGAATCATTTTTAAAAGGATATTTTATTGCTTCATAAATGTTAAAAATTACTTGATCTTCTCCATATTTCAAAATGAGACTTCCCTTTTCCATCTCAATAAGTGTATAAGAAGTCCTCATAAAAGGTCTCTCGAGAATCAAGATGTCATCCTCGCTTCCCTCTTAAGACATATCAAGCATATAAAAGTCCACAAAAAAAACAATAGACTTTCACACCTACTAATAAATCCTCTATTATCCCATATGGTCTCCTAAGGCTCCTATCATCTAGTTAGCAAATCATTAGTGTTTTATGTATATAATCTAGACTTAAGGAATTATAAATGAAAAGAGGCATGACACTAATGGCTGCACCTAAGTCTATCAATGCATGAGAGAAGTTAGTGTTATCATTCTTACAAGGAATTATGAAAGAACTAAGGTCCTCACACTTAATTGGGAGTTGGGGCTTCATGATAGCACTCACGGAAGGAGATCGCAATCTTGCATTAGGCCTAAACTTCCTTTTTGTTTGTGCAACAATCTTTCAAAAATTTTGTATCTTTAGGAAAATTCTTAATTCCATCCATAGGGGGGCATTCACATGAATCTTATGAAAGAATTCATATATCTCTCGATCACTTTGCCTTTTGGCTTGCCTAGAAACAAGTTGACCTTGTGGAAAATGAAGTCTCTTCATTAGCTCTTGATTTGGCTTTACTTCCTCCTTCTTTGAATCCTCTTGTGTCACCTTGTCTTTCTTGGCCTTAACTCATTTTGCCTCTTTAGATGGTAGTTACTTGCAAATAATCTCCTCTACTTGTTCCTCCTCTTCATCTCTATAAGATAGCACACCATTAGTAACAAAACAAGAATTAGAAACCTCACCATTAAGTGAAAATTTTAAGGGAATATTTATGGCCTCCCCTTATTTTCCTTATTATTGTCCTCTTTCTCCTAACTCCTTCCAACTTCTCAATGCGATAGCATTAAGATTAACTTTTGGATTAATTACGGTATTGGATGACAATGTTAGAGCTTAAGCATTGGCTACACTTAAATGATTAGTAAGCACTTTTAATTGAGAATCTAAAGCATCAATCTTGTAATTAATGTTAGTAGCCATGCTCTCATACTTACTTCCCATATAATTAACCTTATTTCCTAAACCATCATGCAAATTCTTATACAAGGTATTCATCTTAATCATTTTCTTACTCAACAATTGTATATCATTTAAAGAAATGAAAGAATTAGACTCAATAGGAACAAGCCTCTTATTAGCATATGAATTTATCATTTTGGTTATAGTTTTATAAACTACTACCTTGGAACAATTATTGCTCACGGCCTTGACCATTTGGAAATGAACCACTTTGTTGATTATCTTGAAGTGTCACGTTGGGGTTGGAATATGAAATATTAGGATGCCCCCTTCATAATGGTTATAAGTATTTGAGTAAACATCTTAATCTTTCCTTCCACCAAATGCTTATCTCCCATTATAAATTGCATCAACATGCTCATACTTGATTGGGCAATTACTTTCAACATGCATTGGTGATTTACAAAATGTGTAAGAACAAGAAACAATGGCTTGAGAAGTACTTGCATTGCTTGCTTGTGAAATTTGTAGGGCTAGCATCCTTTCGATCTTGGCGACAAGAAGATCTACATAGAATTCATCAAACAAACTTGAGCTAATCAAATAGACACTCCTTTTCTCCCTTGTAGAATATTGTGAACCACTTGAAGCCATCTTGTCTATAAGCTCCTAAGCCTTCAAAGATGGAAAGTCTATCAAGCATCCACCACTTGTGGCATCTATGTTAACTTTGTCTCTTAGAATCAAACCTTCATAAAAATATAGAATAAGGTTCTTGGATGAGATTTGGTGGTAAGGACACTTTTCTAGAAGACCTTGGAATCTTATTCAATATTCACAAAATATGTCACTTTCCCCTTGTTTAACTCCATAGATTTGCTTCCTTAGGTTAGTTACTTTAGAGTTTGGAAAGAATTTCTCAAGAAATAACCTCCTCGATTCAGCCCAAGTAGTCACCTTCACATAAGATGGGTAATTAAAGTGTTACTCCTTAGCAAGACCTTCAATAAAGAAAACAAATGCCTTAGCTTGAACTTCATCGATATTTACATTTAAGGGTTTCATTATATCACACACCAAATAAAAAGTATGCAAAAATATATGAGATTATTCACTTAAAAGTCCATGAAATTTTGGCAACTTATTTATCAAAGGAAGTTTTAATTTCACTCAACATTGTCAGGAGGAACATATAAGCCATAAGGATTATCATGCTAATTAGATTGTATGAGTTGACTAATGCTCCTCTCTTGTCTTGGGCTATGTAAACCAACAAATTCATGATTCATATGACCATCCTCTAATTATCTTGAAAATGATCATGATTCCTATTACCATTCCCATAGCCCTCATGCTAATGCAAGTGCTAATGCTCATGTTCATGATCTAGTCTACCATCCATTATGGAATTACACCATAAATGAGAGTCAAGATGAATTTGTGATCTTTTCAATTTCCTAAATGTTTTCTAATTCCACAAATGAAATGTGTGTTATATAGGTCATACACTATGAAATGCACAAAGACACAAAAGCAAGCAAAGTAACTAACACTAGAATGCAAGAGATCAATTGAAAAGCACATAAAGATATCAAAAATGCTAAAAATATTCAAAATTTCAAAAACTATAGAACAGAAAAATTAATCAATAGTCAATTTTAACACCTAAAAATAATGAACAAATCACATAAAAAAGTTCTAGCAACAAAACATCAAGATCCTCATAAACATACTAGATGGACTCGATGTAATCAACATTATGTACTACATTACATTCCATTCCATTACATTACAATCATTTCCATGAACCAAACAAGAAAGAGTGCTTAAATTTTAATTGTAGGGCTTTTAGACTAGTTCTCCTTAATCTTGGTTTTTGTGTAGAAGAACTTATATGCTTTTGTTTATTCCCACTTCTGGTTGATGTTATGCCTTCTATAATAGTAAATGTTGTTTGTTCTCATTTAACACTTTTTTGTAACCTTTGTGTTGTTGGTTAAACCAAGCTATTGAAAATTAGATCAATCATTGAATCAGTCAAGGGCACTAGTTCTAGGGTTAATGATTAAAATTATAGTCAAATTGTATCAAGTCAATCATAAACTAGTCAATACACTAATTTAACAGTTAGTAGTTCAATTGGATGAGTTGACTTGAATTTCTATACTATTTTTGAAACCTTCTGCGATGGTGGATTCAAACATTTTGTAATTATTTTTATTACTTTAATTTTGTAGTAATAACTTTCCTATGCATCCCACGAGATTAGAATATAGTTATATATATAATATGAAAAAGTGGACAAAATAGATAAATATATACATATTTAAAAAATTAAATATACATAATAATAAGAATTAAATTAAAAAATATTAAATTTTAGGGACTTAATTACATATTTTAGACAACAACACTAAATTAATATTCAAGTAAAATTTGTCTCGGAGAATAATGCTCACAAAATCTTTGTTATCTTAATTAAAGAACAAATTAGTCTTCATTCCAATTTATTTGGTGGAAAAAATATTTCAATTCTATTGAAGGTTACAACTCTTCACATTTAAAAAGTAATTATTTTTTAAATATATTCTATAATTTATGATGATGTTATAACATATTTGGCTACTTGTATATGTTGAGTACACATCACTGAAGAGAAGTCATTTTAGAATTACTTTAAATTTGAATGATATTGTTTTGAAAAGAACAAACGAAGAGGGACCAGGAGTGGTTCAAATCACAAAATTTTTGTTTGTCTGTTAGAAGTAGAAGGACATCTTACGCAAGTTGGATTTTTTTCTTTTGATTTCATGGGACTTGTCCCACTCATGCAACTACAATGACATGCGAAAATGAAAGTTTGACCTTTTGAATGAAAATTAATTCAAATGAATCATCACCAAAAATTTAAGAAAAAATCATGGAAGGTGATTTTTAGAAAATATGAATGGTTTGCACTATTGGAAATGGGTTCAAGAATGTGCTAAGACTATATTACACACTTTACAACACTCGCTCGTAAGAATGATTGCCTCGAGCTATTAGTTGTGGTAAATTAATATGGTTTTAGAAACATTTTAATTACCCTTTTTATTCAATTGAAAAACATGAATAATAAAATAAAATAAATAAATAATATTTATTTACTTATGTAGGTAGGCTTGGTCCAAAATCATACTACAGGAACCATATACTTTGTGATAGAGATCAAATTAAAGTTTATGTAATTTATAATAAAAATGTGTGTGATTAGGTTGATGGTTTTAAATAGGGGGTGTCAACTAACCTAATGACCCAATCTTACCCAAGAGATCGAGTAAGGCTAGACCCCCAAGTTTAGTACAAACCTAATCAAGTGTAACATCTAACCTTATTTACTAAATTAAATCATACTCTATCATAGTAACTAAAGACCAAACCTATATATAATGATTATCATGATAGAAAAGTTATACGATAACAGTTAAAGACTAACCATAATAGAAATGGAACTACCTAGAGTTATAAGACTACTATGGTTATGAAGAATTTCACTTATCTTTTCAAACCAAAGGAATACCACTACCATGGTAGGAAAAAAAAATTCTACTATGGTAGAAAAGAAACAAACTATTTTTCAACCATGTGTTTTGGTGATAACAAAACTAAGAGAAAGGTGTTTGTTATTTATGCAAAAATATAATGTCATGAATTAAGTGAAAAACATTAAGAAGGAAGAGTGAGCATGAAGAAGCTAATATGAAAATCATCATAAGTATGTTGCACTCAATGATAACTGTGCATAAAGAAGAGGACTAACAGTCATCATACACATACTACACTCAAGAATGAAGATCAAGAGAAGATTTAGTATAATAGGTTTACTTTATTTATTCTTCTCTTAGATATTTTTGCAACAATTTTTGAGAGCTAAAATATATGTTCAAATGTGGTAAGAATGCATCATATAAAAAGTTATAGACTCACAAATCCTTTAAGGTTAAAAATCTCATCCATGGAAGGACAAGATATGTCCACACATGTTTGCATGCACTTATAATTTACATTGTTTCATCTACGCTTAGACTATAAGTGTCCTAGGCGTGTTTGGTCATTATTTATATTTATATATATATAAGACCTAGTGGATCTCATTTAGGCTTGAACCATGATTGGACGTTGCTTGAACTAGAGCATTAGAAGCAAAGACACAGCACTATATACTAGTTCACACTTAGATTTATTTCTGTCCATGCTTAATTAGTAGGTCAATGTGAAAAAATGTCTTGGATAAACTTTTATAATCTGATTCATGCTTAGATGTTATTTTTATCCATGCATTACTAATCCTAAGTGTCACTTGAAGTATGTATAAGAAGCAATTCATGCTTGGATTTTGTTGAGTCCACGCTTGAATGGATAAAACATTTATCATTCTTCAAGTTTGACTTAAGTGAGCCTTAGCACTAAACAAACTATTTAAGCTTCATTCAAAAGTTGCCCAAGCATATTTCACATTACAAAAAGGTAATGTGCTTTTGTACACCCATCCACGCTTGGATTAATAGTTGTCCACATGTGTTCAACGTTACAGTAAAGCTTGGTGCTTCAACCTTCATTAAACACACTTAAATCCAAAATAGTCCATGCTTGGATCAAAGTGAAATGATAAGTGAGCAAAAGCAAAGTTAGCTCATCCATACTTGGATCATGATTTTTCCATGCTTGAATGAGAGTCCGACAACATTTAGTGCTCTTTGCAAAAAAGTGCTTTTTGTGTAAGAAATCACTTTTATGTGTTTGTAATGGCCATATTCCATATCTTAAGGGTTACAACGGTCTGAAAAACATTCATCTATATATAAGACCTCATTTAAGTAAGTGGGTAACACATTAAGAGATATTTAAGAACTGTGCATTCAATTCTTACCTATTATTCGATGTTCATGTGAAGAAAGAGCTCTCAACATATTCTTAGACAAAAAATATAATATATACTCTTAGAGAAAGTTTTATTAAGTGCCTAAATTGTTTTCTATCATCTATATCAGGGAGAATAACTAGGAAGAAAATTAATCTCTATTATAAAAGGAGATTCAAGAGTGGGTAAATTATTTTTTCTCTATGGGTATTGAGAGTGCTCACTATCTTAAAGTAAATAGCTTACAAGGGCCCTTAAAAGCTTGTGATTTGTATTGTGGTGGCAAAAGTTTGTGAATATAGTAGAACATCTCAAGTGTGAGCTTAAGAACTAGATGTAAGCCAAGTGGTTCGGTTGAATCAAGATAAACTCTCTATATAGTATTTATATCCTTACTCTCTTTATATTTAGCTCATCTATATTCTACATTCTCTCTAGGTCTTTAATTTTTAAAGTGTTTATATTTCATAAGAACACTGTGTTTAGCCGAACTAATTTTATAAACTGCTTTAATAGAAGTCTTGCAAATATATTTTCACTTCTATTCTACCGAAAAAAAAATCAGTTTTATTAAGTTACTTAATTTGATTCAGATTTACACTTGTGCTTGAAATATTCATCCATCATCTTTCAAGTGTTTTGCTAAACTTTGTGATTGAAACATTTAAGTTTCTCATTGTTTTATTAGCTGAAACTTCAAGTTGCACCTTGAATTTGTGTTAAACCTTGTAAAAAGTTTTGTAAAGTCATAAAACTCTCAAACACCCAATTCACCCCCTTAGGTATTGCTGTCTAATCTTACAGTCATTAGTATTATATACTACTATAGTCACTAAGCTAGTGAAAAAATAGTGTTTTAAACCTCCCTTTCTAAACAGGTTATTGCACAAATTGTTTAAAAAGTAAAGCAATGGCAATATTGTTATTAAATAGCATTTGATTAAGACTTTCTAGACCAATTACACTTGTAATAGGTCTTAAAAATTCTTTCTAGACCAGTTGCTTACATAACCAGTCTAGAAGATGTTGTTAAAAAATAAAAAATATAATTTTTATTTATTTCAAAATAAGGTATTATCGTAACCAATTTAGAAAGCTTTCTTTTTTTACTTTTTTAGAAACTTTTTTTTTGAAGAAATATAAAATGATTAAACTAACATTTTGTTAATTAGAAAACCTTTAAATTTTTTTTGTGATTAATTTTTAAATTATTTTCTAGACCGATTGTTTTGATAACCAAACTCTCAACATATCATAGTAGCAAAGAGTCTACCATGATAATTAGAAAATAAAACCAATTAACTAAGCATCTACCATAGTACAAAAAATTGGATTAATCCAATTAGATACTACTATGGTAGAAAATTTTTAAATAATCCTTTAAAATCAATAAGATCAAGAAAATATGAATTCCAATCCAAACAGGAATTTATAAAACTCTCAAATTAGATTATTTAAGCTTTAGGAAGCATGGAAAGTTAAGAGAGTTGGAAAACTATTTCAACAGCTATTCTACTCCATGCTCTATAAATATAACACTATAAACTTATCTTAGAAAGAGATTAAACTCAAAAATCATTGAGATATGAAATTTACGTTCATACTACTACTCTTCTTATATGAAAGTCATTATTCTTGAGCCTATAATTGTTATATCTTTATTATTTGAGTATTAGAGCTTTATCATACTCATTATTACTCTTAGAAAAAGTTTTAATTTAGTGATTTAGATACTTAAAATTCTTGTAAAGGTGAACAAAAGATTTTTCTTATAATTAAGAGAAGTTGTTCTCTGAGAAAAAAAATTCATTGGTATAGTGAGTAGTTGTAATGACACACGAGTGCTTGAACTAAACTTGTAGTTGTATAGTAGTGACAAGCACTCACTTAAACTTGTATTATAGTGGAGAAATATTAGAGGTGCTCTAAGGATTGAATATAGGCTCAATTAGTTTGGAGCTAAACTAAGATAAATTATAGTTTGTATTCTCTGTTCCCTCAACTCTATATTTTTAACAATCTTAGTTTATGGTCTATTTTTGTATTTAAAATTAAATTTGATATATTTACATCATCTGACTTGAAAATTGATTTACACATACTAAGCTTGCAAAAATCACTTTAGCATTCTTCCAAACAAAGTTTAAAACTCAAATTTACTCAAACTTTCCCTTACACACACTATTTTGTTTAAAAAGTTTCAAAAGAACTAAAAATTTGATTAACAGTCAATTCATCCCATCTTGGGTGTGTTGCCATATCTAAAAGTTGAGATATTCCAACATATTTAGAGGTGCCAATTGTTATTAGAATCCCTAACATTTATATACTTCATATATTTTTCATAGAAGATCCTTTTCTTTTGAATCATGATATTTAAAGGACTAATTGTCTTAGTGATGCTAAAGTTTGTGCTTATGTTATTTCTAAATGTTGTGCTGATTGATAATCCGTCATGTTTATTTAGTATATTAAATTTGGAATTCTAAAATAATGAAAAGTTTGAAACATAGAAAAATATCAAAAAGAAATGAAGACCATTGTAAGATAAACGTCTATGATCGATCTCCATCTACCACTAAAAGAAGTATAGTCCAATGGACTAGTCCAATAGCACTACTGCAAAATTACCCTCTTTCATCACCTATTTATATGGGTTTTGCCAAAATTGATGTAAAAAAAAAAAAAAGTGGTGGCATAAATGCAATGAAATTATGAAGATTTAATTTTGGTTTAAAAAAATGATGTAGAAAAGAGATTCCATATTAGTTTTCTAGTAAATCAACATGGAATGTGACAAAATTAAAAAGAAATAAAAAAAGAGTTGTATTCCACTTCATTAGTTATTTATTAACCAACATGGTTTCCTTATTATATCACATAAAATGAATCGTCTCTTTTCATTTCTGCATTTTAAAAACTTCCTTCTCCATTTTTAGTTCTCTTCCTAGACCTTAAAAGTTCAAGCTTTAAAGTCAAAGAGCCTGTTCATTGCCATCGTTCATTCATTGTTGTCACTTGTTCGTGTCATCAATCGTCTATTGCCATCTTTGCCATCATTGTTTCATTGTAAATCTACCTTGTCGTTGTCTTCTTGGTATTTTTTCTCTCTCTTTCCTCTCCCTCTTCCCTCTTCCCTCTTCCCTATTCCTTCTTCCTCCTTTGTTGTTAATCAGCCATCTTAAACATTTTATTTGGTACTTTAATATTTTTAGTGGTTGAAGTTTTTGGATCTTTTGAGTTCCATTTCCTTCTTCTATGGGTTCTAAGTAAGTTCCTCTATTTTTTTTAACTAGATTTTCTTTTATTTCTAAAATTTATAGTAGATGGGTATATGCATATTTGGAGTTTTGCATTTCAAGTTTGTGATTGTTGACATTAAAATTTATATAATTTTGATTTTTTTTCACTGAAATTTTGATATTGCTGAATTTTGATATAAATTCTGAAATTTATAATAGATGGGAAGTTGTAGAATTTATGTTTGATTGTTGTTGTTAGAATTTTGATATTGTTCCATTTTGTGATTGTTGAAAGTTTGGGATGTCATAATTTAGGGGGAAACCATGTCAATTTTTTTTCCTAAAGTTTATAAATTGTTAGACAAATATGCTTGAACTAAGAAAATATACAAAATTTAGTTATAATTTTTATTCATGTATGTGTTTCTTTTTTTTTATTGTTATATGTTTAAAAAGTTCTTGGATTTGCTTAAATTTTAAAATTGCTTGAGATTTGAATTGATTTGGTCAAACTTAATTGTTAGTGAAATTTTCAGAGGTTCTATTTCAAGAGGAAACTTTGTCAAAATTTTTATAATATTTACAAAGTTTATATTTTGGTATTGTGATTGGTTTGTTTCCAATAAATATTTATAATTTTCATTGGATATTTCTAATTGTTGTTGAGTTTATATTGTTTCATTTTATGATTGTTGGAATTTTCAAAGGTCTTACTTTAAGAGGAAACTTTAAATTGTTACGAAAATTTAAAATATAACAGTTTTTATGTTGATTAATTTGGTAGTTAAACAATAAATTATAGTTGGATGAATGTTAGGAGAACAAGTAAAAAATATGAGAATAGGGTGGAACATCTTCTTAAATTTGCTACAAAGAATGTTCCTAGTAAAAATAGGTTATATTTTTGTCCATTTGTGAAATATTTAAATGGGGATCAATTTGGTATTACTAAAATAAGAGAGCATTTGCTTTATGATACGATAAATTTGAAGTATAGGAAATGAATATGGCATGCTGAAACCAAAGGATTGAGTTTCATGTTCTAAGAGAAAGAAGTAGGTGAGAATGCCTAGGCTTATAATAAGGAAACCATGTGATGTAGAAAGTTTCTGTAGGTGAGAAGGTTTTTGTGATGTAGAAATGGAGTCCTTTGCATGAGCATATACTTATGAGAGCTTGAGAGTAATGTAAAGAAGCCTTTGTATCAAGGATGTAAAAAGTATACACATTTGACATATGTGTTGAGATTAATCACCTTAAAGGTAAAATGTGGATGGATCAATCTAAGTTTTACTTGGTTGCCTAAACTATTGACAAATACATTTCCTGATGATAATATGTTTCGCAACCATCACTACAAGGCCAAGAAAATATTGTTCCCAATAGGTTAAATTGAGAATCTTGTAACTTTTCTTGTCTACTTTTTTTCATTTTTTTCCAACATAAATTTCATAGCACTCATGTTTTGATGTCATTTTAATGATAGGTACCTCTAGAATATTTGCTGTATGATGGTAAAACAAAACACATTTGGATTTTTGTACTCATAAGCTATGCAAAAGGTTCACAACTTAGTGCATAAAAGAATGACATATATGATGAATCATATATCAAATACAAAATTATCATGTTATGTAGCGCCAGTTATTAAGGGCTAAGTATTCTTTTTATTCATGTGTATGCATATGTGTATGTGTGTAAATTTATAAAGTTTATTCATTTTATTTAATACCCATTACAATTCTTATATGTTGTAGGTACCATTGATCACTTTGCATTTTTTGCCCGAATCAATGTGTAGTATATTGATTTTGTTCTTTAGGTGAAATAACCAAGTGACGTGTTAATATGAATTTTCAACAAGAAATTTATCTATATAAAATTTTACTTCCAAAGATATTCATACTTTTTTAATTTTTTTATTTTTTATTTACAATTGATAATAGTGTAGACATATTATGTGATGGATGAGGAATGCAAGCCAAAATCAATGATGGAATATATTTACCCGAATGTGAGTATGAATACTAAGCTTTCATTTTTAATTATCATTCACATGTCATGGTTAATTTTAAATTTCCATTTATTACAATACCATAGGCAACTAGGGAAAATAGAATGTAGATATTATATTATCTATTATATGTATGAAATAGTTCGAGTTAGAAGTATTGAAAGCTTACATGAGGTATTTGGCTTGTTATTTTAGTTTAAATTCTTATATTTAATTCCTTTTAGTATTATCCAAATTAATTTTATTCTTTATATTTTTGATAATATGGAACCCTATAATGAGGAAGAGATTGACAACATTTAAGGTATTTTGGCTTAATAACTTCTTTAAGAGTACTTTTCAAAGTGATTTTTTGCAACAACAAAAAACTAATGTAAAAAGTAAGGTTATTATAAAAAATAACGTGGAAAGCTGACTTTTCATGTCCGATGTGAAAAGTACACTTTCCATATTGCCTTTTTTTTATTTTACTTCCCCCCATTAACTAACATAAAACATCTAAAATAATCAAAGTAAAATTTCGTTCCTGTAGTAATGTAGCTTGGTGGACCATGTAACATCCAAAAGCCTCAATTCTAAAAAAATTGATTAATTAAGAGATAAATTAGTTAAAAATATGATTAATTTATTTAATTATATTTTTGGGTTGCTAATTAGATTTTTGGGTCATATTTGGCTCTAAATTGAGATAGGATGAAAGCCAGATCAAGTTGGGAGGCATCGGGGGGAGTAAAATCAACTTTTTGCTTACTGTGTCATGAGCCGTGGCTTGCGTGGCGTGCACTGAGGCGCACGGCACAGCAGACAACTTAAAATTTTGTAAATCATCAGAAATTGACAGTTTTGGGGTGGAAAACCTAGAACACGAAGGGGACAACTTTAGGCACTCCTAGACATCAATTTGGGAGGATTTTAAAGATAATTTGAGCCTTCAAACTCTTGAGTAAGTTTCCTACCCTTCTCCTCTACCTTTTCATCTCATTTTCCATGAGATTTGGAAGAGTGAGAATTTAGTCTGATTAGATTAAGCTATGAGTCTATGTTTTGAAGGTTTCTATTGACTCTAAAAGTTTGATTTAGGTTTATTAATCTTGGATATGTGATAATATGAAGCTACTTTGTTGTTTGGTGAAAGTTAGATCAAGCCCTAACTTGATCATGGGGTTTTGAAGTATGATAAGTTGAGATATTAAGTGTTATGTTGTGAGAGAGTTAGAGGGAGGCTTAAAGGGATTGTGTGAACAAATTCTAATCTTGACAAGTTTATTTGTTAAGAATATGAGTGAGAAGTAGGAAAATTAGGAGTTTATTGGTAGCTAATAGTGTTTGTGTTAATTGAGAATTAACATATAGTACTTGTTGTTGTAGATTATGGTATGGGAAGACTTACCTTGACACAAGAAGAAATTTAGTACCACAGGTAACCCTTTTAATAACAAAAGGGTTGAGGTAACTAGATAATTTACATTGTTTATTACCTTGTATAAGTTATTCTCAAGTTGCTTTTCCATGATTCGTTGAGTATATATATATAAATTCTTTAAAGGTTAACTATTTTAGAAAATGAGTAGAGCATTGGCTTGAGAAATTGCATATTTTTGAAGAAAATGGTAAAATTTGTTATATTTATTTGGAAAGTTGTTTATGCATGGTTAAGGGGAGATATGTAGTGAAATGTGGCATATTAGAGGGTGGGAGGTCACTCTAATGATGTTAGTGAAGATTAAGTCCATATGACACTGCTGATACCTTGGGATGTCAGGTGCAGCACTTACTCTCCTTAGTACCCGAAAATGGGTGTGGTGTTGGAGACTTACTCTTCTTAATACCCAAAAGGGTGCAGAGTTAGAGACTATACTCCTTAGCATCTGTAGGATGCGGTGTTAGAGTAACAACACCCCAATTACTTGTAATAAGGGAACCAGTAGTCCAAAAGTGGTTTAGGACACCTTGGCCGGGTAGTTCTACCATGAATGGTGAGCTTGGGAACCATATATGTGGTTTGGTTCTGTGAAATAGCCTACTAGTTTGGTTGGGAGTATTGGAGGACCGGATGGATAGGGATCATGCATGTAACTTGTGGTGATTTTATATGTTGTGCTTATTTTACTTGATTTAAGGCTTGTTTATAATTTGACATGTTAATCAATAATATAGATTATCTTAGTTACTGAGATTTTTTCTCACCCCGTGGTTATCATTTTACACGTTCCACCAGTGAGACTGAGCCAGGGAGGGAATCGGGCAAGGGCTAGCATACTTGCTACATTCTCATTGTAAAGCCCAATTTCAATTTGAGTTGTGTACATAAACTTATTATATGATATTATATGTTGCTAATTAGGAATGCATATCATTTTGATGGGTTGCACTTGTTTCACACTATGTTATTTTGTGTTTTAGCCTAATATTGTATATAATGTGAATATGTGAAATTTTTGTGATGATGGGCTAAAATGCTATTACAAGTACAAGGAATATTTTATCTATGTGGTGACAATGTATTTGTAGTGTATTATATAGCAATAGAAGC
Organism: Prosopis cineraria; assembly: GCF_029017545.1. NCBI lineage: Eukaryota > Viridiplantae > Streptophyta > Magnoliopsida > Fabales > Fabaceae > Prosopis > Prosopis cineraria. The sequence continues at coordinate 26,197,689 of NW_026555343.1, read as the reverse complement.
TAAATAGTTTATATTATGTTGTTTTGGTATTTTGGCCATATCAGGTGAAATAGCCATTGAGTGATCAAATCTTGTATTTGGTATGTTTTTGTGTGTTTGAATGTTCACTCAAGTGTATTTTGGTCCATTAGACTTAGTTTAAGCCTTACAATGAGTTAATGGTATAAGTTATGAGTTTTGGATACTTGGATGCTTAAAAATCACTTTAAAAATTAACTTTTACATCCGAGCATTTAAAATTCTCATATGGTGTTGGACTATAACAAAACTTATATCATTAGTTAGCTTATCGAATAAGCTTTGTGTGGGCACTTGAATTACTTCAATCGGACATCGGATACAAAAATGGTGTGCATTTGAAGTTTATCTAAAAAAGCTATCATGATAGCATTGCTGTTATGGACACTGCGCTGCGGCACATTTCACGCAAGCTGCAGCGCATGGTACAGTGAGTGAACTTGGCTTTCTGTGCCACATGCTGCGGCGCATGGACCAAAACACTCAAAAATGACATTTTTGGCCCTGTTTTGAAGTATTTTGCTTCCCAAAACTTTTCCATGCTTCCAATACCTTTATAAATTATTAAGTTTGAGCTTAAACTATCAATTTAAAGGGTTTTTAAGGAATCCTGAATTTTCCACAATTATTTTTAAAAGATTATTAGTTTTAACCCTTATATAAATAATGTGAGCTTAGGAGCAATCCTTGCTCCTAATTATGATTGTTTATTGTGATTATGTGGTAATTTTTGGTAATGTCAAGGTGGACATTACAAACCAAGTCCAACTCGGTCTATAGTATCAAGTTCAACTAGACTAGACCTATTCTTGAACCAAAAAATTCAATCGGGTCTCTATTCAGACCAAATATCGAGTCGAGGCTTGCCCGGTCCAACTTGATCTTTGTGCAACCCTACCAATGGTTTATTATTTAATCCTAGAGGCTTCCCAATTTTGTGCTTAATTATTTTATTAACTAAACTCACTCTTAAATTATCCATTCATTGATTTCATAAATCCCAATTGAGGTCTACTAGCTCTCAGTTCATTTATAAGCCTGGCCCTTATAACTCAACATAATAATGAGCGAAATTGTAGGCTTTAAGAACAAAATATCAACTTCAAGCAAAATTGAAGAATTGATGGAAGAGACCTTACACTGAGGCACTGGAGGCAACACATGTTAGTGAAATAATAACGAGGAGAAAGAGCCAAGAGGTTGAGAAATGAGATGCGAGAGGGAGAGTGGGAGATTAAGCCTAAAGGCGAGACACAAGAGCCAAGAGGCAAGGCAACAGAGTGAGTCAACCATCAATGTGTCAGGCAAGGTCTGGACTCTAGGGTTTTCTTCTTTACTTGTGTTAAGCTGTGCGTTTAATCAATGAAAGGAAAAAAAACAAGTAAAATAGGCTTGGTAGGCTGCCCAATCCCAATTTTATTTGTTCAAGGTCTATCATGGTCAGATTTAATAGCCCAACTAAAAAAAACTTCAAACTTTCAAGCTCAAACCCTTATTAACATAGGCTTAAACATGCGGCCTATTAAGCCTAGCCTGTATTCCCAGGTTTCTATTTCCCCCATGGTAAGTTACAAATGTGATTTTTAATTATTTAATTACCATGATAAAGTTGATAATGGTGGTTAAGTGGATGGTAGAATTTGAAGATTAAACACAGCACAAATTCACTTATCTAATAAAGGTCTTACTTCTAGTACAGCTCAGTAAACTTTGAGTACCACACACAAGGTAATGTCATGTTCATCAAGAAAATACCTGGTGACATGAATGTTTGATTGTCAACCTGCTATTAGTATTTTCTAATTCATTCCCAATTGTTTACATGTGTTTTGAAAACTATTTGTTGATCCTTGTAGTAATTTTACATGGCAAAAGGACAATTGGTTTTGATTTTTTTTTGTGATTCTTAAATCTTAGCAAATGATATTTGAATATTTTGAAGACTTATAACAACAGTCAGAAGGAAGGTCTGTGTACTTGAGAGAATAAATTGTAATTTGAAAAAAAAAATTGAGGAACATTTTAAGGTAAGCATGTAGGGCTTTATTGTGTTGAAGGATGGATATATTTTTATGTTCTTTTACTTTTGTGAAGAAGATTTGCTACATAGAGGTCATTTGTGGGTCTAATTTGCAAGATGCATTAGAGGGTTTGAAACCTTTAACAACATTCAAGTCATTTGGCAACCCATATTTGCAATAAAAGCATGATATCAGTGTTCTTTGTCAAGCAAAAAATTGAAGTCTAGTTCTATCTCATGAATAGAGACCCAGCATCAATGCCCCATTGCAAGCTACTGCATGATAAAGGAAGAGATTTCACTTCTGTTTTTTCCTTAATATAGCATAGGTGGAGATTCACTTTAATCCACTCATGCGTATTTCACTATCCTTCGGCCATATTTCCATAACCGCTTTGAAATGAATCACATTCTAGGCCTTTTAAGAACCAACTTTGTGTCATGGACCCTAACCAAAGGCTCACCATGTTAGAATTTGACTGGCTTTCTGTATGGAACCAAGAAATAGCTGGTCCCACTGACGGACATGCTTGGTAGCTTATGGGGGCAATTCCCCCACAAGGTTAGGGAAAGTTGTACAAATTGACCCAAAATAATTAGAGCTCACAACTCAAGCCGACCTAACTTATTTGGATCGAGCTCAATTCAAGCTAAATTATTCAAAGGCTTAAAGTATCCTACTCTTTTTTTAAAAAAAACTCGTATAACCAAGCTCAGCCCCTAACTTTTTTCGGTCTGATTCGAGTTGGTCTATTGGGCTTGGCCAAAATTACTAACTCTATATCATATAGATTCAAAAATTTTAGCGGTTAGGCTCAATTCGAGCCGAGCTTATTCAAATTAGGTTTAAAGTTGCCTACCCTCTTAAAAAATCTCATATAATCGAGCCTAGTCCTAACTTTTTTCATATGGGTTCGAGCTGACCCATCGGCTTGGCTTAAATTACCGACTCTAAAAATAATTTCTATGCCCCCCAAAAAAGTTCAATTGGCCCTCTCCCATTAAAAAAAAAAAAATTCACTTGCCCCCTTAAAAATTTCACTTATCCCTCTAAAAATTTATTTAACTCAAATCAAATTTGTATGTTATAATCTCAAATAATGATAGTTTTAGAATGGAGGGAATAATAATTCAGAAAATAAATTTATTTATTTTTTAAATAAAAAATTACCACAAAAAATTTCTCTACTAAAGGTGAATAAATTCTATTTAGTAAAATAATATCTTCAATAACTATAAAAAATTTTATTTATATTTGGACTCTTTTATTTAATACACCATTATAATTTTACGTACTATGCCTTATCCTTTAGTAGTTAATTTTAACAAATTCTTACCTTGAATGTAATTTAATAAATATTTAAAATGATATTTTAAAAAAATTCATATTTATATGGAGAAAAAATTTTGCCCCTGCTACCCAATTTTTCTGAGACCGTCCCTCCATATGTATTCCGGCCATTTACAAACTTCTGTGAGTCAGCCGCCTCGTAAAACGTAAAGAATTGGTTCAGTACCATCAAATCTCGGGAAATCGACTTTTACCTGCTTCATCGGAGTTGTCATGTAATGTTTTATAGATGAAAACTGAGGCATCTTAAGAACGGAAGGTGACGCATCAGATCGAACCTCTCTCTCTAGACGTAATCCTTCAAGAGGGTGAGCCACAGACTCCATGAATCCTTCAATCTTTGAGAATTTCTTGGAGGTCACCCATGAAGTCCTGTACCTTCTTCATTTCATTCTGTAATTCCTTCAGTCGTGTGTTTTCTGCTATGGTGAATCTCTGAAAACGAGAGCACCAAAAAATGTCAGACTCACAAATCAGATGCACTAAAATAGAACAGTCGACAGCAAAATGAGTGTTCTATTATGATCATTCTCTCAAAATATCTCGTCATTACACGGAATGAAAAGCACAAACAAAAAGCATAACAGAAAGGAAACGGAAATTGCAGAGGATCTGCCCAGGAAATAAAGTGTCAGAAGGAGATTCTGCTTCATAATCAGCATAACCTCCTTTTTCTCATGCACGTCCCACTTATCTTCATCTTCCAAAGCCCTCAGCTACCACGTGGGCTTCTTGACTCTTTTGCCACGTCTTAGCCCAATAATGTCAGGAGTAATATTTGCAACTGGATCAATTGTTTAGGGCCTTTAGTTGGGGTCCATGACACTTTGTACAGTGCTCGTTAATTGTGTTCAGTGTTTTCAGTCGGTTACCCGCAAGATGTATGCGATAGTGTTGTGGCATATTATATTGTAAAATGCGTATATGTAAAAACGATAGAGGTATTCATGATTTATTTCTAATTTTTTTTCTCCTATGGAATAAGGATCAATTTCATTTTGTTGGCCAAAAAAGGAGGGCAAAAGGTATTCCTTGCGATGAACTTACCCACACTTCAGTCGAAGATATTGATGGCCAGCTGCCTGTGCGAAATGGATTCTCTCAAATTAAAACTCCATGAATTTCACTAAGCTTTTTTTTTTTTAAAGATAAAGATCTTGTTTAATAAAAAATAATAAAATCAAAAAAATCAAAACAGAAAAACAGAAAAACCTTACAGAAATTAATGGATCTTAACTTTTGAGAATTTGCTCTCCGAATATTCATAATGATGAATTGCAATTTAATCTTCTTGAATCGGGAATGGATTTTTTAAAGTTGGGAATTTATGAATTTCATGAAGCTTACAATTTTAAATAAGAGAGAGAGAGATTGAAATTTATATTGTATAAAAAAATAACAAAATGATTAATAATATTAAAAAATTACAGAAATTCATAGACCTCAACTTTAGAAGATTTGCTTCTCTTGAACCAAAAGGCCATCCCGAATTCCTTTTACCTGTATCTTGTCTATTGACATGGTTAAGCTTTCAACTGGGCATGTTCCGGGCACTATTATATGTTGATATTGATGATTACATACAACTAGATTTTTGTAATATCCCGGAATTTAATTGAAAATTGAATTAATTAATTAATTAATTAATTAGAAGGTTTAAATAATTAATTGGATGGTTTAAGGCTTTATAATGGGGCTAGAAAAATCGCTTAGGTCTATTGGGCACATAAGAGGGTTTAAGTTAAGGTTTAAAAGGTTGTTAGGTCGGATTTGGGTTCAAAACCTTAGGATTAATGAAGCTGCCTATTTTAGACTGTTTGTCATAACAAACAATGTTTCTCACCACAGTGAGCATAGTAGAATTTTAAATATCATATAACACAATCAATTTTCATTTATGGGAGAATTTTGGAGTTTTTGGCCAAGAGAAAGCTGAGACCTCTCTTCGGATTTTGTCTTTAAAACTCTAGAGAGTAGTTTGAAGCATACAAGACTCTTCTTCTTCCTTCTATGCATTTCTAGTAGTTTTATTTCTATTGTGAAAATATGAACCTAGGATTGAGTTGCAATAACTTTTAGAATATTAATGGAGGTTATGATTGTTATTTAATGCTTCTTTACCTAAGTCTTAGTACTTTACAGCAATTAATGCCATTAATGAGAGATTTAAAGTTAACCATAATGCTAAGAAATTAAGTTTGAGCTCCTCAGAGGTATTGGCAGTGATTATTAGAGTTAACGAGGGTTAAATAACCCAATGAAAGTTAATTTTGAAATTAAAATGGCTCAATTATGCTAGTGGCATAATAGGCTTTAATTTTGATTAAGGGATCATTGATAACGATTAGTTATTAATGTTATATTTTAATGATTTTATGTGTAAAGCATAGTGTTTCGAAGTTTTGATTAGCGGGAAGCTCCTTCTCAAATCTAAAGTTACACTCTTGAGGTGGTAAATCTAAGAGTCAAGATAACTAGAAATTTATAATTACATATAATTGTATCTACAATATTATCTTCTAGATATGTTATTAATGTGATTAAATGTGTAGTATGTATTTATTATAATTATGTGCTGTAGATTATGATATTGGAATGGCATTGTGATTAAATCACGTCTATGTGTGATGTGATGATGCCAAGAAACTTGTGCTAATAAGTTGGACTTGGTTTGACCATGAAGTGATGAGATGATTGTTGCATGCCAAGCATGTATAATCTATAAGAGTTGTTTAGCAAGAGTAAAATTAAGGCATGATTATGATGGCTTAATATTGGCGATCATGGTTCTTTAATTGTAGCATGCTGTATGGTGTAATGCATAAGTAATCTGCATAATGATATGTGGGCAAGCATGTAATAGGTAAGAGTTCACCCTAAATAGCCAAGGGCTGTTCATATAGAAAATTCACGTGATGTAATCTCTACTGAATTTGAAAGTATTAATCCATATTGTTTAAAAGAAATAGAGGAGATAAGAGTGAAAGTTAAATTTTATTAATTATTTTAAAAAAAGGACAAGTGAAAATAACTATATTTTTAATTTATTTGGCAGCTGCTATTAATTATATATTTTTATTCCTAGTACAATATAAAAAGTTTTTTTTATTCATTAGAATATACAAATGTAAATAATAATTTTTTTCACACAATTTATTTTAAAAAATGTAAAGTGTTTTTAATTGAATCTTGGCCCTTAATAAAGTAGCCAATTCAAACTAATATCATCTTTTTATATTTACTCTTACTCCTTTGATCCTATTTATAAAGCACTTGTAATATGATTCACTGAAACTAAAAAAAAATTTTAAAATTCATTAATTATATTAAAAAATTTAATAATTTTTAAATTTATTCCTATTAAATATGTGTGTGTGTGTGTGTGTAATTTAACAATAAATTTCTTCTCTCCAACAGTTATTGGAGGTTAAATAGAAAAATTATGATAAAAATTTAATGAGGTGACTTATAAATAAGGTAAAGAAAAACTTCTTTCTCTACGGTGTAAATAGAACCAAAGTGAATATTTAATAGGATTTTTTATTTTAAAATAAATATAAAGTATTTATTTATTATAGATACTTTTGAAATAAGTACATTAATTACATATTGAAACATTAAAAAACCCTCACATTTTTTAGCATCCAACCTTTTAAAAAATTAACTTATTTTTTTTAAACAGAGGAATACGATTTAAATTTTAAAAAACTAAAACACAAAATATAATTTTAATTTTAATTTATTTTATTTAAAATTAATTTTTTAAAAAAATTTTAATTTGCGAAAAATAAAAAATAATTGCATTGGATCCACGCAAATTACAAAGGAAGGAGATTTCAATTTCAATAAATATTATTCTTTCCTTCTCATGGTAAATGACTCACGTCTCATAACGTCCGAAGAAATCACATACTGTAATTATCTGCATAATTTATTTATTTATTTCCTTCAGTATTCATAAGTCAAAACGGTTCTTTCCTTTAGTATTATTTATCTTTTTGTACATTTATTTTAAATTCTTAATAAAGCATGGTTTATGTGATAAGAATGAAGTGTCCAAAACCAATTAAAATTGATGTAAGCAATAGAAATTCGTGTCACTTAAGCAAATAGTTGGAAATTCGAATGTTAACCGTTGTGTGTGTAATAATTTTAGTTGATGGCAGAGCCTATTTCCCTAGTGGCTAAATTCTTTTTTCCTCCACAATCTTCTTACTCTGTTATATTTCTAATTTCTAAAACTCCTGCAATAAATTATATAATAAATTAATATTTTAATTTGTTAACTGTATATTAAATTTAAAAATATAATGCATTTGAAACATCTCAAACTGACTTTTATACTGTATTTTATCTACAGAATATATTTAATTGGTTTGTTTAACAATCAAATCTCTTGTGTAATTTTAGTAATTTTTAAATTTAATGAATCTTCATGATCTTTATCAATTGATTATTTTAAAAGAATAAGATTTAGGTATTTTTCCTTCTGTACTTAAGTGTATAGAGATAAGCATACAAGCTTTTGTCATTTTAAAATTTCATAATATCTTTATATATATATATATATATATACCCCTATCAAATTATTTTCAAAAAATATTGAAAATGGCCTCTTAAAATAATTTAAAATATATTTTTTAATTTTTAACTACTTTTCAAAATTTAAAAATAATAAAATTTAATAAAATATATTTTTTAAAAAATATAACTTTTCATTAAGAAAAGTTTATAGTCTATAGTAAAAGTGAGATTATGACAAGTAATTTTTTTCCCTTTGCCAACACCAGTACATGCAATTTTCTTAGCTCTATTTATCAATTTTTTATCCAAGGTGATTTCTTCTCCCCTCTCCCTAATTATATTCATCGTTTTTTCTTAGCCTTCTGTAAGAAGATATGGTGTTCACTTTTCAGCACAAGTTTATTTTATAATTTTGTAAATATCTTTTTTTATGCTTTCCCAAACTTTTTGTTTGAACATGTAATACTGACTCCCTATTTTTTTTTTGAAAATTATAATAAAATTTTTTTAAATTATGTAAACGACATTTTGATTTCTTGAAATATCATAATTCTCTTAAAATTTTTAAGAACTTGTCTGTAAGAAATTAATGTAAATGACTAAGTTATCCTTAATTCAAATATCAATTGCATTCACAAGTTTTGTTTTATAATTTACAACTTTTCTTCTTAAAATAGTAAGAATTCAACAACAATTCTCAAGTTCATACTCAAAATCTTGATATTCCTTGAGTTTTGCAAATATCAGTTGTCATTTATAAATTTTGTTATAAAATTCACATTTTTCTTCTTAAAATTGAAAGAATTCAACAACAATTCACAAATTTAAATTAAAAGAAATTTGTTCATCTATAATAATTCTTTAATGACGAAAAAGTTTTTAGAAACTTCAAGGAATTTATGACATTTTGAGAGATAAAAATATTATTTACATAATTCAAAGAGATTTTATAAATTATTTTTTCTTTTTTCTATTAGATATGGCCGACTTTTTTAATTTTTAATTTTTAATAAATTATAAATGCAGTTGAGTTTGCCAAAGTTCTATAATTTATTTTTATAATAGCCATGTTTTACTTTAGTTCATTATTAAATGACTGATTATTTTATATTTTATATATACCAATAAACAATAAATTTAAATCATCAAAAAATGGACTTTGATAAAATAAAGAAAAGAGTGCAATATACTATCTTATTCATCTCAAACAAATTCCACTCGATATGGATATTAATTTAGAGTGCAGGTAAAATTTCAAATTTGAAATGTTGTATTATAATATGGGATATGGATATTTTATTTTGGAGGCTTTTGCAGCCCATATTATAACACCAATTTAAGCAAACAACTTAATTTTTATTATATTTTATATTATGACTAGTTTATTATATTTGTCAATGATATACTATTATATATCAATGATAAATCTCTTATATATTAATGTAAACTTGCCATACTTTTAAATTTTTAAAAATTTAGTTTATATTTTTTAGGTACAAGATTTGTTTGGCCAATGGCCCCATTTATTTTTGTTGTTGTTTGATTTCCTTTCTATTTAATCTGCAGCGCTACTCACATGTTGTCCTGTGTCCATGGGAAACCTAGGATGGAAAATAATATGATCCATGAATGGAGGTTTTATATGGCATTTTTTGAAGTGTTTGATATTAAAAAATATAAAATATTTTTATTATTTTAAGGTATAATTAACGTGTGTGCTTTTTTTTAAAGAGTCTATTAAAATAAATTATTTTATATTTATTTTAGAATAAAACACTCTATTACATAGAGGCAAATATAGAAAGATTGTTTTAGTTTGAAAACAACTAATTATTTTATTAGGATAAAATTTGATTAAAATATCTTATATTTTTTAAAAGAATGAATATGATATACATGTATGTGTATATATGTGTGTGTGTGTGTGTGTGTCTGTGTTGAACAATGGATGAAGGCAGGAAGAGCAAAGAGAGAAAAAAAAATGAAAACCCAAATTAAACAGATAGTGATATATCGATATCAATGGAGGAGAATCCCAATAGTATTACTGAATACTGAGGATTTATAAATACGTCCACACATCTCATCCTTTTATAATTGATTTTAATTTCTCGAGCATGAAATTGAATTAATACATGTATGTTGTGGATTGAACGGAAGCAGAAGGAGGACGAGCGGTGTTTCAAGTTGCCAAAATCATGTTCATACCACTGTATTTGCTTGGGCTTGGCTTACACTATCGGTGAGACCAAGTGTGTGCATATTAAAAAATTAATAATTGAAGTTAAGATTTAATTGAGACTAGCAAATTGAGATTGAAAAAAAAGTCAGTGAATATAATGTAATTTATGTTTGAACATCTTTTTTTTTAGAAGTCAGTTAGATAAATTGAAATTCGTTTGAATGATTTGATTCCAAAACCAAGTGAGAGGTTTAATGACAAAAATAAGTATGAATTTATATATACATATATATATATGACTAGTTAATAACTAAAAATATTAAATTTAAAATTATAATTAATAAGTAAAAAATTTTAAATATTCAAGGTAAAAGATAAGAGAGAGAAAGCATAAATCAACAGATCAACGTAAAAGCCAACGTGAATGCAAAAGCTAGAAATCCTAGCTTTAATGAAAAAGCTCATTCAGGCTCTAACTCAAGTTGTTTTTTTGTAATCCAAACAAGTTTTTAAAGATTTTCCCATCCTAACCTCAGTTGACACATCCTAATTTAAGTTACAAAGTAATCCAAACATGCTCTATGTCTTCTCAACAAATTAAGAATTTGCATTGCTAAGTTATAACCAACCATGGCTCATTATGGTGATGTTGATATCCATCATATTTGATGCTATTTTTCTATATCTTTTTCATGAAAACACAATCATTGGTCTCTATAATTTTATCAAGTTTTGTTTTTAGTTTTTCAATGTTTTGAGTCTCTCTAGTTTTAATATGTTGGGTTATCCACCCTTGATGGATTGGCCCAGTATATAAGCCTATGGGACTTTACCGCAAATATGAAAGAGTTTGGGTTCTTAAGCATAATATTCCTTGGGCCTTTGTACGTAAATAACCCCATGATTCAATTTAGAGATTGGAGGGAACAATTTTCTGCCCACATCCGAAATCAACATAAAATAGGGGGATTAGTTTTTTCAAAAAGGTATCGATTTTCTATCATATTCTTTCCAGTATTGTATTCTCTCTCTAGCATTGGGTCTGTAACTTCATTCCCACATACGGTATATCGTTTGGCAACACATAATAGGTATGCTTTCCTCCTCAGTATCTCATATTGGTATCAGAGCTAGGTTTTTTTCGGTTGTGTTTCTTGTGTTTGAAAAGAATATGATGATTTGCTTATCCAATATACATGAAAATATGCTTTCTTGTATTTTTTTCATTGTTCACTAAAAACGAGACCTCCCTCTATCTGTTTTTTATCATTATTCTAACCAAATAAACATGTTTATATGCTTCTTGGTTGATATAAATGTTTTATATAAGGCTTTATATGTTATCTATCATTGTACGCGAGTTCAGACAATGTCAAAACTTCCAAACATAACAAAACCAAAAATTAGGTGTTTGAAAATGAAGTTTTTCAAACAAATGGATTCTATAAACGTGTAAAGCTAAAAAAAATGACACCAAGAATGCATGAAACGAACATTAGGTGGATGAGAAAATGCCTCCCAAAGAATCAGGTCCATCGAACTCAACCTATGACGTAGTTGAGTCACTTCGAGACCCGATTGGAGATCAGGGACAACTGAAACAGTGCATTTTAGTCATTCAAAATGAAAAAGACATATAACTTATAAGCTAGCGACAAGCCCTTAAAAAAACAAATTCTTTTGCTTCTAGGCCAACAAGCCTAGAAGCCTTAAAACCCTAAACTAAAAAAAAATTCATTTTGTTTTGTAAGGAGCTTTCAAGCCCAAGTTCAAAAAAAAAAAAGAGTAGTTTAAGGTAATGGGTCCATGGGTCAGGCATAGAAAACCCAACCCAGTTTGAATCTAAACAAAAATAAATAAATTTTTTTAACGAATAAAGACACATGGCAAGTGGGACCCATAAGAAAGCCCCACCGATACGTGCTAGACCCCACCATGAAGTTGCCGGCGCGTGGGGCATAATGGACCAGCACGTAACATCATTGGAGCATAGGAAGGCTGCGCGTGACGTGCACACAACTCCTTCAGAAGTGAAATTGTCTCTCTTTTTTAATTTTTTTAAGAATTTCTTAATCCAAAGTTGTTCTCGTGGTGTGTGCGGGTGCGTGAGGGATCAAATTGAGACGAAGTTTGTCTTAAAAAATCCCTAAATTAGATATCTTCATTTTGATATTCTATTTGCCTATTTTGGAGACAAAATAAAAATTTATTTTTGAGTTATCCAGTGCATTTTATGAGTTTAATCAATTAAAAAAATTTCCTAAAATTTTTTTATTTCATTTTTTCAAGAAAGTATGAAGCAAGAGGCTTCTGGCAATATTGATAACTCACAAAATTATTCTGTTAGCATTAAGTATCTGAATGAGTTAGATTATGAGTCTCTTAGTGAGGATTTTGACTCGGAACCCTTCAAAGAGGAGGAGGAGGAGGAGTATGAACCTCAAAATGAGGATTTTGATCCTGAAGAGAATTCTAATATTGATCTCGAAGATGTACTGAAAGGACCTAAAGAGGTGCACATGATATCGGGATCGAAATATGAATCAGAATGCGATGAGAATATTCAAGACAAAGATGAGGATATGGAATAACCTTCTACACCCTTAGTGATCATAAATATAGTAAAGAGAAAAGCTAAAAGAATTAAAAAGCCAAATCAAATTTCTCTAATAGTAAGAGTATACACAAACTTTATAACAAAAGAAAAACAAGCCCTGGTTGTAGAAAAAAATTTCAAACAACTCAAGAAAGAACTTGTACAACATAACAAACAAAACAAGTCATACTCGAGAAATTCTCTATGGAATAAAGCCATCAAGCGGATAAACGTATAAGAAAAATATAAAGATATAATTAAGAGTTGTCTTTTTAGGTTTGTACCTTAAGTATTCTTTTTTTGTTTTTTCAGAATTTGTTTCTAGTTAAGTTATGTTGTATTGTTTTAAGACTTTAATGATTTATGATAGATATGAAGCATGCTATTTTTTGATATTTTTTTATTTCTTTATATATACTTTATTTGAGTGGGAGCTCTAAAGTGATAAGTCATTTAAGAGCTATATATAATGATTATAAAAATATTTGTAAAATTATTTATAGATGTAATGATTTTGTTAGAATCAATGTGATGGGAGATATAAACGTAGCCTCCTGATTGTTGACCTAAGAGTATTGTTATCAGATAAAGCATAATAGAAATATAAGACATTGTATTCTCTCATAAGTATTTTATTCTTAGTTTAATATAGAAAACTATTAATGTGAGATAGTTTCGTCTTAAAACTAAGAATGGCAATAATAAGCATTATCACTGAATTAAATAAGGGTGACAAGTTAAAGGAGGATAATTGGGATATATGGCACCGTAAGGTGTCATATATTTTAGAAGAACAAGATGCTGTTGAGCCACTGACTTGGTCATGGCTGAGCCAAAGGTAGGAAACTCGACTTAACATAGGAGAGACTAAGAGGCATTTACAACATGAAAATGAAAAAATAATATCACACAAATTACACTTCTAAGTGTTATGGCAAACAATCTGATATGCAAATTTGAAAAGCACTCCACTGCTTAGGCCATGTGGGCTGCCTTAAAAGAAAAGTTTGGTGGTACCTCAACTACTAAATTGAGAAGGCTGACAATTAAGTTTGACACTTATAAGCTAAAGCCAGATACTCCTATATGGCAGCACCTTAGGGAGATAGCCAACATGATCCGCGAACTTAAGAAAGCCAGGCACGATTTGTCTGATAAACAGTAAGTACAGGTTGTAATTAGATTGTTCCCAATTAGCTAGGAGCATATGAAGGTTAGCCTAACCCATAATGAAAACATCATTAACTTTAAAAATGTGGCTAAGCAGCTAGAGCTAAAGGCTGAAGTCTAGAGGCTCACAAGTTATCTAGACAGGCTTACCTTGCTGAGGAAAGTGGTCCTTCAAATGCTAAGCCCAAAAGGGGCAAAAAGCAATAAAAGAAGGGTAACAAGAGTGGCCTCAAGGTAAAGAAAGACAAACAACCTTTCAAAAAGGGAAAGAAGAACGAAAAAAGGAAAATTAACATTAAAAAGGTCAAATGTTTTGCCTGTCAAAAGATGGGCTATTTTTCAAAGGATTCTCCTGAGTAAAGTGGACGTGATCAAGTACTTGTGGAGTATGTGACTTCACATATTTCTTATGTTTCCAGTAATGTTTTTCTAATAGAAACTATTTTCTCTTTTTGGATTATAGACTGAAGCTCCACAAACCATGTAAGCAACGATCATGGATCCTTCGTAGAGTACCATCAGTTGCTAAATCAAATCAAGTAGCTTTATGTTGGCAACAACATGAGGATTGAGGTGAAAGGCATATGAACTTGCAAGATGATCTTGCAAGGTGGCAAAACCTTAATTCTCTATGATGTTTTACATGTACCGGACATCCAATGGAACTTAATGTTTTATTGCTTGCCTTTTAAAATTTAGGTTTGTAATTAATTTTCATGCTGACATTACGTACAATTCAACCTTTCATGGTTGTGTTTTTCTTTCAAAAAAGTCCTTTATTATTGATATTGTTGACAAAGTTTAATTTCATGATTGCTTTACCACTTCTTTCAATAACATTTATATGAATATCTGACATGCTAGATTAGGACATATTAATCAGAATAGAACAATTAAACTAACTAAAGAAGGAATGCTAGGTCCAACAACAAACATGGAAATGTCCTTGTGTGAAAATTGTTTAGCTGGTAAAGCAATGAGAAAACTTTTCGATAAAGGTGTTAGGGCTAAAAATCCGTTGCAATTAATCCATTCTGATATAAATAGTCTTATGAGTATGAGGGAAAAACATGAAGCTTGGTATTTTATTACTTTTATTGATGATTTTTCACATTTTGGTCATGTCTATTTGATATCACAAAAGTCTAAAGCTCTTGAGTGCTTTAGATTATACATTAATAAGCTTGAAAATCAAATGGACAGTAAAATTAAAGCATTGCGAACTGACCGAGGACGTGCATACTTGTCTGATTAATTTAAAGAACTCTGTAAAGAAAAAGAAATAATTAGACAACTAACTATTTCTGGAACTCCACAACAAAATGGAGTTGTTAAAAGAAGAAATAGGACTCTTCTAAACATGGTTAGGTCAATGAAGGTACAAGCACATCTTCCAATCTCATATTGGGGGAACGCTTTGTTAACTGCAGCCTTTATATTTAATCGTGTGCCCTCAAAATCAGTTACTTCCACATCCTATAAGTTATGGACAAAGCGTAAACTAAATTTAAATATCCTAAAACCATCGGAGTCAGCTACATATGTCCATAATGATTTCCATGAATATAAAAAATTAGGTCTAAGAGAGAAGAAATGTATCTTTATAAGATACTTTGAGCAATCAAAGGATTATGTTTTCATTAGTGAAAATAATGATAGAACTATAATTGAAATTAAATCTGAGAATATCACCTTTTTAGAAAATGAGTTTTCTAATAAGGAAGAAGGTGATCGAACTGTATCTCTTTACAAGACACGAGAGCAACATAATATAGAACAAAGAGATAGGTTTAAATCATTGCAAAATGTTGATCTAAGTGGGAGCTCTAAAAGGTTTGCTAGAAGACCCAAAAAGAATCAAAATTCATAAGAGACCCCCTTCAGAAAAGTAATAGAGAGAGTGTGCTAAAAAGACACTTTTAAATTGAGGGTGAAGCATTGATGTAACTCCTCAAGATGATGATGAGTCACATTTTGTAAATGAATCTTTATGTAGACCTACTAAGGATAAATGGAAGAAAACAATGGATGAAGAAATGGATTCTATGAGAACTAACCAAGTATGAAAATTAGTTGATTTACGATGTGGCTAAAAGGCTATTAGAAACAAGTGAGTTCTCAAAATCAAAAGAAAAGTTGATGGATCAATTGATAAATACAAGGCTTGCTTAGTAGTGAAGGGGTATGCACAACAAGAGAGAATAGATTATGAGGATACATTTTTTCCTATTGTATGCTTCAATTCTATCAGACTGATTCTGGAAATAATAAATAGTCTAGAATTAGAGTTGCACCAAATGGATGTAAAAATTGTTTTTCGAAACGGTGGTTTGGATAAAGAAATTTATATGCAACAACCATTAGGTTTCCTTGAAAAAGAAAAAGAAGATAAAGTATATAAATTAAATAGATCAATTTATGGACTAAAACAATCATCCAGATAGTGGTATTTGAGGTTTCACAGAGTAATAACCTTATATGACTTTCAAATGATTAAGGAAGACCCAAGAACTTTGTGATATTATCTCTTTATGTGGATGATATTCTACTAGCTAGAAATAGGATTTGATAATCACTATTAAAAAATGGCTTTCATCAAATTTTGAAATGAAAGACATGGGTGAAGCAAAATACATTCTTGGAGTTAAAATCCAAAGAAATCGCTCTAAGATACTCCTTTCTCTTTCATAAGAGAATTATATAAGGAAAATTCTTGAGTGTTTTAATATGAAAGACTGTAAACACATGGATACTCCAGTAGCTTCAAGTGTGAAGCTTAGTCTTGATATGAGTCCTAAAACTAAGATAGCCAAAAAGAAGATGGAAATGGTTCCATATGCTAGTACAGTTGGAAGTTTGATGTACACAATGATGAGCACAACATCAGATGTCTACTATGCTATAGGACTTGTGAGTCACTTCTAATCCAATCCCAATGAAGGACATTGGAAGGCTGTAAAATGGATCTTAAGATATTTAAAGGGTACCGTTGACTATGCAATGTATTACCAAAGGAGTGATCTATACCTGACAGGATACTCTGACACTGATTTAAGCGGAGATGAAGATGAACAAAGATCGACTTTAAGCTATACTTTCTTGCGAAATAATGGGGCCATTTGTTAGAGCAGCAAGAAACAAATATGCATTTTACTACATTCTATAGAAGTAGAGTTTGTTGCATGTACTGCAGTAGTACAAGAGGCCATATGGCTAAAGAGATTTTTGAAACATCTTGGATTTGGAAATGAAAGTACAAATCCAGTGTTAATTCATTGTGATAATACTGCAACCATAGCCTACACCAAAGATCCTAAGTACCACAGCAAAACTAAATATATAAACATCAAGTACAACTCTATAAGAGATTATATAGCACAAAAGGTTATCATTATTCAATACATGTCCACAAAATATATGATAGTAGATCCCTTAACAAAACCCATAGCCAAGGAGATATTTGAGAAACATGTAAGGGCTCTTGGCATGTCTAGATTGTAAAAAAGATAGACTTGATGTAATATTTTAGTTATATTAATGAGAATTTTCATTACTTTCATATGTGTGCGCTCGAGAATATACAATGTCTAGTATGTCGTACAGGTTGATGTGGTTGACTCTCTCACACGAGTAACTACCTTTGACATTTAAATCAAAGTTGAGACATTTGTATTCCCTAGTAAGGCAATAGAAGTGTTGACATGGTAGAGAAGAAACATAAATCATATGTTGCCTTGATCAAAGAGTAAGTCAAGATGAGATTTATAAGTATACTTGGATCGAGTCATGGATTCCCATATCCATGATGCCTGTAGCAAAATAATAAATTCTTCTAAATTGACGTCATGCGAGATCAATGGAATAGAAGAATTTTGGTTTAGATACAATGAGTATATGAACTTAAGTTTGTTTGGTGTTAATAATAAATGAAAACAACATATGTTCCTACAAGTAAGAGTAACACCATAACGTGTATTTCATACCACATGTGCTTAAGAATCACAATAGGAAGCAAGTTAATCCCTTCATTACTGTGTGAATCCTAGAAAAGAAAAATCCTTTCAATAATGTCCTTTGACTTTGATATTATCATGCAGATATGTCATAGTGTCTGCTACTTCAACATACATCCTATGGTCATGATTGATGTGACCTAAACGTATCATGTTAGGAAAGCGATTGTCTCCTATCAAAGTAGTATATGGGTGAAAGGAAGATTACCTTAAATATACACACCCATGCTCATATTCAAGACATGTCTCTTATGAAATGATTTGTTGATTCATAAGTGTGGATGCTATGTATATAAGAGAGACTATCTGAGTCTTAAACTAACTCAAGAGGGATCAAATTAGTCATAATAAGAAAAGTGTATATTGCTAAATTTAGGACATTAAGGCACAAATTCAATAAAGAATAAATTCAACTATAAAATTATTTATACTGGCCCTTAATAGGATTCCCAGTACGAACACTCGAAATGAAGATGTCAAGCCTATGCAATCATGACAAAGCACCTCATGTGAAAGAAGATAGATAAAGACCTATGATATCTTACCTACCAAGTATGAGTAGGAGATATTAGGTTATCCACCCTTGATGGATTGGTCTAGTATATAAGCCTATGGGGTTTTACCACGAATATGAAAAAGTTTGGGTTCTTAAGCATAATATTTCTTAGGCCTTTTGTAACATCCTAAAAATTTTAAGACTCAAATTTTTTAAAAAAATAAATAAAAAATAAAATAAAATATCTATAATTAAATTAAAATTTAGAATAATTTAATAGAGGCCCAGAGTTTGAATTTTACTAAGCAAAAGTTTGGTTTTATTTGATTTTTAACTATGAGAAAAATTACCAAAGTTGACCCGGGCTTTTGTGCAATAATAAAAAATGTTGGGCCCTTTCTTGTAATTTTCCCCAAAATTTTTACCAGCATTTTAAAGAGCAAACAGATGCAGAAAACGCAGAAAATGAACAAGGGAAGGAAACGCACAAATGGGAGAGTGAGAGAGAGAGAGAGGAAGAAGAAAGGAGAAAGAGAGGGAGTTAGGCTCGGGGGGGTGTGAGACTTAATGGTACCAGGTTCAGCCCCAACTTCGTTATGTAGGAAAGGTTTTTTATGTAACAGTCACACCCCCCCGAGCCCACTGCTGCGAGTGGTGGACTGGGCCGTGCCACCTCACGGCAACCAAGCCGGCTTTCCCCATGGTAGTTCATGGGTTATTCCCCGCACCCACTACGCTCAGGGAGCCTTCCCAGGTTCGATCCTCTAACCTCTCCTACATAGCAAAGTTGAGGCTGAACCTGGTACGCCTTTTATGTAACAGTCACACCCCCCCGAGCCCACTGCTGCGAGTGGTAGACTAGTACCAGGTTCAGCCCCAACTTCGCTATGTAGGAGAGGTTGCGGGATCGAACCTGGGAAGGCTCCCTTAGCGCAGTGGGTGTGGGGAATAACCCATGAACTACCATGGGGAAAGCCGGCTTGGTTGCCGTGAGGTGGCACGGCCCAGTCCACCACTCGCAGCAGTGGGCTCGGGGGGGTGTGACTGTTATATAAAAGGCGCCTTTTATGTAACAGTCACACCCCCCGAGCCCACTGCTGCGAGTGGTGGACTGGGCCGTAACCACCTCACGGCAACCTAGCCGGCTTTCCTCCTGGTAGTTCAGGAGTTATTCCCCGCACCCACTGCGCTAAGGGAGCCTTCCCAGGTTCGATCCCGCAACCTCTCCTACATAGCGAAGTTGGGGCTGAACCTGGTACCATTGAGTCGGGTGTGACTGTTACACCTTTGTATGTAAATAACCCCATGATTCAATTTAGAGATTGGAGGGAATAGTTTTTTGCCCACGTCCGAAACCAATGTAAAATAGGGGGATTAGTTTTTTTACAATGGTATCGGTTTTCTATCATATTCTCTCCGGTATTGTATTCTTTCTCTGGCCAGTGTATTTGCTGTGAGACCACGAACTGAGTTTGGTTTGTAACTTCATTTCCACATATGGTATATCACTCGGCAACATATAACAAGTATGCTTTCCTTCTCAAAATCTTATTCAATAATATTGGATGATGTTTGTTATGTTCCTCAGGTCCCTATAATTTCAATGTTTCCAGTCTCTATAAGAACTGAAAATATTAGGAAAAAACTATATGACTAAAAAAAATCCAATAAAATTATTGAAATTAATGATTATGTTTTCTCTATCTTTTTTTCATATATATTGTGAATATAGGTTGCCTTTTTTTGCCTATTTGTATTCATATATTATAGTGCAAACTTTTCAACAGAACACTAACATTATTAAAAAAAATATAAACACAAAAAATATGATTTAATTTGCTGGACTCGTTATATTAAAGTTTCTTGAATAAAAAATTACTACAATGATCCAATGATATGGGTCAATGCAAAATATTCCACATCATATCCAAAAACTATCATTTGAATAACTTGATAACATCATGATGTGTTTGGTTTGGTTTCGGGATGTGATGAAATCTGCACCATGGTTCACATTTAAAGGTTTATTTTATATGTTTATTTTACATTTTTATCTTTATTTTTAATATTATATTTACCAAAATAAAAATTTATAGAAATTGTAAAAAAATTTAATATTAAATCTAAACTATTTAGAATATCTAGATAGTCAATTTATAAAAAATTATTAAATTAATTAATATTAAATTAAACCATTTAAATTACATTTGTATTGTTAGATTAGTAATGGTGATAAAGTAGAGATATTAAAAATTTTATAATTTTTATTTTAATAAATGTAAAATAAAAATATAAAATGAACCTTTACATTTGAGCCATAGTACAGATTTCATCACATCCCCAAACCAAACCAAGCTCATCATGATGTTATCAAATTATTCAAATGATAGTTTTTGGATATGATGTGGCATATTTTGCATTGACCCATGTCATTGGATCATTGTAGTAATTTTTTATTCAAAACAGTTTAATATAACGGGTCCAGCAAATCAAATCATTTTTTTATAATTTTTTTTAATAATGTTAGTGTTCTGTTGAAAAGTTTGCACTATAATATATGAAAAGGTGAAAAAAGGCAACCTATCTAACAATATAAATTTTATTTAAATGATTCAATTTAATATTAAATTTTTTTTATAATTTTTATAAATTGACTATATATATATATATAGATATACCCTAAAGAGTTTATATTTAATGTTTATTTTGTTTTTACAATTTCTAAAAAAATTTATTTTGATAAATATAATATTAAAAATAAAGATAATCTCCATACTATCATTTTCAAAAAAAATGTTTTTTTTGGAAAAAACTGTGATTAAAAGTATAGACTTTTTAGTGTATATCTAAATAGTTAATTTGTAAAAAAGGATTAAAATATATTTTTGCCCTTGTATCTTTCTTTGAGGAGCACTAAGCATTCTGTACTAATAAATAAAATATTTTTTATCCTAAACTATTTTTCAGAGTAGCAAAGATCTCCATCCATTAATGGATCACAAGGGAGATTTTCACTTCTCTCAAAAACAGTTTAGGAGGAAAAATACTCTACTTACTAGTACAAAGTATCTAGCACTTTTTGAAGGAAAATACAAAAATAAAAAATATTATTATTATTATTATTATTATTATTTTACCAAAATAAAATAAACAATTACAGAGATAGCACAAGCATCACCATCGGCATCCGGTAAGCAAGCGCGGGAACTGAGTTCGGTGATGATCATCCAGTGAGTATGGTGGAAATGCCACTGCATTAACAGTGCTGCGGCTATATGTACAATCTTAGTTCATGTCTACTCCATGAAAACGCGTGGATCCTTGAGTACCGACAATGGAGCAATGGAATATAGTCGATCCCAGTTGAGTGTAATATGTAAATAAACAATTAAAATATTACTAATACATCATATGACATTTTTAGCATAGTTTCATACATTTAATAAGAAGTAATTAAATTAATTACGCGCAAAGTGAAAGAAAACAAGATTGAGAATCTGCAACAAGCCAATAACCATTTGACCCGCGCAACTTGTAAGTAATGGAATAAAAGTAATTAATCGGGCAGTGAATACAGGAGCCGGGTCATGTAATAATCATGGCAGACAAAATGTTTTTTTTTTTTGGGCCAAAAATGACAGACAAAATGGTTGGAACGTTAGTATTACTATGACATGACAAAAATCTGATTATTCATTTAATCTTGATTTTTTCATGGTATTAGAGCCATTAAGTGGTTGGAGGATGCTTCTCCCAATGTTTGGTATCATATATAATGGTAAATCTATTAAAAATAGAGAAATTATATATAAGTTTTATGGAATAAATTTATTACAAATTAATCCCGCAAAATTTGGAAACCATAGCCAGGTCTCTTGAGACTTAAATGTAATTTAAAATTAAACTATAAAGACAATAATATATATATTAAACATATATTACATTAATTAAATAATTAATTTATAACTATTTTATCAACAATTTATAATTATAATTTTACTTTTATAACTATAACTTCATATATTCAATAATTAAACAATCATGTGTTACTAATAAAGTTTAATGTTAAATTATAACTTCACTTTTTTAATAGTTAGTTAATCTTAACTATTAAAAAACTGAAGTTACAGTTTTAAAAAGTTAAAGTTATAATTATAAATTATTAATGATGTAGTTGTAAATTATTTAATTGATATAATGTATATATGTTTAATAAGGGTATTATTATCTTTTTATCCAAATCTCAAATTACATTTAAGTCTCAAGGAACCTAGTTGTGGTTTTTGAATTTTGTGAGACTTATTTGTAAATAAGTGTATTCCATAGGATTTATATGTAATTTTTTCTTAAAAATATATCCCTAATTATTATGTAAATCTATCTAATCATAACTCTGAGACTTTCATGTGCTTCAATTATAACGGTATTGTATTTGGGAGAATTTCATTTAAGGACTTGGGAAGAAACATATTTTCTAATGGGTCCCAAAAAATTTTAAGATATCATTTCAGTTATCAGGGATTAAATTAAAAATAAATTGAATGTAGAAAAAACAAAAATACCCTCAATTCAAATATTAAAAAAAAACCACCAGCCACTGTTGCCGGAGCACCACCACAAGTAATTGAAGCCTCGTCGGCAACGACAATTGTTGGACCTCCTTCACCGGAGCTTTAGCCACCTGGTAGACCACCTCCAGTAGTTGCTAGAGAATTATGGAGAATTAAATTCTCCAAAGGTGACTAAGGTAGGTGTAGAACCCTTGACCTATCCACTCAACCCATTCAATCATATAATGCATGAAATTATATATATATATATATATATATAAACCTTGTTTCCAAACTACTTGATTATTATGTTATTTATTAATCATGTAAGTTTACTTGTTAATACCTTAACAAGTCTTGTTAATCACTTAACTTTCCTTGTTAACCCTATAATTCCCACAACAGAATTAAATTACTTATTAATTGTATAATTATACTTGTTAATACTTTAATAGGACTTGTCAATATCTTAAGTTTCCTTGTTAAGTTTATGACTCCCATAACAAAACTACATTACTTGTTAATTGTGTAACTACACTTGTTAATACTTTAACAAAACTTATTAATTACTTAATGTACTTGTTAAGTCCATGACTCCTTCAACTGAATTGCATTACTTGTTAATTATATAACTTTACTTATTAATTGCATAGCTTGACTTGTTAATTATGCAACTTTACTATATTAGCTTCTACGTTTCACTTTAAGTCATAATTCAAGTTGCTCATCAACTGGGTTCCAAATCTTATTCTTATATCACACATGACCTATTTAACCCCTTACAAACTCATTTGAACCCTTATTATGACTTAAAGTTTAAATTTCTACATTTTGTTCACCATGATTAGCATTTCAAACTTATAAATCTCTTATGTAATTGATGGTGGCTTAATTAATCTCCATAATTCTTACTTACACTTCTTTTATAATAGTTTCATCAAATGCACCTCATTGATACTCATGTAAAGTCATTAAGAAATATTTTACCTTCAATTGATGAAAATCAACCAATTGATCCATCAAAGACATCTCACTAATAAGACTTACTACCATGATATTCAGGCATATAAGAACACTTAGAATTAAGATCAAGCAATGCATAAATCTTGTGAGAACAAAATATAGTAACACTTATGACTACTATATTATATGATCGAGTTTCTTATTGAGCCAATCTAAATACCCGCATGTGAAATATAACCATGAATTCTAAATCTCTCTCTTGAAGTACCTTTTCTTGCCATTTAGATGTTGCCCTAATAATTCAAACCAATAAGTATAGAACTCGAAGAAGTCCACATTAACAAAAGGTTCAAGTTACCTGATTTAAGGGCAATCCTTTATATGATGTCTATTAATAATAATAACAACCACAGGTAACTTTATTATATTATATTACCTAGAGTATAACAAATGCATAAGAATATTTACTGAGAACAAATCCACTACTCTAATTGCTAGTTGTAATAAGTAAGAGCAAATTTAGGGTCAGTAACTCACTAAAATTTCTTACACCCTGTGACCTCACATCTCTTTTCTCCTTGGGGTACTATCTTATTTTATTTCACATTCAATTACATACACACTTACTATAATGGGATAAGAAGCAAACTAATTGATTTATAAATATGTTCTTCTAAATTCAAAATAAGGTAATTCCTTCACAAACCTTTAGCTTCTTTCTTTTTTTTTTCCCATCTTTGAGTAGATGTTGTATTTCTATCATGAATATGAAGAGAGATCTTTCTATACTTGAGATAAAGCTTCTATTAAAAGCCTTAGAGTTCTATTACTTCCGTCATGCCCTTACAACACTTGTAATCTTGGGGGCACCTTCTCTCTAAAATAAAAACACAAAAATTATTAAACTCAACAAGATTTATAACCTATAGAAGAACATGAACTTCAAAAACAAGGACATCTCACTAGATTGAGTACAAGTTCCGTCAGAAACTCTTTTGTTACATTCCATGAGGGTAAATAATTTTGGAATTTATAGGTTATCAAGAACCATACAACTCATAAAATTATTAAAAAGAATTCAAATAATGATATAATCAAGAAAAAATTTTTGTAAATGAATAATATAAAACAATAAATTTTTAAATCCAATCTAGGAGGGAACTTACCATATAAAATCATATACGATAAAACAACAATTCCTTTAATAGAATAAATTTAAAAATGATAAGTTTCTAAAAATTTACTTTGTAGTGGGACTATATCAGAATGAATAACAAGTATGGACACACAATCTACAAGAGTAAACAACTAACAAACATGGACACACAGTCCATGAGGGTATGTCACCAACAAGCGTGACTCGAAGCCACAAAAACAAGCGTGAGTATAAAGCCCACAAAATCAAGCATAGGCACAAGGCCCACAAAAACAAGCGCGAGTACTATACTCATGAATAACCATTTCTCTATCTCACATGCATTGGCCATCGCACAGAGCTAGCAACTCTTAAGTACCCTGCTAGTTAAGCATACCATTGCTGCTAAGGGCTAATAAAACTGTCATTAGCATTCAGTATTCTAAACTTAGTTCCCCAAATTAAATCAAGCATGTATGAAGTTGAAACATTCATTTAAGGCTATTTCTTTCAAAATATAATTTCAGCTATCAATTTTTTTTTTTTCAATTTTTCTCCATGCATGAATCATTGTGTTAACCACTATCATATAAATTATAAAATTTAAATAATAGAAATACTTAAAATAAATAATTAGTTAATGATGCACTGGATCTAAATATTCCTTAACAAAAGCATAATTATTAATGAAAATAAAGCATATTCTATAATGAACCAATTAATATAAAAGTGAAGAATTGTATAAATTATAAAAATAGAATTGTATAAATTTTGATTAGTAATAACCCATCAATATTCAGTATCAGCTACACTATCTAAGATCAAAATTATTTTTAGTGAATAACATCCCAATAATAAATCCAAAAGGAAATAGATGAATATTTTCTAATAATTATAACAAATTAAAAAGAGCCACTAAATTAGAGAATTTAAATATCTTGACAACTTCCCAAATGTTAAATGTAAGGTCTTTCTTACTTAACTACATTGAACTCCATAATCAAGGTAATCAAGGATTAACACTGAGAGGATTACCAAAGTTGTAAAATTACATAAATAAGAAGAATTCTCAAATAATTTACAATGGGATCCCTAAGCTTCAAGTTTCAATCTCTGCCACACACTCAAAATGTTTAAATCAGAGTTTAAAAACAATGTGAAAGTTTGGAAATCAAATGAGACCCAAAACAATGAGTTTCAAAACTCAAAATAGTATTTTGTACAAAAAACATCCCATGTGTCATGGCTTATGACACATGTACCGCGGCTCACTCACCTCTGTGCCATGCACCACAGCACATTGCATGAATGTCATTTGATAGCAGTAAGAGCAAACTTTTGACAGGTTCTAAATCTCCGCCCAACGTTCGATTGAGGTGGTTTTGGTGTTTACACAAAGCTTTCTCCTAACTCTAGCTAATGGCATAGATTTCACGCTCAAATTCATTTTCTATAAAAAGTTAGATACTAAAACCCATTTTATCACTTTCTCATTAAAATTTCACATCAATGGTGTTTTAACTCAACCATAAGTGTCAAAAGCCTACACCGACCATCTAATCACACTTAATGGACTCTAGCAAACCCGTGCAATGTATCATACACAACCAAAAACACATAAATTTCAAAATTACCACTCAACCCTAAATTTCATAAAACACAAGGGGGGAAAATTCATGCACAAAACCATCATTTTCATTTCAAATCATTTAAAATACACATGTTCCTACTTGCACAAGTATTTTGGCCCTAACCACGGGTTTACAACCAAAACTCACCAACTCGGAGCACAAAATACATAAGTTGTACACTATAATAATACCAGTAGTACAAAATAATGACATGTGATCCTAGTTGGCAATTATACAACATTAACACACAAAAATAGAGTAAAGAGGAATGAAAGTAGGATTTCACCACAATTCTATGGCTCGAAATGTTTTTCCCAAACTCGATCCAATGAGCTAAGCCCTAAAAATATTAAGAATTAAGGATTAAGTACAACCATTCAGTAACTAAGTTTCACCTAATATATACAGTTGCATGTCAATTATAAACAGATGTAAATAAGCAAAAATACATAAACACAATACATATGATGGGTTTGGCCATAGTTCACAATACTAACAACTATGTGACCGGGCCCAAGGCATATATTCATATCTCCAACATGTTAATGCACATCTTGGGTTGCAATAATACCAACTATATGCCCCTAACAATTACTGGACCACAATACTAACAACCATATGGCTAGATTTAAATACATGATCAAATGTTAACCTTATACCCTCCTGTTACCTTTAACATGAAATCGGTGGCTATCACATGGCTATATCCTTCACGGACTAACTCAACCTTCCACTTGTGAGGAGTTATCAAGCCAGGGTTAACTCACTAACTTATGTAATCCAGTTTCCCTCAATACTATTAACCATAGGGTGTCGTACCCCTAACTTAACCTCCTCATGAATTGGTAGAGACTAGTTAGGTTCGAGTCCCTTACAAAACAAGTGGACAGTCTCAAATCAACTATGAGATAAGGGCTACCTCCTGATTCCAATGGTGACTGTCAATACCATGTGGATTTAACCTACTTCTCCTCTCCTTAGGTGAACTCCCGCTAATAATCATGTTATGTGCATTCAACTCAAACATATCATGTCATATGACTCACATACTCCTACTCAATTACCCAAAATACTCTATATTACAAATCACAATTTTTACTCACAATAACATGCCAAGATAAATTCATAAATCATAATTGGATGACATGTAAGAGATTTTCATTTATTAAACCATTCATAAGTTCATCATTTGCCTAAAATTGCATCTATAATTCAAAATATAAATCATGATTCAAAACAACCCATTTTCAACTAATAACAAATTAATATTCAACTATATAAAGTTAGGTTTTTTTTTATTACCTCAAACCTTTGAGAGATCAAAGATTCACCCCTTACATAAAAAACTTCCAAAGTTTATCACAAGCTTGAATGGTGCCACAATAATTCATATTACAAACACAATACAAGGATATCATCATTATCCTATTTTGTGAGTTTTCTAACATTAATCTTCACACACTCTATTCTATAAATCTATAAATTTGCTACCCATTCATACCCAATAGATTCAATAGGTTTCATTAATACACATTATCATTAATAGATCTTCAAACCACCATTAAGGGATATCAAACTCTCCCAACTATTTCATTAATGGCAATTTTTGCATATTAATGGCTCTACCCAATAAACTCTTGATAAAATCATCAAGGTAGAGTTTATCTACCACAAACAACTACCATTATATTAATTTATCTAATGAAATTGGACCTATAACTCCTATAAACTGAAAATCACCATTAATACTTGAACCCTAACTCAAATCTCTATAAATGAGGGAGAGAAGGGAAGAATGAAGCTTATCACCCTTACCTTATGTGTTAGGAAGCTTAAAATTGCCTTCACAGGTCCCAATGTGCATGCCTTAATAGAGCTTCAGATGTGCTCTTCATTTTCTCTTCTCCCCCTTTTTGTTCTTCACACGCAGAGATGAACTGATTAAATCAAATTTTTAGCCGTGCGTCGTGACACACGATACCCTTCATCATGTTGCATGGCATAGAGAGGCTTGTTGTATTTAAATCTGCCGTTATGCGTTGCGGTGGATTGACCACATGCTGCGGCATGTGACACAAAGGGCTTCACCTTACTTTTTCTTCCTCTTTGCTTGCCTGAGTGGCCCACCATTGACCCAGACCCACTTTTGAGGCTACAATCACAATTAATTTCACCAATTACCCCCCTTTAGCCACACACCTCAATTCACTAATCATGCTCATTAAGCTAATAAATCATGATTAAATTTTCTTGAATGTTACATTGAACCATTAATTTTTTTAATAAATAAATAATTTATCACTTGGCTTTAATAAATCAAGTAAATTAAATAATTAAATATTAATAGAAACATTTACTAATTAAAAACAAAAAAGTTTATTTTTCACAAACCCAATGAAAATAATTTATTTTTTTATGAGAACTTTATAGAATAGATCACAAACATGGACACACAGTCCATGGAGTAGTTAACCAAACGTGGTTGGACATTAACTCAATAACTTAAACCAAATATCTGACCATTCTGTCATGCCTTAAAAATTTGATGTGACCGATATGGGATATGAACATAAACACATATCCTTTAAGCCTTACTCAAGGAAACTCTAATTTAATATTTTAATGCATTAGAAATGGAAATAAAAATCACTGCGACATTTTTTTATTAGAAGAATAATCCCAAATTTTCTATAAAAGTTTCAACAGAACTTTCTCTATAATTAGGACCTCTCGAGATCACTACAACCACCATTTACAGAACCAAATCAATAATACGGAGCTTTGCTCCATCACAACACCCAAATAGTACAGATTACATATCAGGATCTTATCTATAGTCGTGGAGTATAAAATAATGCCTAATTAAATATTTACATAAAAAAGGAAGATATTCTTAAAAGATCCTCTAGTCAATTCAACAATGAGCCTCTCAATGATCCTTAAAAGGTGCATGATGATTATATTGTCTGAGACCAAAAATATTTTTTTTAGTGAATAACATCCCAATAATGAAATTAAAAGATTCAAGATAAATAAATTCATCAAGTAAATTGGTGTACAATTTAAAAAGAGAACGTCAATAAAATATAATAAATGAATTTGGAGATTAAGATATTCCATATAGCTTAAAAAAATTATTGAACTAGCAAAATTTACAATGACAAAACCTTAAAACTTGATCTTGTAAAACAAAAAAAAATTAAGAAAGTAAATAAAAATAGTAACATTCACTGTTTAAAATCATTAAAGTGTATATATTCACAAATCAATTAAATCGGAGGGCTTGCAGAACAAATAATAAATGTGGACACACAGTCCATAAAGATAAATAACCTAATGTAGCTTACACCATGAAAATAAACATAGACATACAGTCTGCGAGAATAAGTGATCAAATGCAGCCGAAGCCACAAAATAAATGTGAACACACAGTCCATGAGAATAATACTAACCAAACATAGTCAACTTAATAAAAAATTCATCTTCTATCAACTTAGATAAACTTGAAATTTCCTCTTCTTTCAGCAATCAACATTCAATACCCAATAATAATAATAATAATAATAATAATAATAATAATAATAATAATAATAATAATAATAGTTTCTCATACCCAGATGGCATTAATGAAATAGGGTCAGTTACCAATAAGCATGGCTTAAAGCCACAAAAACAAGCACGAGCATAAAGCCCACAAAATCAAGTGTAGGCATAAGGCCCATGAAAACAAGCGTGAATACTATGCTCACGAATAACCATCTCTCCATTTCACGTGCGTTGGCCATCACACAAGGTTAGCACCTCTTAAGCATTTTGCTAGCTAGACGTACCATGATATGCCGAGGGCTAATGAAACTGATATTAACATCTAGCGTTTTGAACTTAATCCCCTAATTAAATCAAACGTGCATGGAGTTGAAACATTCATTTAAAGCTATTTTTTTTCAAAATATAACTTTAGTTATCAAATTTTCTTTTCAATTTTTCTCCATGCATGAATCACTATTAACCATTGTCATATAAATTATAAAATTTAAATAACAAAAATGCTTATAATAAATAATCAGTCAATGATGCGCTGGATCTAAATGTTTCTTGACAATAGCATAATTATTAATGAAAATAAAGCAAATTATGTAATGGACCAATTAATATAAAAGTAAGGTAAGTAAGAAGAACTGTATAAATCATAAAAAAAATATTTATACAACTTATAAAAGAATAATATAGAAATTTAATAAAGAAATTTTATAAACACTTTATAAGAAATTATTTGGAACACTACCCACTTATCTGAGAGATTTTCCAATTAAGTTAACAAAGCTTTTGAAGAATAATGCAGTGCAATTGAGAGTGATTCCTTTAATTTCTAGACTTATGAGATAAAAAAATTATAAATAAATTCTTGATTAAGGCTTAAAAGATGTGTGAAATAATTCACACCTCATGTCAATCATGCTTTATTTTTAAGGTGTGATACAAAGTTTTTAAAAATAAAAAATGAAAACAGAAACCAAACATGCCCTAAAAATGTGTGTTCCGAGAGAGTAATACGTGTGCTTATTGGCTAGCTAAACATAGTATTAGTCAAAAGAACTCTTATAAATTTTGATGGAGCCTCCTCCTGAGTTCCTTCTGTGGCTCTCTCGAGATATGATGGGCAAGGTCCCATCTTGCTCTAGTTGATAAAGTTTTTTTAGGGCTTTGTTATGTTTTCCAATAAAAAAAATTTACTCCATCTGTTTAAAAATGTAAGGTATTTTTTGAGAAGTTGAATGTTTAAAAATGTTAGACATTTTTAGTCTTTTGAGGTGTAATCATTGCCTTTTTTTTTCAAAAGTGCCCCTATTGATAGATGACTTTATATTTATTATGGGGCATTTAATAGGGGTAAATATGATAAGATAGAATTAGTTTAAAAGTAGGTAGCTACTTTATTAGGGTGAGATTTAATTAAAAATACCTTATATTTTTGAATGGAGGGAGTGTATATTAAGTTTAAGCATAATTTTTATACTTTTTCTTTTTTGGTTTTGTATTTTAATTTTAAGTTACATGTTTGACTTTATCATTTATAAATGTAAACGAGTATTATAACTTAAATAAAAATATTTCAATTTTATTATCAATAAATACCAAAGTATAAACATTTATAAGTAACATTAGTTAAATTTCACTATAAATTATCTTTGATAATATTAATTAATTAAAGTAATGAGAAATTTTTAGTATTTAATTACCAAGAAAACATGTGGCCTTTTAATTTGATCAGTTTAGTAATTATAATTTTTAAGTAATAATAACTTTAACATTTAACAAGGATAATGTTTAATAAAAATAATTGTAGATTTTAGAAATTTAAATGAATAATTAGCAATAATAAGTCATAATATAATTCATTATATTATTAACTATTGAATAGTAATTAATAATATAGTCTAATGTAATATCCTGCTCCTTCTAACACATGATTAACTCCAAATTTCAAGTAATAAAGAGATTTGATTAAGAGAATTAACATAATACTAAATTACAAGTGGTAGAAAAGTTGGGACCCTAAGTTTACAAAACTAAAACAATTTTCAAAGTCTTCCATTAGACAAATCAGAATTCATAATTGTGCAGAAGCATGAGATCATTTCAAAACATGAGTATATTGCACAAGAATTTGAGAACAAGACAATTCTGTAAAATTTTGGGGCATGCGTCGTAGCTCGTCGAACATGCGCCGTGGCATGTTCGCCTATGTGCCATGCGTTGTGGCTCATGGCACCCTGCGTCATGGCATAATTGCACAAGTTTTGACAATAAATTCTGCTATCCATTTGACAGCTTTTGGGGCAACTTTCGACATGCTCCAATTCTCTGTCTGACGTCCTATTGATGCGACTAGATGTCTACGAAAAGCTCTTTCTAAGATCTAACTAATGGCTTTAGTTTCATATGCAAAATATTACTCAATCAAAATTTGGACACACATTTCAAAACTTATACTTTTTCAACAATTTTTGCAAAACCAAATGTCCAATCTATTTACCAAAAGTCAATAGCCATTGTCATCAATTTGACCACATGCAAAACATTAAAACTAACTCGGAAATGACACCATATCACATAATACTTATAGATCAGAATTTCACTACTTAACCCTTTAATCTTAAAAACATACGAGGGGGAGTTTAAGCACATTTTATCTAATAATCCATAATATGCTCCATTCTTACTTGAAACAGTACTTTGACCCTATCACAAATATTATATTTTATAAGCTCCATTCCTAGGGCTCAAAATATACTTACAGTTCACAAAACCCATAATACAAGTAAGGATTAAATGAACTATCCCTAGTGGGCAATTGAAATTATCAAATACTCATAATGGTTCCAAAAATAAGAGGCATACTAAAAAGGATCGCAATCCTAAGCCTCTGAGTGCTTTCCTCTTTTCGATTCTCTTGAGCTATTCTTTGTAATATTGAAGACAGTAAGGTGAATACCATCACTCAGTAACCAAGGTCCAACTAATTCATACTAATACATGTCAATTAGTTTAAAATGCAAGTTGCAACTAAAATCAATTCTTCAAACTATATAGAATGTTGAAGAGTATAATTCACATTTCTAAGCATAATAGCACATATTGAGGAAATAATGCTTTTTAACAATTTTCATATCAAAGATAGTATGTCATATGATTCATTGACATATACTCAAAAGTGATTAAGACTTAACTCATGATTATTATCGTTAGGGTCACAATACAAACAACCATATGCCCTTACTTACTATATGCCTGATCACACCTCCCTTATATTCTCCTTATTCCTTTGACATAAAACCGTGGGCTATACATAATGGGATAGTCTATAATCCACAACTTTTCTGGCCTAAACACTTATGAGGGAATTACTTGGCTAAGGCTCACCTAACTTACTTATGGAACATGGTTTTCCTCATTTTCGCACACTATAGGGTGTCATATTCTCTAAACTGGCTTCCACGTTGAACCAGTGGATAGTTAACTAGGTTTAAGTCCCTCATTAAACTAGTGGGACAATTGCTCATTGAACAAGTGGAACATTATGAATATAATCAATCTGGGAAAGCCATCACTCGAATGGGAGCCCTACTATATGGATTTTATTTTCTACTCTTCTTCCTAGACGAACTCCTGCCTCTCAGATCATGCAATACATATTCATGCAAAATTCAAATTTAACATAATTCATAGCACTTCACATAACCAATTTCATTAAACTTCACTATTTTACAAATCATTGAACTCCTTAAACATATTTTCATTGAACTCCAAATTAAACAAGTCATTAAACTCTGATTTAAACAAGTCATTGAATTTCAACTCAACAAATCATTGAACTGCAATTCAAACAAGTAATTGAACTCTAAATTTCAAAATTATTATACCTTACATATTCACAATCATTGAACTTTATAAATCTCAAAATCATTAAACTCCTTGCAACTTAAATCATTGAAATCCAAGTTTTTGTAATTGTTGTACCTCACTCATTAGAAATCATTGGACTATATTAAATCATTACTTCAATAGTGGGCTTTTCAAACAGAACAAGCCACATTTACATTTTAACCAATTTCAAACAATTCAATCATCAAACATTATTCAACAAACTAATCAACACACAAAAGTATAGGATAGAATTTTCTCAATTACCTCAAACCTTTAAGAGGTTAAAGGTTTTGCCTCTCAAATACTTACTGCCAAAGCTTCCAAGAAGCTAGAATGGTACCAATGATAGTTACTGTAACAACCTAAATTTTTTAATCTTGAGTTTAGAAGTTAATTGGGGGTGAAGTGGAAATTAAAGTGGGATTAGAGATTCAGATGATTAATTAATATTTTGACTTTTGTTATGTGTTGTATGAATAGATATGGTTGGTAAGAGTTCATTTTGGGTCAAAGCAAGTGTGTATGGTGAGAATAAATCTCATTGTGGCATGCGCCATTGCTTGTGTTGCATGTGTCGCGGCGTATGGACCAGAAAATCACTTCTTAAGTCGTGAAATTGGGTGATTTTTAGAAATAAAAATTTAGAAACACACGAGATAGAGAGAGGAGAAGGACTGAGGAGTGAAGACAAGTTATTTTGAAGCGGTGGAAGGTGATTCAGATTGGTAACTTGCTAAATAAGCTATGTATAACTCTTACCTTCCATTCTACACAAATTTCTCTGAAAATGAGTTATAAAGAAATTGAATCGGTGGAATTTGAGGGGTTTGATTTTTGCCCAATAGTAATAAAAAGGTTCTCGAAAATTAAATTGGAGCTTTATGACAGGTTTAGAGCTGAATAGTAGAATTTTGAACCCATAGGCTCAATTTTTGCTTTTAGAGAGAGAAAGTTAGGGCAAAAATTTGATTTGAGTAAAATAAGACTGGTTGAGGTAATCTAAAATAGTAATTAGATAGTCATATTATTAAAATGGATAAATGAAAAACAGTTTACGAATGAATATAGCCCTAAATGGTAAAAATAAATTTTTGATCAAAATGGACTAAATGATTAAAATGTGCCAAATGTGTTCAGATTGGCATATTGGACATGTGAGTAGAGAAATAAAGCTTGAGATAAGCTTTGTGTGAAAGTTGAAATTCATGGGTAACCTTTCTAGTGACAAAAGGGTTGAGGTAACTGAATAACTTCCTTTGTTTGACTGTTTATTGTAATTGTATGTTAGTATGCTATGTAGTGCATGAAACAGTTTTTAAATTAAGCATGTTTTATAGCATTGAGTGATTGGTGTGTGAAATGACTTTTGGTTGAAATAAGCATTAAAATTTGTGTTTTGTAATGTAAAGTGTTATTCATATATATTATGTGCAAGAAAGTGTAAAATAGTAAATTGGAACCTTAAATTCGAGAAAGCATGATCATAGGGGTGGGAGTTCATCCAAGTATAGGAGATGATAAAGACCATATGGCAAGATTTTCTTAGTACCTGATAGGGTGCGGTGTTGGAAACAATTCTCCTTAGTGCCTTGAAAGATGTGGTGTTGGAGAAGATCTCTTTAGTGCCTATTGAGGGACGGTGTTAGAGATGAGAGACTCCTAATATCTTTGTGATATGGTGTTGGAGTCAACGATGTCTTATTGTGTGTTTTAGGGGAAATCGTAGTCCGTATTGTGTGTTAAAACATCTTTGGTCGAGTGATTCTACCACTACAGGTGAGCTCAAGACTAATGAGAGTATACATTGGTCTAAGATGAACCTATGGTTTCGTGTCGAGGTAATTTAGAGATTTGGTATGCTAGTATATTATGCAATATGATGAAATATCTTGAGATACCATTGAATTATTTGTGATTGAGGAAAAGTTCAAAAAGGAAATGAGATATGATATAAATGCTATTTTATGAGGTTTCAATGGTATACTATGTTTACTTCCATATTGTTGCATGTAATAGTCAATAGAAGTGAGTTATTCTGTTACTGAGATTTTTATCTTACCCCTGTGGTTACATGTTTACAGGATCGAGAAGTGATAGGGCAAGGGAAGAAGGCTTAGATCGGGTTGAGTTGTGAAGCTGTGTACTCTAAGGTTGTGTAATAAACTGAATTGAGATTTGTATATATAAGTGTATATGAGTTGTCATAGGATTGCATGCATGTATTAAATTGAGATTTTATAAAGATCAAGCTCGATTATGTGTATATGTGTTGTTTGAGACAAAAGGGCTATGATTTGTGTATGTTTGTGTTAACATGGTCGGTTGTGTTGGTAAATCTTTAGCCAAGAGACAAGTTATGATGAAATGAGTAATTTAGGGGCTAAGATTGTATTATGAATATGATTGTATATATATGAGTTGAGAAATATTCAAGTGAGCTAAATTATGCCAAGAAATGGCAAAGTGGGTAAAGTTAGTGAATAGTGGAAATTTACCATAGAAGGGTTAAATTTTGAAATATGAGTATGATTATAATTAATTATGGTCAATTGGGTGTATTAGATCTTTGTAGACTTGGTTTAAGGCCTAGTATGGTTTAATGAGAGAAAGGGATTGAATTGAGCGCTTGGGTGGGCAAAATTTTTAGAAAAAGTGACTTTTTGCACTCGAGTGTTCAAATTTTGATTAGATCATTAGATCGTGTCCAAACTATCTCATTAGTTAATATACGAGCTAAGCTTCGTGTGGGCGCTTGAATTACTCCAATCGGATGTCATATGTGAAAATGACGCACGCCAAAAGTTTATCATTTTTGCTATTAAAATGGCAGCAGAAATATAGACATGTGTACTGTGGCGCATGGTGACACATGTCGCGGCACACGGCACAGCAAGGGCAAGCGTGTGGCTCTGTGCCATAAGCCACAGTGCATTGACCATTAGCCGCGATGCACATACCAAATTTCAGTTTTATTTTTCTGTTGAAAAGCATGCAATTGGGATAAGAATGCTGGTAGGTTAAGTTCACTATGTAATTGAGGAATATATGATTTTCTTCCGTTGTGTTTTTCTCTGATTGTGTTGTGAATTGATCAATTTTACAAAATAAATCTTCAGTCAAAGCTTTTGAATTGAAATTTGTTTATTCTAATTAATGTGAGATAGTGGTAGCACTGTAGTCTTCTTTTATATTGAGAGAATATATGAGGACGTTACAGTTACTCTACAAGAATTTACAATGCAATTCATCAATATCCCCATTTAAGCTAATTTTCACTAATAACTCAACATCTCTTAATACTCAAGATTTATTCTTAACTTATGTAAAAATACCTATAAGGTTTCTTAGCCCCTTTTAACCCTCGTTAATATCATTGAGCTCTTTAATGGTCATTAATGAAACCACATTGTTCCCAACCACCAAATTTATGAGGATTTTTGGACATTAAATGCTCCTAAACCACAATCCTCATATAATCATGAATACTAAGTTTTCTTAGCTTAATCTACTCTTATTAACTTATTTAAGTCAATGGGTTTGGACCCATAACCTATGTGGACAAAAAAGTACCATTATTAATCAAATCTTAACTTCTACCATCTAGAAAATGGAAGACGAGAGAAAGATTTAAGTGTAAAAAGCTTATCTTTGTGTTTACGAGCTCTAAAACACTCCCAAAACTCATATTTCCCAAGCCCTAACTCTGCTCTTTTGCCTCTCTCTCAACTTCCTTTGCTTTTCCTATTTTTTGCTTCATTTCGTGACTTATGATTGTAATAAAGTGACCATTAACCGCAGTGGACGCACTATGCATTGTGGTGCATGGCATAGAGAGCATCTTCCCATGCATGTTGTTACACATGCGCTACGATGACTTATCCACAAGTCGTGATGCATGGCACAGAATCTCCCTCTTCAGAATTTCTTCCTCTTTCATTCCCGGATAACCCGATTCTCCTTCAAACTTGCGTTTAGGGTTGAAATTGAAACCAAACATGCCCATTAGGCCTTTCTAACCACACACCTTGCTAATACACTTAATTAATTTGATTAAGCTTATTTAATCTGATATAAAAATTGAGGATGTTACATTTAACAATAATAACTAATTAAATAATATAAATACTCCCTCCGTTAAAAAATGTAAATTATTCTAAACTGAACGCGACCCCAGTTAAAGTATTTATTTGTCTTCAAACTAATTCTATCTTTTCATATGTAATCCTATCTAATAGGTGTTTTACTTTAAAATAAATATAAAGTAATTTATTTAATAGGAGCACTTTTAAAAAAAGCAATAATTAAACATTAAAAGATTAAAAATACTTTATATTTTTGAACATTCAATCTCCAAAAAATGCCTTATATCTTTAAAAGGAGGGAGTAATTAATAATAAATTAATTATTTTTTAAAAAGCTAAGAGGTGGTATTTCATGAGGTGGTAAAGACTACATTTCTTGTTGTTTATAATTCAAAATATGTTTTAAATTAATATTTAAAATTTGAATTTCATTTTTTTAAGACATGGTTGATAGAGGTAGCAATTGGCGCATGGGCCTCTCTATATTTGTTCATGTTGATATTTAGAAAATAATTTATAAATTTTATATGAATATTTATAAATAATAATATTTAAATTATTAAATATTTATTAAATTTTATTTTTTACAAGATTTTAGAGTATCCAGCGCTTCTTAAAAATGACTTTAAAATGCTTAATGTTTTTAGAAAAAGAATTTAGAAGTAAATTAATAATAAAAGAAATGGTTATAATCCTACATATCACTATGAGCTAGCCTCATACATATGTCACGTTAGTAAAAAATGACAAAGTAATGGTTAATTAATAGAAGGCATTTTTTACTCTTTGGAAAAATGGTTTAGAGGGAATATTGCTCTACTTATTAGTATTAGGTACCTAACACTTATTGAAAAAAATTTAAGGATAAAAATACACTTTAGCCTTAGATTTAATGTAGATGATCTAGATTTAATATTTATTTTTTTATAATTTTTATAAATTAATTATATAATTTACTCTGGATATTATAGATTTAATAATAATTTTTTATAATTTTTATTACTTTTTATTTTGATTTTTTTAAAAAAATTACCATTTAAAAAGTCATATTTTCTCTAAAGACATGTAAAAAATAATATTTATTATAAACGATCTTAAAAATAGTAATTACTGAGAATTTAAAATACAAAATTACGTCTAATCAAAATTTCTATATTCTCTCTAACTACATTTTAAATTAAATTTGACACTTTTGCTGTTGTGCCTTAAAGATTAGCAGATAAGTGACATAAAGATCTTTTTAAACCAACGGAAAAAAATGTATTAATTTTTTAAAAATAAATATTTTTTAACTTATATTGATTTAATTTTTTAAAATTAATAATTTTAAAATTATATTAAATTAATTATTTTTTAAATGTATTAATTTAATTAAATTTAATACTATATTTTTTTTTTATCTGTGTGGAATTGAAATTCCCATAACTTTATCTTTAACTTTTTCAACTTATGCATTAATTTTAAGATATTATTAACGGTGTTTATATTAAGGTTATAATAGTTATTACATTTATCTTGATCCTTTAGCCTAGTTTTAATTTTTATGGTCCTTTACAATGAATATTATTTTCTCCAATTGCTTAACAATAAGTTTTCCAAAATTTTAAATATGATCTGTTTAAAGAACTTCATCTGATTCTTTTTACAAGTTATCTCAAACAAAGATTAGGTCTTTTATATAGATAACTTTCTTTTAGTTTGTATAATTTTTGATGTACAATTCAAAAACTATCCTCCAGCAAATTTTAAGAAGAAGTACTATATTTTATTCCTTTTATTAAAAAATATAAGGTATTTTTAACCGAATCTTACCTCTTAATAAAGTAGTTACTTACTTTTCAACTAACCTTATCTTTTCATATTTATTCCTATTAAACGCCCTATAATAAATATAAAATCATTATCAATAGGGACACTTTTGAAAAAAAAAGACAATAATTATACCTCAAAAGATTAAAAATATCTTATATTTTTAAATATTCAACTCTTCAAAAAATGTTTTATATTTTTGAACAAAGAGAGTAATTTTCAAGAAAACTCTTTCCATATATCAAATCAT
This sequence comes from Prosopis cineraria, assembly GCF_029017545.1. NCBI lineage: Eukaryota > Viridiplantae > Streptophyta > Magnoliopsida > Fabales > Fabaceae > Prosopis > Prosopis cineraria. The sequence goes on along the minus strand of NW_026555343.1, from coordinate 26,157,471 downwards.
TTTTTTTAAAATAGAAATGAATTTAAAAAATAATTTACTTTTAAGATAATTTTACTGTTCTAATTAACTTATATTAGTTTTGATGAGTTAATTAAAAGTGAGTTATAAAGATAAATATGTATAATCAATTTGTAAAAATTAAAAAATATTTTAATATTAAATTTAGAAAATCAACATGCAGTCTGGATCTAAGTTATTCAAATTAGTGATCTAGCAAATTTATTCATTTTTTATAATTTTTATTTTAGTGAATACTCCCTTTGTTAATAAATATAAAGCATTTTTAATCGAATTTTATCTCAATAAAATAATTATCTACCTTTAAACCAACTTTATTTTTTCATATTTATTTCTATTAAATACTTTATAATAAATATAAAATTATTTATCAATAAAAATACTTTTGATAAAGAGATAATAATTATATTTTAAAAAATTAAAAATTATTTATATTTCGTAATTTTTAATTTTTTAAAAAATATTTTATTTTTTTGAGAGTATAAAATAAAAAAAATTTAAGATCTGTAGTCTGGACAGTACACGTGCATAAGGTCAGCTGATCGGAAGTCAACCGAGTACAGTGCTTTTACCGTCTTCTTCTTCCTTGTGAGGATCCGCATTTCACGCGTCTTCCATGTGACTCTTGAAAAACCACCCACTCTTCGTTTCGTTTTTGTTGGAAAGCCTACTTTTGCAGTTCCCATTCTTCAACTTTTTCAACCTTGTGTTGCTTGATTTCTTCCCTGCATTCTCCTTTCTGACAATGCTTTTGTTGCTTGCTTCCTTTGCTCCGCTCACTCAGTCATTTCACTTCCATTAACTGTTGAAATTGCTACTTCCTTTTCCGTTGATTTAGTCTCAGCCATGGACCTGAAACACTATGCGCCTATGCATTCCATGTTCTAGTTCATCTTTGTTCACTGTTTACTCTTGTAATCTCAAAAAGCTGTTGGGTGAAGAAGGTAGAAACGAATGGAGTTTGTATTGATTATCGTTGTTCACTGTTGACCATGTGCTGCTTGATTTCTTGCCTCCGTTCTTCTGTCTGATAATCTTCCTGGTGCTTGCTTCCTTTGGTCTACTCACTCAGTCACTTCACTTCCCCAGGCTTTTGAAACTGGTACTTCCTTTTCCTGTCGTTTCCTTTGTCCATTGATTTATTCTCAGCCGTGGACAAGAAACACCATGCGCTCCTGCTTTCCGTGTTCTAGTTCATCTTTGTTAACTGTTTACTCTTCCAATCTCGAAAAGCTGTTGTAAATATAGCTGAAGAAATTCCAAAAAGGAAAGGGGAAAAAGGTCGAGAAGGATGGAGTTTGTATCGGTTGTTTTTGATAAATCGTTGAGTGCCTTGTTGAAACCTGTTGGCCGCCAACTGGATTACCTTTACAACTATGGGTGCAACGTTAATGAACTGAAGGAACAGGCTAGGAAGCTTGAAGAGCGAAGGGAGACCATAAGTCGTCAAGTTGAAGAAGCGATCAGAAACGCTAAAAACATTGAAAATCCTGTCAACAGTTGGTTGGACAAAGTGAAAACAAATCTCAATGAAGTCGAGTCGTTTCTGAGTGATGGAGACCACCAGAAGACGGGTTGCTCGAATGGTTTCCCTAATTTGAAGTTGAGGCATTTGCTAGGCAGAAAAGCAAAGAAGATGAGCTCACAGTGTGGTCAGTTGCTGCAGGAGGCGAATTTTAGTGCAATTTCTTATCACCCGAAGTCGGAAGCAACAGAGGCTGCTCTTAATGATAGTGTTTATGTACCATGCAAATCAAGAGACGCTGTCATGGAGAAAGTTATGAAGGCACTAAGAGATCCCACAGCTAAAATGGTTGGTATCTATGGGCAGGGTGGTGTTGGCAAAACCACTTTAGTTAAAGCAGTTGGAAGGACAGCTAAGAAAGAAAAGCTATACAATGTTGTGGTAATGGCAAATATAACAAGCACCCCTGATGTAAGAAAGATTCAAGGGGAGATAGCTGACATGTTAGGCTTAAGATTGGATGATGAAAGCCTAATTGGAAGAGCAGCTCGTTTGCGACAAAGGTTGGAGAAAGAGAAGAATGCTCTAGTAATTTTGGATGATCTTTGGGTAGGATTTGACCTGAGCATGCTGGGTATTCTATTTAATGATGATGGCGAAAATGACATCAGTCAAATGCCTATCAATGATGTGCTTAACTCCACCCAAAACAATTTGAAACCAGAAAAGTCTCCTGTTGATTCAGTGAGATGCAAGATTTTGGTAACTTCTCGAAGCAAAGAGGTAATGTCAAATAAAATGGACATAAGGGAAAGTTCAATTTTCTCTCTGGATGTCATGGCAGAAGAGGAAGCAGTAGAGTTGTTCAACAAGGTAGCTGGAGTAACTGAAGACGATCCTGAGTTGAAATCATTATCAGCCAAAATTGCCAACAAGTGTGCAAAATTGCCTATGGCAATAATTACAGCTGGAAAGGCTTTGAAGAATAATAAGAGTAAATTTGCTTGGGAAATTGCACTACAGCAAATGGAAAGGCAAGAAATAGTTGAAGTGCTAAAACCCGTGGAGTTCTCTACGAAGTTGAGCTATGATCACATGCAAAGTGAAGAGCTCAAGTCTTTTTTCTTACTTTGTGCTCACATAAGTGAGGATCCATCAATTGTAGACTTAGTGAAATATTGCATTGGATTAGGCATATTTCAAGGAGTCTATACTGTCAAAGAAGCTTGAGATAGAGCTAACATATTGGTGAGCAAGCTCAAAGCTTCAAGTTTGTTGTTGAGTACTCGTTCTTCTGGTCATGTCACCATGCATGATTTAGTTCGTGAAGCTGCCCTGTCAATAGCATTTAAGGAGCAAGACATTTTTACAATGAGATATGGCAAACTAGATGAATGGCCTGACAAGGAAAATTTTGAAAGGTATACAACTATATCTTTACACCACTGTGACATCAATGATGAGATTCCAGAAAGTTTAAATTGCCCTCGACTTAGGGTCTTCCATGTTGAGAATAATGACCCTTCCTTGATATTACCAGACAAACTTTTTGAAGGAATGGGAGAACTAAGAGTATTGATATTAATTGGCATAAATCTTTCAAGTTTACCTTCTTCAATTAAAGGCTTAAAAAAGCTTAGAATGCTCTGTTTGGAGCAATGTGTTCTAGGTGGAAACATTTCTATTATAGGTGAGTTGAAGAAATTAAGAGTTCTTAGCCTCTCAGGATCTAAATTTAAAAATTTTCCTAGTGAATTGGGGCAATTGGGTAAGCTACAATTGTTTGACATCAGTAACTGTACCAGACTTCCAGTGATTCCACCTAATGTCATCTCAAACTTGATCAATTTGGAAGAGCTGTATATGGAGAATGACTTGATCCAATGGGGTGTTGAGGGTCAAACAATCCCAACAGATATTGCTTGTCTTTATAAATTATGGCATTTGCAACAATTGAAACGTTTGGACATTTATATACAAGATGTTGCAACTTTGCCAAGGAGCTTATCCTATGACAAGTTGGATGGTTATAAAATTGTCATTGGAGATTTTGAGACAGTTTTGTTCAAGGATTTCATGATGCGTTGTATGTCTGAAGCATCGAGAGCCTTGGCACTGCAATTGAAAAAAGGCAATGGCGTCTATTTCCACAAAGGGATCATCAAAATGCTGTTCAAAAGTGTTGACCATTTGTTTTTAAGTGAACTAGATGGTGTTTAGAATTTTATCAATGAGTTAAACTTGGAAGGATTTCCATGCCTTAAACATTTGACCATTATAAAGAACATTGACGTTCGATATATAATCAACTCAATGGAGTTGGGGAAGCATATGATGGCTTTTCCCAAGTTGGAGTCATTGTGTTTATATGAATTACGAAGTATGGAGAAAATATGTAACAGTTTGCTTACCAAGACCTCCTTCTGCAATTTAAGAACCATCAAGATCAACATTTGTTGCCGATTGAAGAATCTCTTCCCCTTTTCAATGGTGGGACATCTTACAAAGCTTGAAATAATTGAAGTTTCTGAGTGTGATTCTTTGCAAGAGATTGTTGTTGTGGAAAGACAAGAGATTACATGCAATGATGTGGTAGAAGATAACATTGAGTTTCCTCAATTGCACACCTTGACATTGCAATCTTTACCAATATTGACTAGTTTGTGCACTAATGAGAATATGCTTCCAATAGGAGATGAGCAAAGTTCCACTTGTGTTCCAGCACTCTTCAACATGAATGTATGTATAATCCCTAAGCTTCCTTAATATATATGCCTCACTCTGCTTTTCAATTTCTACATTTTATATTATGTTTCCTCTAATCCAAGGAGATGGATTGACTTTTAATGTTTTACTCTTCTATTATTTTTTGAAAAATTCAACAAATTACTCAAGATATTATAAATGTTTTCTTGCCTGCAGGTTTCTGTTCAAAATCTAACACACTTGAATGTGAAAGATTGTAATAATTTAAAACATTTATTCTCATTGTCCATGGTTGGGAGTCTGGGCAATCTCCAAAGTCTTTTTCTACGAAGATGTGTGACAATGAAACATATATTCAAGCCTAAAGGTGAAGGTATGTAGTTTGAACCTAGATCCTCTTTAACTGTGCAGACCATGCGCCATGAGAAATTAATTAATATGTCTATCTCTTTCTAATTTCGTAGATTATAGGCTGGAAATGATACTAATTAATTACTGTAATTTCTTATGATTGGATTAGATGATTAACTTGTCTTCAGTATTTTCTTATTTATTGTTAGTTTTACTGCTGACTGATGAGACTTTAATGGCTGCTATATAGGGGATTGTGGTCTTCCCTCAATTGAAGAAAATGGAAGTCTCCGATATGGAGGAATTGGAAACTTTATGGTATGACAAAATTAGCTTGCAATCGTTCTGTAATTTGGATTATGTGATTATTAAAGACTGCAACAAACTTGTCACTATTTTCCCAAATTACATGGTGGGAAGATTTAGTAGTCTTGGTAGATTAGAGGTTATGAATTGCAAGTTAGTGGAAAGATATTTGATCTTGAAGATTCAAAACAAAGAGATGGCAAGAAAGAGACAAACTTATGGAATCTTTATATTGAAATGCTACCAAAGTTGAAGCATATATGGAGTAGAGATCCGAAAGGAATTCTTGATTTCAAAAATGTTCAAAATGTACATGTCATGGGCTGCTCTGAAATAGAAAATGTCTTTCCATTTTCCATTGCCTCTGATCTTTCAAAGCTTGAGTATATTCAAGTATCTATGTGTCCCAAAATGGAAGAAATCGTTACTAATGAAGGCAGGTCATGCAACAACTGTGCCAAGTTTGAGTTTTGTCATCTGACTACTGTTGCATTCGAATGACTACCCCGACTCATGAGCTTCTATCAGGAAACACATACTATCAAGTTCTCAGCATTGAAGCGGTTGTATTTGTTTCGTTGTGACAGGTTAGAAACAACGCGTTCAAAAGTAGAACCAATTCTCAATGCAATTGAACAGGTATACAAATTAAATGCATGAAGTGAAATTTGATGCTTGATCAATGAAATTATTCGTGATAAAGAATTCCTCTGCTTGCAAAATATATCTAATTTCTTCATTTTCTCCCTTGTGATATGTAAGATATGATAGCTATTTGAATTTTGAATTTCCTATAAGCCACTAACTTTTGCTTGTCAATATCACCAATCCTTTAATAGAAAAATAGATATATCTCAGTCAAATACATATTCAATATTATGTGTATGCCATGCTTCACAACATGTGTAAAATATTTTAATATATATCTTATTGGTTTCTTTTTGGTCAAAATATTCCAAAACAGCTGTGAGAGCCTATGAGAATCTTAATTGGTAGCTTGTTAAGCACCATCTCATGTTTGAGAAATACATGCTTAAAACTCCATTTGTTTTGTATTGGTAGTTTTCTTTTATTATTTTACTACACACAACCATGAACACGCACACTCACCTCTTGTACTGATATCCTAGAGTTTTAAAATTTATCATATCTCACATGTTAGATTGTTCCTAATGCACACATATTGGTATATGTGAAACATGTGTTGTCATACTTATATTTAGTAGTTTTTTTTTGCCAAAATCTTATATTTAATAGTTTAATTTTTTTATTTTTTCAGCTGATATCCAAATTGGAGGCCATGGGAATAGGCCCAAGGGAAATGGAGTGGCTGCAGGGCTGTGTTGTTAATGATGTTTATCAATTGCACAATATAAAAGCATTTTACTTGGATGGATTGAGGAGTTTGGAGATGTTATTTTGGTTTCTTCAGAGAACTCCTAATCTAGAAAACCTGTTTTTGGTCAGGTGTCTCAACAAAGAGATGTTATCTAGTGAAAGCCTTGTTGCCTACGAAAAAGTTGGGACTGTTGTACATCTGAAGAGTTTGAGATTGTGGTACTTTCATGTTGTACAGAACATAGGCTTCCTAAATCACCCTATTATCCAAAGGGTTGAGCAGCTATACCTGGTTGATTGTTCTGGTTTGGTCACTTTATTTCCTTCCTCAATATCTTTCACTCACTTGACATATTTGGAAGTTAGCAGGTGTACAAGATTAAAGAACTTTATGACACCATCCACTGTGAAATCATTGGTTCAACTTATTGGAATGAAAGTCTCTCAATGTGAAATGATGGAAGAAATTGTGATGGAGGAGGGAAAAGGAGCTGATGAGATTGTTTTCAGTAAATTGAAAAGTCTGCAACTTGTGTATTTAAGAAACCTCAAAAGTTTCTGCAGCTCCAAGAATGGGCTTGCCTTTAAGTTTCCGTCCCTTGAAAAATTGATTTTAAGGGACTGCCTTAAGATGGAAAATTTCTGCGAGAAAATCACAAGCATTCCAAAGTTAAAGAAAGTCGAAGTTGTAGAAGAAGAGGGGGAGAAATGGTATTGGAAAGGTGATCTTAATACTACAATCAAACAGATTTTCAAGGATATGGTACGTGCAATCCACTTTATTGTGGTTCTAAGGTTAAATTCTTATATACTTCTATTGCTTTGGGAAGGTGGTCTAAGTAGTTTCAAATAATAATCTTAGGGATGGCATTTTCTCAAATTTCTATGAAGAATATATAAAGTTAATTAACGAAGCATCAACTTCATCTTTCATCTTGGCCCACAAAAAAAAAAGCACTAAATCTTTTATCATTTGATTTTTCAGGTTTTTTTTGAATACACTGAGGACTTGCAGCTTTTTCAACACCCTGAGTTAGAAAAAGTATGGCAGGGCAAAGCTTTGGAAATCTAAAATCTTTGGTGGTGGTGAATTGTTTCTTTCTCTCAAGTGCATTTATTTCCAAGTTGCTTTCTTACTTAAAGAACTTGGAAAATTTGAAAATAGGTTCCAGCCCAATGGAGGTTATTTTTGATATAGATGAATTAATGAAAATGAATGCAGATTTCTTTCACTTGAAAATATTGACTTTGGATGTGCTGTCAAATCTAAAGTGTGTGTGGAGCGAGGATCCTCATGGACTTGTCAGCTTTCCACATCTTAAAGAAGTAGTTGTTAAAGATTGTGTGAATCTGGAAACTCTTTTGCCAGCGTCGATGGCTGAAAATCTAGTGAAACTTGAAATATCCAAATGTTATGCATTGGTAGAAATTTTTGGAAAGGATGCAAAACCAACATTTAAACAAAGTAATACTTTTCA